>NC_067399.1:337764232-338085621 GCF_016432865.1 Antechinus flavipes
AAAGGTAAGAGAAGAGAAAAGGTGACAGAAAATAAGGTGGTGGGTGGGGTGAGGTAAAAAACAAAACACTACTAAGGACAAGATGAAAAAAGAACAAAAGTTTATAAAAGGGAGAAAATAGGATGGAGGGAAATACAGAGCTAGTAATCATAATTGTGATTGTAAATGGAATAAACTCTCCTATAAAAAAGATGCAAATAGAGTAGATTAAAAATAGAATTCTATAATATGTTGTTTACAAGAAACATTAGACACAGAGACATACAGAGTAAAGGTAAAAGGCTGGAATAGAATTTATTATGCTTCAGCTGAAGGGAAAAAAAAGCAAGGGTATCCATTCTGATCTCAGATAGAACAAAAGTAAAAATAGTTCTAATTAAAAGGGATAATGAAGGAAAGGATATCTTGATGAAGGGTACAGTAAACAATGAAGTAGAAATAATATTAAATGTATAATTATATATGCTATCAAGTGATAGAACATACAAATTCCTAGAAACTATATTAAGCTAGTCACAGGAAGAAATAGACAGCAAAACTATATTAGTGGGGGACTTCAATCTTCCCCTCTCAGAATCAGACAACCCTTACCACAAAATCAACAAGAAAGAAACTAGGGATGATAATAGGATTCCATAAAACCTAGATATCATAGACCTCTGGATGAAATTAAATAAAAACAGAAAGAAATATACCTTTTTTTTCCCCTGGCAGTACATAGTGCCTACACAAACATTAACTATGTATTAAGGCTTAAAAACCTACAATCAAATGTAGAAAGTAGTAAATGCTTCTTTTCCAGATCAAATTCAATAAAACTGACCAATAAAATTATCTTCAATGGATTTCTTTGACAAAGAGACCTGAGTTTCAATTGATAAATGATGGACAAAAGCAGCTACACCCAAAGAAAGAACACTGGGAAACGAATGTGAACTATCTGCATTTTTGTTTTTCTTCCCGGGTTATTTATACCTTCTGAATCCAATTCTCCCTATGCAACAAGAGAACTGTTCGATTCTGCAAACATATATTGTATCTAGGATATACTGCAACATATCCAACATATAAAGGACTGCTTGCCATCTAGGGGAGGGGGTGGAGGGAGGGAGGGAAAAAAAAATCGGAACAGAAACAAGTGTCAATATAAAGTAATTATTAAATAAAAATTTTAAAAAAAATTTAAAAAAAAATTATCTTCAATAAAATGCCAGGGAAAAATAGATTAAAAAACAATTGGAGATGGGGCAGAGCCAAGATGATAGAGAAGAGACGACTTTGTCTGAGCTCTCCCAGATATCCTTTCAATTCCCACTCTAGTGGGAAATCTCAACCTTACTCTCTCAGAACTAGATAAGTTGAACCACAAAATAAATAAGAAAGCATTTAAGGAGGTAAACAAAATACTAGAAAAGTTAAGTGTGATAGATCTTTGGAGAAAATTAAATAGGACAGGAAGGAGTATGCTTTTTTCTTGGCAGTACATGGAAGCTAAACAAAAATTGGCCATATTTTAGGACATAAAAATCCCAAAAATCAAATGCAGAAAGACAAAAATAGCAAATGCATTTTTCAGATAATGAAATGATAAAAATTACACGCAATAAAAGGCCAGGGGGAAAATAGACCAGAAATTAATTGGAAATTAAATAATCTAATCCTAAATGAATAGGTGAAATAACAAATCATAGACACAATCAATAAGTTCATCCAAAAGAATGACAATAATGAAACAACAAACCAAAATTTGTGGGATGCATCCAAATAAGTTATTAGGGGAAATTTTATATCTCTAGATGCTTACTTGCATAAAATAGAGAAAGAAAAGATCAATGAATTGGGCTTACAACTAAAAAAGCTAGAAAAGAAATAAATTAAAAACTCCAACTAAATACCAAATTTTAAATTCTGAAAATAAAAGGGAAGATTAATAAAACTGAAAGTAAGAAAACTATTGGATTAATAAATAAAAGTAAGAGTTGGTTTTATGAAAAAAACCCAGCAAAAATAGATAAAACTTTACTTAATTTGATTAGAAAAAGGAAAGAAGAAACCAAAATTGTTAGTCTCAAAAAATGAAAAGAAGAATTTTCCACCAATGAAGAGGAAATTAGAGTAATAATTAGGGTTTATTTTGCCCTATTTCATGTCAATAAATTTGGTAATCTAATTAAAATGGAGGAATTGATACAAAAATATAGTTTGCCCAGATTAACAGAAGAGGAAATAAATTACTTAAATAATCCCATTTTAGAAAAAGAAATAGAATATGTTAACTCCCTAAGAAAGAGTTTCCAGAGCCAGATGGATTTACATGTGAATTCTACCAAACATTTAATTCCAATATTATGCAAACTATTTGAAAAAATAGGGAAAGAAGGAGTCCTACCAAATTCCATTTATGCCACAGATATGGTGTTGATACCTCCCTAATGAATATTGATGTAAAAATCTTAAATAAAATAGTAGTAAAGAGATTTCTGCAAGTTATCCCTAGGATAATACACTATGGCCAAATAGGTTTCATACCAGGAATGCAAGGTTGGCTCAATATTAGGAAAACTATTAGCATAATTGACTATATCAATAACCGAAGTAACAAAAATCATATGATTATCTCAGTAGATGCAAAAAAAAATGGTAAAATCCAATGCCCATTCCTATTTAAAAAAAAAAAAAAAAACTAGGACAAATGGATTTTTCCTTAAAATGAACAGTAGCATCTATTTAAAACCATCAACAAGTGTCATATGTAATGGCAACAAACAAGAAATATTCCCAATAAGATCAGGGGTGAAACAAGATTGCCACAATCACCATTATTATTCAATATTGTATTAGAAATTCTAGTTTTGGCAATAATAGAAGAAAAAGAGATTAAAGGAATTAGAGTAGGTAATGGGGAAATCTAATTATCACTCTTTGCAGATGATATGATGGTATATTTAGAGAACCCTAGAGAATCAACTAAAAAACTACTAAAAAGAATTCACAACTTTAGCAAAATTTCAGGATACAAAATAAATCCACACAAATCATCATCATATTTATATATTGCCAATAAAGTTCAACAGCAAGAAATACAAAGAAAAATTCCATTTAAAATAACTGCCAATAGTATAAAATATTTGGAAATATATCTGCCAAGGAAAAGTCAGAAACTATATGAGTAAAACTACAAAACACTTTCCACACAAATAAAGTCAGATCTAACCAATTGGAAAAATATCAAGTGCTCATGGATAGGCCAGGCAAATATAATAAAGATGAAAATATTTCCTAAATTAATCTACTTATTCACTTCCATACCAATCAAATTCCCAAGAAATTATTTTATAGAGCTAGAAAAAAATAATAACAAAGTTCATCTGGAAGAACAAAAAGTCAAGAATTTCAAGGGAATTAATGAAAAATGCAAATGAAGGTGGCTTAGCTGTACCAGACCTAAAACTATATTATAAAGTAACAGTCAAAATCATTTGGTACTGGGTAGGAAATAGAGTAATTGATCAGTGAAATAGATTAGGTTTACAGGACAAAATAGACAGTGATTATAATAATCTGATATTTGACAAGCCCAAAGACCCCAGATTTTTGGATAAAAACTCATTATTTTACAAAAATTGCTGGGAAAATTGGAAACTAGTATAACAGAAAGTAGGCATTGACCCACATCTAACACTGTTTACCAAGCAAGATAAGGTCAAAATGGATTCATGATTTAGACATAAAGAGTGATATTATAAGCAAATTAGAAAAATATAGGATAGTTTATCTCTCAGATCTGTGGAGAAGGAAAGAATTTGTGGCCAAAAAAGAATTGAAATGCATTGTTTAACATAAAATAGATAATTTTGATTATATTAAGTTTTTGTACAAACAAAACTAACACAGACAAGATTAGAAGGGAAGCAATAAATTGGAAAAATAGTTTTACATTCTAGGGTTCTGATAAAGGCCTCATTTCTAAAATATATAGAGAATTAATTCAAATTTATAAGAATTTCAAGCCATTCTCAATTGATAAATGATCAAAGGATATGAACAATTTTCAGATGAAGAAATTGAACCATTTCTAGTCATGAAAAAGTGCTCTAAATCACTATTGATCAGAGAAATGCAAATTAAGACAAGTCTGAGATAACACTACATATCGTTCAGATAGACTAAGATGACAGGAAAAGATAATGCTGAATGTTGGAGGGAATGTGAGCAAACTGGACATTAATACATTATTGGTGAAATTGTAAATGGATCCAAACATTCTGGAGAGTAATTTGGAACTATGCCCAAAGGATTATCAAGCTGTTTATACCCTTTGATCTAGCAGTGTTTCTACTGGTCTTATATCCCAAAGAGAGAGAAGGGAAAGGGACCCATATGGGCAAAAATGTTTATGGCAGTCCTTTTAGTAATGGCAAGAAACTGGAACAGAGTGGATGCCCATCATTTGGAGAATGGCTGAATAAGTTGTGATTTGTGAATGTTATGGAATATTTTTGTTCTATAAGAAATGATCAGCAGGATGATTGATTTCAGAGAGGACTGGAGAAACTTATATGAACTGATGCTAAGTGAAATGAGAACGACGAGGAGATCATTGTACATGGCAATAAGAAGATTATATGATGATCAATTTTGATGGACATGGCTCTTTTCAACAATAAAATGATTCAGGCCACTTTCAATGATCTTGTGATGATGAGAACCATTTACTTCCAGTAAGAGAGATGTGAGAGCTGAGGGTGGATCACAACATAGCATTTTCATTCTTTTTGGGGTGGTTTACTTGAATTTTATTTTCTTTCTCATTTTTTTTCCTTTTTGATCTGATTTTTCTTGTGCAGCAAGGTAATTATATAAATATGTATACCTATGTTGGATTTAACATATTTTATCATGTTTAACATAATTGGATTACTTGCTACCTGGGGGGGGGGGGTGAGGAGAAAGGGGAAAACTGAAACATAAAGTTTTTCAAGGATCAATGTTGAAAAATTATCCTTGCATATGTTTTGAAAATAAAAAACTTCAATAGAAAAAGATAAATCCCCCCCAAATAAAAAAAATATATAAAAACCATTTGAAAAGTAAAAATGAGGGGGTCAAACAATAAATCACATAAATAATCCATAATTTTCTCCAAGAGCATGACAATGATGAGTCAACATACCAAAACCTATCGGATACAGCCAAAGCAGTTCTTAGGGAAAATTTTAAATCTCTAAATAGCTACATGAACAAAATAGAGAAAGAGGAGGTCAATGAATTGGATATGCAGCTAAAAAAGCTGGGAAAAGCATAAACTAAATACCAAATGAAAAATTCTGAAATTCTGAAAATCAAAGGAGGGATTAATGAAATTGAAACTAAGAAAATTGGTCAACTAATTAATAAAACTAAGAGCTGGTTTTATGAGAATAATAATAAAATTGATAGCCCTTTATTCAATTTGAGTAGAAAAAGGTAAGAAAAAAACAAATCAACAGCATCAAACATGAAAATTTAACTTACCACCAATGAAAAAGAAATTAAAGCAATAATTAGGAGCTATTTTTCCCAACCCTATGGCAGCAAATCTGACAGTGTAAAGTGCTAGTCTGACTATGTCACCACCATATTCAATAAACTTCAATGAGTCCCCATCATTCCAGGTTCAAATACAAAATCTTGTTTGGTGTTCAAAGCCCTTAATAACTTATTTTCCCTCTATACCTTTCTAGTGTTTAATTTTACATACTTCTTCCCAAATGTAATCTTCTTTCTAGTGAGGTTGACCTCCTTGATGATCCACAAACAAAATTCTTCTCTCAGCTCTGGAAATTTTTTCTAGCTGTCCCTCATATTTGGAATGCTTTCCCTCCTCATCTTGTCTGCTTTGCTTCTCTGGCTTCTTTTAAATGCTACATAAAATTTTACTTTCTACAGAAAGCTTTTTCCAACATATTTTAATTCTACTGCTTTCTCTCTTAATTATTTCCCATTTATTCTGTATATAGTTTGCTTGTACATATTTATGTCCTTTTCTGACCCCTTAGATTGTGAGCACCTTGTGTCTTAGCAGGATTTTTTTGGTTTGTTTTTATTTTGTTTTATATACCCAATATTTAACATATTGCCTGGAACCTCCTAGTTGTTTAATAAATGGTTATTAATTGACTGATTAGATGAGAATGAGTTACAGAATGCATGTGCATGCTCTAACATATCAGCCAAAGATGTTGCGTATGCTTACCCTGTTAAATTCATGAACTATGAGCTGAACCAAGTATCAGCCTAGAGGATAAGATAGCTGTTCATCTATGAAGGCTGAACAATTTCAACCCAGCTAATAATTCCTTCTTTTTCCTTCTCTTCCTACCTAGAAAAAAACACATTCTCTCTCTGTTAGTAAAGAACCCTTCACTTCCGATTTTGTCTCTTTTCCTAAGTGGACAATCCATAGGCAGTGTGAAGAAAGTTTTGATTTCTCCGATTGATTTTGCTTTCATTTAACTCTGTTACCTAAAGTGTTTATGTTACTCACATTCAAGTCTCTTACATTTATATAAGACTCTCTTCATTGGTGGAATAGAATGGTTACTTAGCACTATTAACCAACAAGAGGAATTGAGTTGGTGACACCTCATAAAAGGAGAAATTTTCTTTTGTTTCTATCTTTAAAGGAAGACATATATTGTTATATATTCTTCAGAAAGAAGACCCAGGGAGAGAGAAGGAGAGAGACAGAGAGACAGAGAGAGAGAGACAGAGAGACAGAGACATACAGAGAGGGACAGAGAGACAAAGAGAGAGACAGAGAAAAAGAGAGAAAGACTTTGTGTAATGGCAGTCACATGACTGGCTCAATATCTCCCTGACTTTCAGTATGCTTCCCTATAGACCCGGGAATCTCCTCTTGGTTGACATCAGGGATTCTCAGCTGAACTGAATATTATTCATGGTAGAGAGTGCTTTCATTTTCTGTATCATCTGGTCGGTAGAATTTCTTAGATTTATTTACAAGTTCTTGCATAAATATGTTTACTTGCTATTCATTGCTTGTGATGGTCTTTGTATAACTAGTTTTTGATGGAAAGAAAATTAAGCTTTCAGATTTGTTTGGAATACTTTTTCCTCTTTAAGGAGAGTAAACAAGAAAGTGAATTGAACCTAAATTTAACTTCCCCTTGACTAGCAATTCTTTTTTTAGAGGGGGAAGACAAAGAGATGTAATTTGAGTTTGCTATCTACTCTGATTGAGAAAATCAGAGTGGCCAGCCATGTACCCCCAAACTCTTAATCCCTTCCAGGTAGGAATCAATTCTCCATAGAGAGGGGTGAACTTCCAGAAAATTTACTCATGCCTCCCTATGAGCTACTTTTAAACAAACAACATACACACACATGGTTTATACTTACATAAATCTTAATGATCATTTATGCTTATTTTCACTATATTATTTTAAGTATTATTTGATAAAGAAGAATTTACTCTTTTGCTGATGGGGGACAATTTTATTCAGCAAAGTTGAGCTAGAGGAAGAGCTCAAGACAGAGTCAGAGAAAAAGACAGAGTAAGCCATATTTTTCTCCCCCCCCTCCAAGTTTCACAAACACCTCTGGATTTTTTCCCTTTCTGTATACACTTGAATCCAAAAGTAATATTATGAAGAAAAGCTACGGTTTTACTTTGAGAAACTTTGGACTTTTCCACATACCGTTCTTCAAACATCTAGCTTTACAGGAAAGGAATATGAGGGTATTCATACCTGTGCTAATGTCTAGCTAGATGGCTTAAAATGCACATATATTGTTTATTTTAGTGTTGCTATCAGGACTAAAATCTCTCTAGTTGATTTCTTTAGATTCAAAAGCCCTAAAGTCACTCATGTGCTCCTGCTGGTGGTGTATGTATATTCAAGGGAAATAAAGTACAATTGAGAGGAGATATGTAGTGTGGAGGAGGCTGGTGGGGGACAGTTATTAATAGCTGAGAAAAGGTTCAGAAAAGATTTCATAAAAAAGGAAATACTTGAACTGATCTTTGAAGGAAGCTAGGAATGTCAAAAAACCAAAGTAGTGGAAGGTAACTTCCTTGGCATGGGAAGCAGTCAGGTGCAAAGGCAAAGAGAGAGGAGACAGAATGTTGGGTGTGAGAAACAAGCTAATTAAGTCAGGCTCTAGGGTGTGAGAGGGAAGCAAAGTACAACACATCTAGAAAGGAAAACTGGAGCCAGATTGTGAAAAGCTTTAAATATTAAAGAAATGCATATTTTATCCTAGACCAAGAATCAATGGGGGACCACTCAAACATTCTAATAAGAAAAGCAGCATGGCCAGACCTGTAATTTAGGACTAACACTTTGGCAATTGAATGGATGGTGGATTGGGGATCAAAGAGGCTACCTGACAGGAAGTTCATGAATAAGTTATTACAATAATCCAGGCAAGATCTGAAATAGGCCTGAACTGGGGTGGTGAAACTATGAGTGGAGAGCAAGATATACAGTGGAGGTAGAATGAAGAAAAAAAAAATAAGGAAGAAAAAGAACATGCAATTATTAAGCACTGTGTGCCAGGCACTGTGTTAAGCACTGTACAATTATCTCATTTGAGGTTTACAACAACTGTGGTAGATAAAAGTTAAGTTCAATCCTCCATACTTCCTCTGTTTAAAAAAAAATGCCCAAGCCCATTATTGTTTATCACTGGATCCTTTGCAAAGATAACATATCACTAATTCAGCATGTTCATAGCAGAGAATTTTACCCCCTCCCCTTGTACATTTCTTTCTTTGTGATTACTGAATGTCTCTAAATTCCATAGTCGTTATTGATTATTTTTTTGAAGATAAGATCTAGGCAATTATTGTCATTGTCATATTGTATCTTTATACAAGTCCCTTCCACAATTTTTAAAGCTTTTTTTTTTCAAAACACATACACAGTTTTCAACATTCACCTGTGCAAAACCTTGTGTTCCAAATTTTCGCCCTCTCTTACCCCACTCTTTACCCTGAATGACAAGCAATCCAATATAGTTTAACATATGTTAAACATGTAATTCCTCTATATTTATTTCCACAATCAGCATGTTGCACAAGAAAAATCATATCAAAAAGAGGGGAAAATGAGAAAGAAAACAAAAAGTAAGCAAAAAACAAAAAAAGTGAAAATACTATATTGTGATCCATACTTAGTCCCCACAGTCCTTTCTCTGCATGCAAATGGCTCTTTCTCTGACAAGGCCATAGGAACTGGCCTGAATCACCTTGAAAAGAGCCCACATACATCATAATTGATCATCATATATCTTATTCTTGCTATGTAAAATGTTCTCTTGATTCTACTCACTTCACTTAACATCAGTCATGTAAATCTCTCCAGGCCTTTCTGAAATCATATTGTTGATCATTTCTTATGAACAATAACATTCCATAACATTCATATACCATAACTTATTCAGCCATTCTGCAAGTAGTGGGCAACCACTCAGTTTCCAGTTTCTTGCCACTACAAAAAGGGCTGCCACAAACATTTTTGCATTTATATACCCTAATACATGATCTATTTTTGTGTGGGTTCCATGTACTGCCAAAAAAATAAATTCATGTCCCCATTCAATTTTCTCCAAAGGTCTATCATACCTAATTTTTCTAAAATTCTATTCACCTCCTTAACTTATTTCTTATTTATTTTATGGTTCGGTTTGTCTTGTTCTAATAAAACAAGTTTGAGATCTTCCACTAGTATAGTTTTGCTGTCTATTTCTTCTTGCAGATCTCTTAACTATTCCTCCATGAATTTGGATGCTATACCATGTAGTTCATATATGTCTTAATATTAATATTACTTTATTATTTATGGTACCCATTAGCAACATATAGTTTCCTTCTTTATCTTTTTTAATTAGATCTATTTTTGCTTTTGCTTGATCTGAGATCAGAATTGTAACCCCTGCTTTTTTTTTTTTTTTTTTACTTCAGCTGAAGCATAATAGATTCTGCTTCAGTCTTTTATCTTTACTCTAAACGTATCAATCTGCTTTAAATGTGTTTCTTGTATACAACATGTTATAGGATTATGGATTTTAATCCAGTTTTCTATCTCCTTCTGTTTTATGGAAGAATTTATACCATTCACACTCACAGTTAAAATTACTGTTTATTCGCCACCATTTTATTTTCCCCAACTTAAACTTTTCTCTTTCCTTCCTTCTTACCCTTCTCCCTAGTGTTTTGCTTCTGACCAACATCTCCCTCAATCATCCCTCCCCTTTTATCATCCCTCACCCCTTTTTTAATCCCTTTCTCCTTCTACTTCTGTTCTGCCTTCTATTAGCCTCCTCCTTTCCTTTCCCATTTCTCCCTCTTATTTCCCTAATGAGTGAGATAAGTTTCTTTATCAAACTAAATATATCTGATATTCTGTCTTTGAACCAAATCAGATGAGTGAGTTTCACAAAATCATCATCCTCCTCCCTTCTTTCCCTCAAATGCAATACCTCTTTTTTGCCTCTTCATATTATGTGATTTCCCCCATTTTACCTCTTGTTTCCTCTTCTTCCTTTTCTTCTTTTTTTTCTACCCCCAGTTTCCTTTTTTTTTAACCATAACATAAAATCAAATTATACTTACATTCTCTAAGTATACCCCTTACAAAGATACAGTTCTCAAGAGTTAAACATATCATCTACCCATGTAGGGATATAAATTTTTAATTTTTTTTTAAACTTAGTTTTTTCCCTCTTTCCTTTCTTATGTTTCTCTTGAGTTCTGTATTTGAAGATCAAATTTTTTGTTAAGCTCTGGTCTTTTTCATCAAAAATAAGTGAAATTCACCTTTTTTATTGAATGTTCATCTTTTCCTCATAAATAATGTGTTTTTTTTTGCCTTAGAATTGATTCTTGGCTGCAGTCTAAGCTCCTTTGCCTTCTTGAATATCATATTCCAGCCTCCTCAATCCTTTAAAGTAGAAGCTGCTAGGTCCTGCATAATCTTGATTGTGTCTCCTCAATATTTGATTTGTTTCTTTCTAATTGTTTGTTGTATTTTCTCCTTGATCTAATACTTCTGAAATTTAATTATGATATTCCTTGGAGTTTTCATTTTGGGAATGATCAGTGAATTCTTTCAATGGCTATTTTACGTATGGTTCTAGGTCATCAGAATAGTTTTCCTTGGTCATTTCCTGAAAAATGTTGAATAGACTCTTTTTTTTTTTTTCATTATGGTTTTCAGGTAGTCCAATGATTCTTAGATTGTCTCTTCTGAATCTATTTTCTAGGTCAGTTGGTTTTCTGATGAGGTATTTTACATCTTTTTCCATTTTTTCATTTTTTTGGTTTAGTTTGACTGATTCTTGGTGTCTCATTGAGTCATTCACTTCCATTTGTTTATTTCTAATTTTTAGTAAATTATTTTCTCCATTTAGCTTTTTTTTAATCTCCTATTGCATTTGGCCAATTGAACTTTTGAATGAGTTGTTTTGTTCATTGAATTTATTTGCATTTCATAAATTCTGTTTTTAGGGAGTTGTTTTCTTTTCCCAGTTCACCAAATCTATTTTTAAGAAATTATCTTCAGATAATTTCTGTTTTTCCTTTTCTAAACTCTCCTGTCAAACCCTCATTTCATTTCCCTATTTTTCTTCTAACACTCTATTAAGATCCTTTCTGAATTCTTCCAAGAGAACTTTGTGAGAACATCTAATATCAATCTTTGAGACTTCATCTGGAGATGTTTTGCCTTTAGTGTTCTCAGGGTTTGAAGTCTTCTTTTCCCTGTCTCCATAAAAGCTATCTGTAGTCAGAACTCTTTTTGCTTTTTTGTTCATTTTTATTATTTTTATTATTAATTAAGTTTATTTAGTAATATTATATATAATGTATATAATATGATAATAATAATATTATTAAGTATTTATTATTATTGAGGTTTGCTCTTAAGACAAAGCAGAGACTGTCCCAACTTTCATCTACAGGTGACTGTGGCTTCATGATGCCTTGGGACTGGGTTCTGCTGCCTTCATTCCCTACTGGGTTAGTGTGGCCAAGTCCCATGTTATGCTGGGGGATCAGGGGCTCACTATTTGCCTTCTGTAGTTGTGTTGGGAGATCTTACAGCTAGTCTGCTGATCCACTAACTTCTGAATCAGGACAGAATAGCCAATGCTGCTGTATTTTTGCTAAGAGCCTCCCAGTAGACTCCCCTGGCTTGGGGAGTCCACTGCACCTAGGGTCTCTGCACTGTGCTTGTGTTCCCTGCCCCCTTCGCACCTTCCATATGCTCAATTGAGACAGACTTTTCTTGAAGTTATTCAAAATATCTCCTGCTGGAAATTTGTTATAATCCAAAATTTTTACATTCCATCAGTCCAAAACCAGTTCAGAGGCTTGATCTGGTGTTGATTGAGGCAAGCCAGGAACAGCTCAAACAAAGACCTGTCTACCCTTCCATCTTGGCTCCAAGCTCTTCAACAGGTTTTTAAAAATTCAATGAAGCTGAATAATTTACACTCCTGTCTCAGTTTCCTGGAGCTTTGGGATAGTTTATTCTGGTATCCATTCATTTAACAACATTTATTGAATCACTATTATTTGCAGGTCCTAATGCTTAGCTATGTGAGAATATAAAACATACAGGATATAGTCTTTACCTTCAAGAAGTTGAAAATCTAATAGGGAAAATAACTAACATATCAACAACTAAAATATAAATTATAATATAGTAAGTGCTTAAAAATGGGAACTATATGCATGAATCTTCTGAGACACATGATCCCTTAAAATTAAAGAGGACCAATAACAATTTCATGGAGGCAGGGGTATTTGAATTGGATTTTGGAAGATGAATTTATTTTGGAGGGGCAAGGGAAAGGCATTTTGGAAGAAGGGAATTATTAAAAGAATGCATATAGATAATAAAAGGGTAAGATAAAAAGGCTCCACTTTGCCAATGTGACTGGAGTAGAGACTTATGAAAAATGAGTTTGGAAAGATGGGATTGGATTCTAAGCTTAGGGGCACATTGCCGCCATTGCTAATTGGGGCTGAAAGGGATTCTATAAGCAACAATAACAAATGGAAGGTCTTAATTTTTTAATATACTCCTCCCTACACCTATGTACTTACTTTTCAACTAACATCTCTTTCTTCTCACTTTCCATGGTCTTCCCTCCCCCCTCCCTCATCATGCTAGCTGGTTGCAGAGTGCTGGTGCTAAAACAAGAAAAACCCCTCAATTCTCACCGGAAGATTCAATTCATTTTATTCCTTTCTATTGAGAAGGAGAAGCAAAAAGCATGAAATAACATGCCAAGGGGGAGACAGCATTTAAATAAGAGTAACCTTGAAGAGACCCAATAGCACTATGGCAGCTGTCATTAAACAAAACCTAAAACTCTCTTTCTGTGGGAAAATGAGTTGTTCAGAGTGGAACATGAAAGCAAAGAACAGTTCTTCCTTATGGAACTGTGGACAATGATGAATAGTAATCATGAGTGGAAGTCTAGTATCTTGAATAAATCAAGAATAAACCCTCCATCTCCACTCCAATGGAGTATAACATTATGAATTCTAGTATAACATTATGAATAGGGATCATAATTATATGCCAATTCCACTGGACAAAAATAATTATCTGTTGAAATCCAATATTGAGAGGCCAGAAGAAGAGGAAGTAGAAGAGGAACTACGATTAAGTTTTCTTAAAGGGAAGGCAGTGGGTATGTACTGGGGGGCTATGTGCACATATGTGTGTGTACACATGTATGTACACATGTGTGTATGTGTGTATGTATGTGCACATGCACCTATAGTTTTTTTTTTAACTTCTGAGGAACTCCTTTAACTGAGTTTATAACACAATAAACGGGAACAAAAATTAGAAAACTGAATGGTAAAGGAGAGCCAGTGTGAATTCTACAATGGAAAGTAACTGACCAAGGTACTAGTTCAGATTTTATAAGCCATTAGTTATGTCATTTTGAGCCATTTAAGTCATTTTTAGGGGCTTCAGTTTTCTCAACTGTAAGTTGGGGTATATGATGCTAAGATCTTTTCCAGCTCTATTGAACTATGATTGTCTGAGATGGGTCCTGTACCTCCCATGCTGTGAAGTTTGCCACAAAGGATTATTTTATTTCTCCTTCAGTAAGCTCATGTTTTTGTCTTCAATGATAGAATGTTCTTGATTTTCCTCACTTTTCAAATGACTTGAGCTTTTGGCTCCTAAAATTGGCCCCTTCTTGTGATGTCCTGGAATAGTATAATCTTACATAATAGTGATGGAGTCAGCTTGTAAAATGTGAACAATACTGATATTGATCAGATGTGAATCATAGATATATTCTAGTTTCTTTGATCTGTAACACTGTTTATCTTATAGATGACTACCAGGCTTCTCAAACTCAGTGAATCACAAGGATGGAAAGATTCTCTCAAATCATATAGTCCAGCCTGTATCAAAATTGGAATTTACTGTACAACATACTGATATAACAATCATACTCATAAAATATACTTCAACAATCATACAATAAAAGATAAGTTGTCATCAATTTATTCATGATCCAATGCACCATACTGTCCATGAGGTTTTCTTGGCAAAGATATTGGAAGAGTTTGCCATTTTTTCTCTAGTAAATTACTCCAAACAGAGGTCAAGTGACTAACCCAGACAACTAGTGTGTGGGTTTGGATTTCTGACTCTAGGCCCAATGCTCTATCCACTGAGTCATCTAGCTTTCCCTTCTTAATAATTATCAGTAACTGAAAATTAAATGGGCTGCCTGAAAGTTAATGGATTTTCCTTCAAGGAGTGTTTGTGTGTGTGTGTGTGTGTGTGTGTGTGTGTGTGTGTGTGTCTTTAAGCAAATGTTTAAAAAGTAGTCATCTAGCATTTTCTTAAAAATACCTCTTGAAAGGGAATCCATTACCTGTCAGGGAGCCCATTTCATTTTTAAAAAGTTTTAAGTATTAGAAAAATTTTCATCATATTTAGTTAATTTACTTTTTGCCTGTCTTTGAATTCTTTGCACGGCACATAGTAGGTGCTTAATAAATGCTCGACAACTGACCAAGTTTGCATCTTTGAAACTTCTAACTACTAATTCTAGTTCTGCACTTGGGGTAAAATCTTCATATGACAATTCTTTAAATATATAAGGGAGGAGTTGCTTAAAGGAGCCCCTGACAAATTTAATGGATTCCCCCATTAACATCAAGAAATTACAGAGCATAGACCTTTTTAAAGGCACATATCCCATAAAAGCAAAGCATTTATACTGGCTCCTTGTTGAGTAAGTACATGGAACCCCTCTGATTTCTATTGATTGAGACTCCAGGAAACAGCCTAGGGAGCCAAAAATCTCTAGTCTATTAAAGTCAGCAGTGCCCAGGTATCCTCACTCCTCAAGAGTTTTTCTTTATATATTTTCTGTTATTTTTTTAGAGTGTAGCAAGGTATGTGTGTAGCATTGAAAAGGGATTTAATACCCCTCTGCTCAGGATCAGTAATGACAACTTATATCACAAACATATGGCAGTAGGAGGCATATGCTTGTACCAACTTGAGAAAGAAATTCAATGACACTGTTATATAATCCTAATATGCTATGCAGAGAAAGGAGAGATTTTTAATTTTGTAAGCAATGTCAATAAGGAAACTAGATTTCTAACCAGAGAAGGGAGATTTCCTAGGTAGCATTAGTTTTGGAAGTTTCAACCCAAATTTGGGAATTCTCCAGTTCCAGCTTTTAAGCACCAGACCAGTAGAGGGAGATTTCTTCAAAATTGTGCCACGCCACTTCCTGAATGGTAGGAGAAAAGATTCTTAGATAATAAGTGGATTTAAGGAGAAAGGCTAAAATCATGTCACAGTAGGCAAGAGATTTGGCACTTGCCAGCTGTCCTAAGCTAGAAGTGATTCGAAGCAATCCCCTGGAAGTTTATGTTCAATATTGGAATAAAATGAGAAACTCATACGTCATTCAATGGCAGTAAAAGATTTATTTACTTAGAACTGAAGAATATTCAACAAAGATAATCATTGAAGACACCAGGTGATTCAGCTAAGCAAATACCTTTTTCCTGACTTACCCATCATTTTCTATCAGCCAAGTATTAGAAAGAGCCTGGAGTTCTTCCTGGATGCTTTGCTTTCAAATGACAAACCAGGAAATGCCTATCAATATTTTGGCCTTTAGAACCCTTACTCAACCAAGTTTGATGATCTCAATGCAGCCTAGTTTACATGGGGACAGAGATTAGGATCATTTTCTGTACCTTGTGAGTAACGTCCTAATTATAGGACCACTTAAATGACTTTAGAGCTTTTAGTGGTCAATTTTGACTTCTGGTATTTAAGAAGAATGATAAAGGCAGCACTAAAAAAAGGAAAAGAAAAACAGTAACATAGCAAAAGCAAAATGAAAGATATAACATCTTCCCCAAGAATGAGTGAATATTGGAGAAAAAAGATCAGAAATCTCGGATTCACTCCCACCTCTTTGTGCCAGATAGCAAGGTACCTGTCAATAGTATTACCCCTTCACTGGCTCTGGAGCTCAAATCTAGCCTCAGACAATTACTAGTTGTGTGACTCTAGGTAAATCACTCACCCCCAATTGCTTCCAAAAAAACAAACCAAAAAACTCCCCACAATGTTACATCCTTCTTATGTCTTTTTTATTATCCTCCATTGGCATTAATATGTCATATGTTTAACTCTCAGCTTATCAATGCCCTTCCTAAATATACTATTAGTTAACAAAACACTCCAAAAGTTATTAGATGAGAGCAGAATATAGCAAGACAAGCGCCATCCTGTTCCTGGACTAACTCGCCCTCTATTTGTCTCTCCCTTTTAATATTGCCTAAAATCACATTAGCTTTCTTGGCTGTAATCTCATACTATTGACTAATATTGATTTTGCAGTAGACCAAAATCCCCAGACTTTTAAAGAAAAACTGCTCTTTAGCCATATCTCCTCCACTATAGACAATGCTTATAAAGTTTATTTTTAAACCAAAGTGCAAGGCTTTAGCCTTATCTTTAGACACATTTCATCTAGTTAGCTTCAATTCAAAGCTGTTAGTAAATATTTAACAACCTGCTCTTTGAAAAAAATATATACAAGACACATTTCTAAATTTAATCTGCATTTTTAACATTTTCTCCTTCGCTTTCTTCAGGCTAGATATTCAGCAAAATAATTTATCAGGTCCTGATGTGTAGCATCTATAAATTTCTGAGGTATAAAATGGTCATGTTAAAAATTAAACAATAATTTCTCAGAGAACACAGGTTTGAGCTGGTTTCAGCATACCCTTGTCTCGCTTTGATTTGCTAGGCTGACATGATCTTATGGAATTCCATTTCTATTTTCCAATGTATTAGATAACTACCCAACATTTGTGTTCTTGACAGATTTGAATGACTCTTCTTGCTGATCCTGGCATACAGCACATCATTTTCTTTCTTTGCATATTTTATCCTTATCTACCATAAGCTTTCCACCACCACCTGTTAGAATCCCTCATTTCCTTCAGAACTTAACTAATTTGCCTCTTCCTCAGGCCTTTTCTGATTCCCCAGATGTTTTTCTCTCCCATTTACCTCTAATGACCAGATACTTATTTTGTATGTTTTAATATATTTACATATGTTTACGTAATCTTTCTCAATAGAAGGCAAGCTCCTTGAGGGAAGGGGCTATTACATGTTTGTTTTTTCATCCCAGTACCTGCTTACATGCTAAGAACTATATACAGATTTGTTGATTAATTGATTGATTAATCTATACTTTTTTCACAAGTCATTAATAAAAATGGATGAAGCACAGATTCCTGGAGTACCTTCTAGTTTTTCATAAAACTAATAACTTTCATTTTCTAGATACACACCTGAATTTTGTCAGAATATGAAATCAAAGTCATTGGTCTACATTTTGCTGACTTTTCTTCCTTTTTTTATTGAGGCTTTTTATTTACAAATATATGCATGGATAATTTTTCCAACATTGACCCTTGCAAAAGCTTTTGTTACAAATTTTCCCCTCCTTCCCCTCACCCCCTCCCCTAGCTGGGAGATAGTTCAATATATGTCAAATGTGTCAAATATGTTGAAATACATATTAAATCCAATATGCGAATACATATTTATACAGTTATCTTGCTGTACAAAAAAAAAAAAAACCAGATCAAGAAGGAAGAAAAAAAAAAACTAAGAAAGAAAACAAAATGTAAACAAATACAACAGAGAGTGAGAATGCTATATTGTGGTGCACACTCTGTTCCCTTGGTTCTCTCTCTGGGTGTAGATGGCTCTCCTCATCACTGAACAAGTGGAACTGAGTTGAATCCTCTCATTGTTGAAGAGAGCCACATCCATCAGAATTGATCGTTGTATAGTCTTCTTGTTGCCGTGTATAATGATGCCCTGGTTTTGCTCATTTCACTTAGCATCAGTTCATGTAGGCCTCTCCAAGCCTCTCTGAAATCATCCTGCTAGATATTTCTTGCAGAACATTAGTATTCCATAGCATTCACATAACATAACTTATTTAGCCATTCTCCAATTGATGGCCATCCACTTAATTTCCAGTTTCTTGCCACTACAAAGAGGGTTGCCACAAACATTTTTGCACATGTAGATCCCTTTCTGTCCTTTATGATCTCTTGTGGATATAATCCCAGTAGAAACACTGCAGGATCAAAGGGTATAAACAGTTTGATAACTTTTTGAGCATAGTTCTAAATTGCTCTCCAGAATGGTTGGATGTATTCACAATTCCACCAACAATGTATTAGTGTCCCAGTTTTCCCACATCCCCTCCAACATTCATCTTTATCTTTTCCTGTAATCTTAGCTATTCTGACAGGTGTGTAGTGTATGTCAGAGTTATCTTAATTTGCATTTCTCTGATCAATAGTGATTTGAAGCACCTTTTCATATGGCTACAAATAGTTTCAATTTCTTCATCTGAAAATTGTCTATTCATATCCTTTGACTATTTATCAATTGGAGAATGGCTTGAACTATTATAAATTCTCTATATATTTTAGAAATGAAGCCTTTATCAGATCCTTTGGATGTAAAAATCCTACCCAGTTTGTTACTTCTCTTCTAATCTTGTCTGCATCAATTTTGTTTGTACAAAATCTTTTTAACTTAATATGATCAAAATTATCTATTTTGTGATCAATTCCTTTCCCCTACACAAATCTGAGGGGTAAACTATTCTATGTTCTTCTAATTTGTTTATATCATTATTTATGTCTAGATCATGAACCCATTTTGAATTCATGTTGGTATGGGTGTTAGATCTATAGCTACTTTCTGCCATACTAGTTTCCAATTTTCCCAGCAGTTTTTGTCAAATAGTGAATTCTTATCCAAAAAGCTGGGGCCTTTTGGGTTTGTCATACTAAATTGCTATAGTCATTGACTATTTTGTTCTGTGAACTTATCCTATTCCACTGATCAACTTCTTTATTTCTTTATTTCTTAGCCAGTACCATATGGTTTTGATGATGGCTGCTTTAGATGGATGCTTTAGATAGTACAGCTAGACCACCTTCATTTACTTTTCATTAATTCCTTTGAAATTCTTAACCTTTTGTTCTTCCAGATGAATTTTGTTATTTGTTCTATGTCAGTAAAATAGTTTCTTGGGAGTTTGATTGGTATAACACTAAATAAATAGATTAGTTTAGGTAGTATTGTCATTTTGATTATATTCTCTCGATCTATCCATGAGCAATTGACATTTTTTCCAGTTGCTTAGATTTGACTTTATTTGTGCAGAAAGTGTTTGTAGTTTTGCTCATATAGTTTCTGACTTTTCCTTGGCAGATAGATTCCAAAATATTTTATACTATTGACAGTTATTTTAAATGGAATTTCTCTTTGTATCTCTTGTTGTTGGAGTTTGTTAGTGATGTATAAAAATGATGATGATTTATGTGGATTTATTTTTTAATCTGCAACTTCTCTAAAGTTATGGATTGCTTCTAATAGTTTTAAAGTTGATTCTTTTAAGTGAATTCTTTCAATGGTCATTTTGCCTTCAAATTGTATGACATCTGGGCAGTTCTCTTTGATGATTTTCTGAAAAATAGTGTCTAGGCTCTTTTATTCATCATGTATTTTAGGGAGACTTTAATCATTGGATTGTCTCTCCTGGGTCTATTTTCTGGGTTGGTTGTTTTCCTAATTAGGTGTTTTACATCTTTTTCTATTTTTTCATTTTTTTTGGTTTTGCTTGACTGATTCTTGTTGTCTCATTAAGTCATTCATTTTCATCTGTTCAGTTCTGAATTTTAGTGGAACTATTTTCTTTATTTTTTTATTTCTTTCTGTATTTGTCCAATTGAATTTTTAAATGAGTTGTTTTGTTCTATGGAATTTTTTTCCATTTCACAAATTCTAGTTTTTAAGGAATTATTTTCTTTTTCCATTTCACAAATTCTGTTTTTAAGGTGTTATTTTCTTCTCCTGTTTCATAAATTCTGTTTTTTGGGGAGTTGTTTTCTTTTTCTGTTTTATCAAATCTGTCTTTTAATGAGTTATATGTCTTTTCCAAACCTTCTTGCAAAGTTTTCCTTCCCCCATTTTTCTTCTAGCTCTCTTTTAAGATCCTTTTTAATTTCTTCTAGGATAGCCTTGTGTGATATGGATCAGGGTTATATCACCTTTTGGGGTTTCATCTGGAGATAATGTGCCTTTATTCTCAGATTTTCATTTCTGTTCTTCTCTTTCATGATAAAAGCTATTATCAGAATTCTTTTTACTCTTGTACTCATTTTTTTTTAATTTAAGGCCTGCTTTTAGGGAAGGCTTCCTTCTCTATAAATAAGTATGGCCGTGCTGAGTCAGTGCTGACTCACTCCTGGTGCTGGGTGGGCATGGTTACGTCCCTGACATTTTGAGGTTTACTGTTTACCTTTTGTATTTGTGTTGGGTGTTTTATAACTTCTCTGCTGAACAGATTGACCAACACTAATGTAAATTCCTGTAGATTCTTCCCCAAAAATTCTCAGCACATGGAGTCTGCACCACTCCCTGTGGAGTCCACACAGCCTGGGACTCTTTGCTATCTCTGCTGGCGTTTGTGCTCAGCTGCTTGTACTTGGCTGCCTCCCTCCCATTTCCAATTGAAACAGATTTTTTCTGGTGATATTTAAGATTATCTTTTTCTGATAATTTGTTGACTCCCAATATTTGTGGGTTCTGCCAATCCTGAGCTAATTCAGAGGTTGGATTTGCTAATTATCTGAGAGTTGTAGGAGATGTTCAGAAAGAAACATGTGCCCTCTCTGCCATCTTGGCTCCACCCCTGGAAGTCCTTTTCTTTCTTTTTTTATAAATTGGGAAAATCTTTGTCCTTCTCTAATCCTGTAGTCTCTATGATCTTTCATGAAACATTGACAATGGTTAAGCAATCACATTTGTCAGAATTCTCAGTACTATATCATATCATTCATTCTGGCCATTTGAATTTATCAAGGACAACTAGGTCAGAAGGTACTTTGACCTTTTGGCAGATTGAAGGTCAGAACCAAGGTTTCTTGACATTTCATTGATTGCTCTTTTCTTTACTTTGTAACCTTTACCTAATTGTCTTTGTTAATGTCTCAGTTCTTTCTTTGTTCACTATGGGGCAGAGAATTTCACTACCTACCTATTTCATAGTAAGATGATTAATAAAGCTTCAGGGAAGAGCAAAGCCTGATGAAAAGATGGTACCCACTCACCCATTTGAAGCACAAAAAAATTTTCTCTCATATTTTAAAGTGAAGGACCCTATAGAAATAGAGCTAAAGACTTATGTCAAGCAAAAAGGTTGGATGGTGGGAGAAGGAGAGGAGCAAATATGTATTATTAAGTGCCTATTATCTTCCAGACACTGTGCTAAGTACTGTATAAATAATTATCTCATTTGAAAATGAGAGATTTGGAAGCTTTGGGGATTTTCAATCAGTACATCAATAATTGCAGGTAAATGTTTGTGTCTTACTTGATAAATCTCTAAGCAAGTTCCCTCCACTAAGCACCCTCTTTGCACTTTGTTAATATTCCCACTGGGGGGAACAACAAGGAGAGGTTACAGTCTGTCACAAACAGCAAGGATCAGATCTTGCAACATCCTGCCAAACAACACAAGCATCGAGGGGATGTTCAGAAGTCCTTTCATAGCCTAGGGAGTAGTTAATAAATACAGGTAGATCTAAATTTTTTTCACCTCCCATACACAGCTGTCTGCCTTTCAAACCAAGCAACCCTGTGGTTTATCAGTGTATTCCCTCAGCTGCTCCACTTCTCCCTAGAAGTTTGGGCGTAAAAGCTACTACAGGGTAACCTGTCCTGATTTTTTACTTCAAATAATGAATTTTACATTTTCCAAACCTAGCTTTATCTAAGGTAAAATTCTTTCCATATTCTGCACAGTTATGGTTTTCTTTTCTATACATCACCACACAATTATTTTCTCCTCTTCATACTATTTCTTGTAATTGAGGCTCAGCTTTTTGTTTTCTATTCTCAGTGTTGCTCTATGCCCAGGTTCTGTTTCTCTAACCTTTCCTTCACCCTCAATTTCCTTCTATAGTTCCACTTTGTCAATCCAAAGTTATTCTTTTCATCTTAGTGTTGTTCCTGCTCTATCTTCTCCAATTCCAAAACAGCTCTCAACTGCTTCAAACCTTCCAGTCACATCAACAAAAAGTCTCATCCTCTGTCTGCATTCAGCAGCATATGACAGCATCTTCTATCATAGGGGATAACATTTCCTTTTTAAACTGGTATTGATTTTCAAACAGTTGCCTATTGTCAAGTAAAATCCAATGAAAGTCTCTGTTTACCTATAACATAAAATACATGAGTCCAACCCATTGCAAACATGCAGGATTCAATTCTCTTAGAGAAATTCCAGCATGCCTGGCCATATCCCTTAAAGTTGAGGAGAGATAATGATGAACTCCTATGGAGCCCTAGATGCTGGAAAAAACACACAATATAATTTATATTTGTAATTTTATCAATCAGGTAAATAAAATTCCTTAATTGTTTCCACTAGCTTGTCTCAATAAGCCTTCTAAAGTAGGCTTGTATATATATATATATATATATATAACTTGTAAATAAAAAGCTATTAAAAAATAAAATAAAATTGCATTGAAAAAAATAATTTTCTTAGCTGATATAAAAATACAATATAACATGCTTCAAATTTTTCATATTTAATAACAATAACAATAATGATGATACTAGTTACATAAACTGTTAGCCTACTGCCATTAAGAATCATTGGTCTAAGAGAGACAGACAACCATGTTTATATCAGTAATCTGATGATCTTAATAATAAAATGATTAAGTTATCCACTTTCTCTTGAACTTTTATAATAGTCTCAAAGGAGGGATGAAAGTAATGAAGGAAGGAAGGAAGGAAGGAAGGAAGGAAGGAAGGAAGGAAGGAAGGAAGGAAGGAAGGAAGGAAGAAAAGGAAAGAAGAGAAAGGAGGAATAAAATTGAAATTGTATATAGTCAGGATTTGCAAATTAGAAAAGTTCTTAAATTATTTGCCTGACTATCCTGTTTTTATTGAATATATATGGGGGTTTCCTAATGATTTCATGTCTGAAAATTATTTTAGGTGGCTAGAGAATACACAGAATGGGGCCCCTATTTCAAGAATTTGAAAAAGATGCTTTCCAAAAGTATATCTTGTTATTGGGTATAGCTTTACAAAGGCCTGTATTTAAGGGCTTTGTCTCTCTTTTGCTTTTCCAAAGAGATTTATTCTGCCACTACAACTTCAAAAAAGAAAATCTTTCTGCTATATCAGAAATGTCAAATATGTGACCTGCATACTGAATGTGATACACAAATTCCTGTATGAATTCTGAACTAGATTAAATATAACTGGAAAACATTTAACAAAATAAATAAAAATTACCAAAAACCAAAATTAACAAAAACTCAAAATAGTAATAATAATAATAACAATAATGATGATGAAGAAGAAGATGATGATCTATGATTGTATTGATAAAAGAAACTCCCAGTGAGGGTAATTGACCTAGAATTCGTGGTCTTAAGGAGTTGCTTGGATATACTGAGAAATTAAAGGACTTATGTTGGGAACATGACAATATGTATGTCAGAGGCAAGACTTGAGGAGAAATCTTTACCTACTGCTGCCTCTCGGAAACAAAAAAAATATTATTAAATATGATTGATTTATTCTGTAACACAAAGATTTTTTTCCACAGTGTAATTTCATCATTGGCTACTCAGAGACAGTGTGGAAAAATAATTGTAATGGTGTTCTCAAAGCCAGGAAAACCTCACTCTACTCTGATTTATACTGGGTATACCCAGTTAAAGTTAACTTTCAGTATTTGAGGTAAATCTCGAAGACTAAGTTACAGAGAAAATCCAAACCTGAATTGTTAGAAGGAGTTTCCTACTCCTAAAGGATCTCCATATCAGTGAAATCACATTTCTAGTCTCTATTTTCTATTTCTTTTTCAACCACTCATTCAAGCTGATGTTATTTTATCTTTGTAATAGTTACAGAAGAAAACCTTGTTTCACACAAATAAGATATTAGAAACAATAGTAAAATTTATGTCACTTTGATAAACCAAAAAAAAAAAATTATTCACACATAGCTAAAACATAATAAAACTCCATGGTTAAAATATTTCTTTCCATGTTTTATCATAACCAAGTCTATTAAAACTAGTTCTTGTTTAGGTAAAATAAGAACAAATGTATCATATTTTCCATGATAAAAAGATCCCTTTTCCACTCACATTTTTAAATATCTAGGTCTTTAAAATATAATGTCAATTTCTTTGGACTACCAGTCTATGATCAATAAGGAAGTCATTATTTTCTTCTACTTCTACTTCATTTGCAGGGCATATATTTATTAAATTAGAAATATCACAAAGAATATCCTTTTATATATTTATAATCTATATCTCTAACTTTTTCCATAAATGCAGAGACTTTATCTTTCTGGATCAGACTTATTTAGGATTATAAGGTTTTTTTTAAATATCCAATAAGTATTCAAGTTTCAGGAGCAAAACTAATTTATAAAACAAATTTGATTAATTTTTATCATGACCAAAAAAAGCAACATTTTTGTTGTTGTTGTTGTTCAAATACTCTTCAAAGTACTTTACCATAGGACAGCCAATGTGTTTCTCAATAATAGAGGAGTGCCTTATATTCTGCCACTTCTATCATAACATTTTGTAAAAAAAGCTTAATGAATTTTTTTTGGAAAGTCAACAGCTAGTAAGCATCAAATGTCTGAAGAAGAAAATTCAAATCCATTTGAATTCAGATCCAGTGCTCTATCTATTATGCCATCTAGTTGACCTTCCCCTACCCCAAATGCTTTTTATATTTTTAAATACAGGAAAAAAAATATAAAAAACATTCTTTGATTAAAGACAAAAACAAGTAGTAGGCTGGATGTGACTGTTGATCCAAACTTTATTGACCTTTGAAAAGCAAACTATCAATATTGAACATTAACAGGATTTGTATACCACCTGAAATCATTCAAAGGCTTTGTGTAAAATTGACTCATGCTACAAAATATTTATATAAAAGGGGGGAAAAAACTACCTCAGAACCAGAAGGGGAGATTCTGAAGGTATGAATTAAAAAGGATACAGCAAGGATAACATTCTAGCACACTTATTAGCAGTAAATGTAAGATTGAATTGTGGGAGAGAAGGGAGCTATCAAGGTTAGTGATTGGCTCCACTATTAGCTCAGAACTGAAGACTCAGGCTGAGGGAAATAGCAAGAACAAAACGTCAGTCCTTTCCCCAATTTCCTCCTCCCCTTCTCCCCATGATTGTCTATGCATAGACACTATAACATCATCTCCCTTTTCATTATCTAAATGTTTCCAGTAAACTGATTTTTGCTTCAGCCATAGAAGATCAGGGTTAACCTAGAGAAAGATATGGCCATTTCTCTGCTTAAATATTAGTAATATTCCTAAATGAGGACTTGTAGCAATTGTGACTGAACTCATAATTGTCTAAAATAAACTCCCTAAAACAAGGCAGCAGGGACCATGAATCTTAGGGATCATTATATTGCCCCTTAAGCTGAAGATGAACTTATTATTATAAAAGTGTTCCACTCTTATAGTAACTAGAAAAGCTGAATGTAGCTTTTGACTCAACTATATGTCTTCATATAAATAATTATGAAACATGTCATGTGTCCAAACTGCATGAGCAGACACTATTTAAATTATACTTATGTTTTGCCCTCATATCAACTAAGCTCCATCAGTGCAAAGCCCAATGTAATTACACCACATTATGTGATTTTTAAAAATCCATTAATTATTGAAAATATCCCTTAATGCTTTATGGCTGTTAATAGACTTGCAAAGTAACAAATCTTTACAAACATCAATTTCAAGAACATATCTATATATGCAATCATATCTTTAAATATATCTGTTGCTTCATTTACTTGTACTACAAAATATGAAGATTTTAGTTCAGATGAATAGATACATGAAGAAGCATTTATTAAGAACTTATTATCTGTCAAACATTGTGCTAAATGCTGTAAATTCAAGGAGACAAGTAAGAGAGGCTCTATTCTCAATAAATTCATATTCTGATTGTGAAAAACAAGACATATAAGAATGTGATTAGAAAAACCCAGTGGCCTTTAGGGTATAGCAGAAAGTTAGAATGATAACATAGGTCTTTAGACAGGCTTCTTCTTCCTATTGTATTATCTGAAAGTTAGTCCATTCAAACCTGCTCTACATATAATTCGCCCAAGCATCAGTTTTTCTTACTATATCAATAGCTGTAGGTATTACCAATATTTCTCCTATTGAATATAACTTTTTATTATTTATAATTCTTTATATAACTTTATATAACATAAAAATATTTTGATGTAAAAAACTGTACATTTGCTTTTACTATGTTTTCTAATTTTCCCTGGAAAAATTATCTTGTCTTGCTAAAATATTCACCACATAAACTTTCAGCTTTAAGGTTTCATAGTATCTGTTGCTAACATTTGTCCAGTGTAAACCTAGCATTCTTTCTTTTCTATCAATTACAGTACTTGAAAACCACAAGGATAAATATGATGCATCATACTTTTAAGATTTAGGCTTTTTGTTTTATATATTTGCTAATTAATCTATCTCACTTTTCTTTGCTTGTACTAGTTTCAGGTTTCTCTTCAAACTAGTTATCTACTTATTTATCAAAAAGGAATAGTATTTCATTTTTTTAAAAGGTGAGACAAAAATGATGACAAATTAAATTTGTTGAAATTTTCAAATAATAAGCTATGGGAATTTTTGAATGATTTCAATTTTTAAAGTTGCAGGTTATTATATTTTACTTCCCAAAATGAATGATATTGAGAAATATAGTTTTTAACTTCAAGACAGAAATCAATTAACTTTGCATTTACATATAAGTAGCATAACAATACAACTTATC
Organism: Antechinus flavipes; assembly: GCF_016432865.1. NCBI lineage: Eukaryota > Metazoa > Chordata > Mammalia > Dasyuromorphia > Dasyuridae > Antechinus > Antechinus flavipes. The sequence continues at coordinate 337,791,737 of NC_067399.1, forward strand.
TATAGCCTGACAATGGTCTAAGATCATGCCCATGTCAAGATCCTCACATTAACTTAAATTTGACTTTATAAGATTAAATTACATCATGATTAATTGTGGGAATGTGTATAGAAGAATTGCAAAGGAAAGGGAAAAAACATTTGGAACACAAGGTTTTGCAAGAGTGAATGGTTTTTTTTTGTTTGTTTGTTTTTTTAAGCATTTTATTTTCAAAACATATGCATGGATAATTTGACAACATTGACTTTTGCATAGCCTTGTGTTTCAGATTTTCTCTTCCTTTCCCCCATCCTCTCCCCTAGATGGCAAGCCATCCAATATATGTTACACATGTTAAAAATATATGTTAAATCCAATATATACAAGCATATTTATATAATTCTCTTGATGTACAAGAAAAATCAGATCAAAAAAAGAAAGTAAATGAGTAAGAAAACAAAATTTGCAAGTGAATAACAACAAAAAGAGTGAGAATGTAATGTTGTGATCCACATTCAGTTCCCACAGTCCTTTCTCTGGGCGTAGATGCTCTTTTTTGTCACAAGATCATTGGAACTGGCATCAGTCATTTCATTGTTGGAAAGAGTTACATTCATCAGAATTGATTGTCATATGATGTTGTTGTTGCTATGCATAATGATCTTCTGGTTCTGTTCATTTCATTTAGCATCAGTTCATGAATGCCTCTCCAGACATCTCTAAAATCATCCTCCTGATCATTTCTTATAGAACAATAATATTTTTATTCAATCATTCTCTAACTGATGAACATCCACGCAATTTCCAGTTTCTTGCCACTACAAAAAAGGGCTGCCATAAACATCTTTGCACCTGTGGGTCCCTTTCCTTCCTTTAATATCTCTTTGGGATATAGGCCCAAAAGAAACACTGCTGGATCAAAGGGTATGCACAGTTTGATAACTTTTTGAGCATAGTTCCAAACTGCTCTCCAGAATGGCTATATCCATTCACAACTCCAATAACATATCAGTTTTCCCACATCCCCTCCAATATTCATCATTATATTTTCCTGTCATCTTAACCGATCTGAGATGTGTGTAGTGGTATCTCAGAATTTTCTTAATTTATATTTCTCTGATCAATAGTGATTAAGATTAGAATATATTCTCATATGATTAGAAATGGTTTTAATTTCTTCATCTTAAAATTGTCTGTTCATAACTTTTGACCATTTATAAATTGGAGAATGGCTTGAATTCTTGTAAATTTCATTCAATTTTCTATATATTTTAGAAATGAGGCCTTTATCAGAACTCTTAAATGTAAATATGATTTCCAAATATATTGCTTCCCTTCTGATCTTACCTGCAATAATTACAAAACTTTTAAACTCGATATAATCAAAATTATCTATCTGATTTTCAATTATTAGTTCCAGTTCTTCCTTGGATATAAATTCCTTCCTTCTCCACAGATTTGAGAGGTAAACTTTCTTGTGTTCTTCTAATTTGCTTATTTCACTCTTTATGTCTAAATCATGAATCTATTTAGATCTTTTCTTGGTATGTGGTGTTAGGTGTGAGTCAAGCCCTAATTTCTTCCATACTAGTTTCCAATTTTCCCAGCAGTTTTTGTCAAATAGTGAGTTCTTATCCCAAAAGCTGGGATCTTTGGGTTTGTCAAACACTAGATTGCTATAGTTATTGACTATTTTGTTCTGTGAGTCTAACCTATTCCACTGATCAACTACGCTATTTCTTAGCCAATACCAAATGGTTTTGATGACCACAGCTTTATAATATAGTTTTAGGTCTGGCACCGGTAGGCTACCTTCATTAGCATTTTTTTCATTAATTCCCTTGAAATTCTTGATGTTTTGTTCTTCCAGATGAACTCTGCTATTATTTTTTTTCTAGATCTGTAAAATAATTTCTTGGGAGTTTGATTGTGATGGCACTAAATAAGTAGATTAATTTAGGTAGTATTGTCATTTCTATTATATTCTCTCAACCTATCCAAGAGCATTTGTTATTTTTTCAACTAATTAGGTCTGATGTTATTTGTGTGGAAAGTGTTTTGTAATTGTGTTCATATAATTCCTGACTTTCCCTTGGCAGATAGATTCCCAAATATTTTACAGTATCTACAGTTGTTTTGAATGGAATTTCTTTTTGTATCTCTTGCTGTTGGACTTTGTTGGTAATATATAAAAATGATGATTTGTGTGAATTTATTTTGTATCCCACCACTTTGCTAAAGTTGTGAATTATTTCTAGTAGTTTTTAGTTGATTCTCTAGCATTCTCTAACTATACCATCATATCATCTGCAAAGAGTGATAATTTGGTTTCCTGACCTACTCTAATTCCTTTAATCTCTTTTTCTTCTTTTATTGCCAAAGCTAATATTTCTAATATAATATTGAAGAGTAATAGTGATAGTGGGCAGTCTTGTTTCATTCCTGATCGTATTGAAAATGGTTCTAGTTTGTCCCTATTACATATGCTATTGATAATTTTAAGGAAAAGTCCATTTATTCCTATACTCTCTACTGTTTTTTAATAGGAATGGGTGTTGGATTTTATCAAATGCTTTTTCTGCATCCATTGAGATAATCATATGATTTCTGTTAATTTGGTTATTAATATTGTTGATTATGCTAATAGTTTTCCTAATGTTGAACCAATCCTGTATTCCTGGAATAAATCCTACTTGGTCCTAGTGTATTATCCTGGGGATATCTTTTTATAATCTCTTTGCTAATATTTTACTTAAAATTTTTGAATCAATATTAATTAGGGAAATTGTGCTATAATTTTCTTTCTCTGTTTTACCCCTACCTGCTTTAGCTATCAGCACCATATCTGTGTCAAAAGGAATTCGATAGGACTCCTTCTTTCCTTATTTTTTTCAAATAGTTTATATCGTATTGGAGGTAATTGTTCTTTAAATGTTTGGTAGAATTCACATGTAAATCCAACTGTCTCTGGAGATTTTTTCTTAGGGAGTTGATTTCTTTTTTCTAAAATGGGATCATTTAAATAATTTATTTCCTCTTCTGTTAACCTGGGTAATCTATATTTTTATAGATATTCTCCATTTCATTTAGATTATCAAATTTATTGGCATATAGTTGGACAAAATAACTCCTAATTATTGCTCTAATTTCCTCTCCATTGGTGGAAATTTCTCCCTTTTCATTTTTGAGACTAACAATTTGATTTTCTTCTTTCCTTTTTCTAATCAAATTGACTTAAGGTTTATCTATTCTGTTGTTGTTGTTATATATATATATATGTGTGTGTGTGTGTGTGTGTGTGTATATATATATATAACCAACATTTAGTTTTATTTATTAATTCAATAGTTTTCTTATTTTCAATTTTATTAATCTCCCCTTTTATTTTCAGAATTTCAAATTAGGTATTTAAATGAGGGTTTTAAATTTTTTCTTTTTCTAGCTTTTTTAGTTGTAAGCCCAATTCATTGATCTTTTCATTCTCTATTTTATGCAAGTAAACATCTAGAGATATAAAATTTTCATTTATAACTGCTTTGGCTGCATCACACAAATTTTGGTATGTTATCTCATTATTGTCATTCTCTTGGAAGAAGTTGTTGATTGTGTCTATGATTTGTTGTTTTAGGATTAGATTATTTAATTTCCAATTAATTTTTGGTCTATATTGGTTTTATATTGAATGTGATTTTTATTGCAGCATGATCTGAAAAAATGCATTTACTATTTCTACCTTTCTGTATTTGATTTTGAGGGTTTTATGCCCTGATACATGGTCAGTTTTTGTATAGGTTTCATGAATTGCTGTAAAAAAAAAAAAAAAAAGTAAACCCTTTTCTGAATCCATGGTGAATTTATTCTGACGAAATGTATTACAGCAATTGCTTAGTGCAGTATGATCTTTTTCATTTATTTTATTTTTATTTTTAAAACTTTTTATTTTAAAAACACATGTATAAATAATTTTCAATATTTGCCCTTTAAGGAAGTAAACAAAATGTTAGAAAAGTTAGGTATGTTAGATCTTTGGGGATAATATTAGTATGGAGAGGAAGGGAAAGGACAAGAGTAAGAAAACTAAGCTTAGGGATTGATTAAGATTTATGTAATATAATATATTAATATAATAATAATAGTAGTGAGGGTATAACAGGTTTGTTATTTAGTCTTTTTTCAGTTGTGTCTGACTATTTGTGATCCCATTTGGGGTTTTCTTGGCAAAAATAGTCAGACACAACTGAAAAAAGACTAAATAACAAACCTGTTATACCCTCACTACTATTATTATTATATTAATATATTATATTACATAAATCTTAATCAATCCCTAAGCTTAGTTTTCTTACTCTTGTCCTTTCCCTTCCTCTCCATACTAATATTATCCCCAAATTCTCTTTTTTTTGTAGAGATTGAATAGTACAGAATTTTGTTAACCAGTTAAAGCATTGTTAAGGTTTACTTCATCACTTTCCAAATGTAATTATAACTATATGGGAGAATAGGGATTAACGGCAATGTATGACATCAGATTCATAGCACCAAAAGAGCATGTATTTATTTTTTTAAACTTACATGCAAAAATAAGGGGGGAAAAGTAGAAAAAGTAGGATAGAAAAATAAAAAAAAAAGAACATATTGTCATGTACCCAGCCAAACATCAAGGAAGATTCAAAATATGTAGCAATAAATTACTATTTCAAGAAAGCCATATAAAATAATAGAAGACATTATATTCATAACTGCCTATATTTGCATCCTTGTAGGTTTTCTTTTGTTCTCTAATGTGTACTTTTTATGTTATTCCTTTCCCCTACTTTTTTCCTTTTTCCCATCTCCCCTAAGCAGGATACAGTTAAACCCAGATAATCACACTTTTATACATACAGACACATACACACACACACACACACACACATACACATATACATACATACATATACACACACATATATATGCATATGTCTAAACATATAAATACATATAAAACAATATTAATATGGCTGACATATATAATGTAAATTTCTCTCTTGATTGAATCTTTTTAAAGTTTGACTTTGTAGGGTCCTTTTTTCCTAATAAATTCTACTCCTGATCATTGGTATTGTGTTTATGTTTATCTCTTATTTCCTATTCCTTCCATCTCTTCTACTTTATTTCTACTGTAAACTTGCCTTGCTATTATTTAACCTTCCTACCTCCCTTGATCCCTCCCTTATCTTCTCCCCCCACCCTTTCCTTTCCTCTTTATCCCATTCCCATTAATCTACACACACCTTATCCCATTTCTGTTAATCTACACACCCTTTTATATCTCACCTGTTCTTTATAGACTTTGGAGGATGTTATACTACTATTCTTGGTACACAGACATACATACACACACATATACTTATGTTATTATTGTTTCTTGTATTAAGACTTAAGTGAGTGATAGAGAAAATATTAATAATGCAGATATAACTTAAAATTATACATATACACGCACCTATATTTATGTGCATATATGTATGTATACATGCATATATTCATATATGTGTATATGTTATATATATTTATTGTGCATATATGTATGTTCTTCCTCAATAAAATAGTTGTTAAATATTCACCAATGCAATACTAAAGATAAGTGTTCCCCATTATTTATGTTGGAAGAATAATTTAAAGCTTTATTTGCTAACATCTTAATTATTATTTAGCACGTTAGTAGAAAGTGGACATAAGAAACTGGTACCTAGTGGCAAAGGAGGAGAAATGAGAGAATTTTACAGTTGGAGAGAATTTTTAGAATTTAAAAAAACCCAAGCATTATTGATTCAGTGCAATAGTAGGTTGCTATCCTTGAATGACTACATAAAATGTATCAGCCAACATATCAGAGAGACATAAAGGCAAACATTGATGTCAGAGAGAACTTTGAGTTATTAATATTATCTTATATATTAGATAGTATAACTAATATTAAATACCTACCTCAAGACTTAGTTGCCCAACTTACACTGGCACTAGCAAGATCAGTGTCCACAAGGATGGATCTGCTTTTTAAGGAGAGTTAATGTTAGCAGTCAATCAGTAGTAGACTCAGTTCCTTACCAAAACATTGATTCCAATGGCAGAATAGTAATGATAAACCATTTTAATCTACAACAGGGATTCACTCACCAACAAATAAATGGACAACCCATAAGGGGTAGGAAAAGCTGACCCAAAATACAAAGAATAGATAGTTCAAGAGTAGACACAAAATCAAACAGTAGTGACACACAGAGGGAATATGTGACCTCAAAGTTCTTTCTTCCAAGAGTCATGAAAGTTGGTATCAATGGTGCTCCCTTTCTCAGGGGATCTAAGGTTAAGTCTCTAAGAGATTATTATATCAGATCATTTTCTAAAGAAGAAGATAGCCTATATTTTAGTTTATATGTAAATGAAAATATGCTACTCAGCTGTCAAAAATATAATGAACAGAATAACTCTCATCATTTTTCCCTTATTAGAACAGAATAAACACAACATTCTAAAAGGAATTAAATATCTATCCAAATGATAACACAATTATCAATTCAGTCTCTTGTACTTTTTAAATCAAGTTCATTGTTTTATGTTGTAAAGGAAGAAATATTAAGAAATTTTGTGATTGCTATATTGATACCTTGAGTTAACTAAAAAATTCTAATCTCTTTTGACATAAAAAGGAAAAATCCAGCTTTATACTACAATACTGTGCTCTCTTACTCTCTGCTTCTGTCCCTCATCTTGGGAATCTGCCATATCCAACCTTACCCCCTCACCACCACCAAACATTTTTTTAAACCTCCAAATGAAAGCAGAACTGAGGAGTTCACTACCATGGCAGACAGATCTTGAGTGTGGCTTGAGACCCAAGAGAAGAGACCTTTAATTTTTCCAATCATCAGCTTGTTTGCATCCCCATCTGTGTCATTTCCATCTGTGCTTGGGTACCCTTTATCTATCTCTGAACCTCATGTTTTGACTGTTTTCTCCTGTATGTGTCAGTGTCTACCCTACCACTACTTGGTTCCAGCAAGCCCTCCCTCTCCTGTCCTTCATTCCTTCTCCTGGCTTCTGGTTTTTCTGTCCCTGGCCCCATGTGTGCTTCACCTGGCATCCTCCTCCTTTACTGCTTCCCTCCCTTCTTTCCTTGCTCATACCTCTGGCCAAATTCTCATTAGGTAGAAATCACTTTAAGCAGAGGTCTACAGATCATTCACTTAGTAAAGTGAGAACTGTGTATACTTTGCCATTGAAAGTTGATAAGTGATGCTTAAATCTCTATTAGAGCTCTCTCTAAATGAATTATAATGGCATAGAAAAAAACTGGGGTCTGAAAGACCATGTCATAGAAGCCTGTCCAGTAGAAGGTCTTGCCATGCTGGAAAAAATTCAAGAATTCCAATCCTTGGAGAACTAGTCTTGCTAAGTGTGACAAATGATGCAAGCTTCTTGTGCACTAGGCAGGTATCCAAGATTATACATGAGCTACTATATAAGCAGTACAACCCATACTTGGCTTGTGTCCTGCTTTATGCAAGCCTACAGAAAAACAAGCTGTCATTTTCTTAATTAATCAGTGAGGAAAACTCTAGCTATGAGCCTAAGAAGGTAATCTTCATTGTACTTATACCTTTATCCAAATTGTGCTGATTGGGTGGCTGGGAAAACAGGAAATACTCATTGATTTGGGTTTGTCATTGATGTAAGAACCATACAACTCTATTCTTACTACTTAAGCTTCACCATTTCTGGCTTCTTGGCCAGTTCATTCAGGAATGGTTTATGATTGAGGCATAAATGTATCATGATCGCTGGAGCGCCCTTCATCAGTCTTCTAATGTCTTCCCCCACCATGCAATGTAAGCTCTTGAGAACAAAGATTATCATTTTTGTTGATCTGTATTTTCCAATATTTTACAAAGAGTAAGCCCTTAACAAATGCTTTTTTTTCATCCATCTATCCAACCATCAATCCAACCATTCAATTGGACACTACTTCCACAAGCAACTCAGGGTGCCAACATTCAATGTAGCCACCTGATTGATTAAACATAAATCAAATTGCACAGAAAATTTCAGAAGCTCTTCTCTGGTAGAATGTTTCCGCTGGCTGTCTCACAAACCAAAACCTTCTATTAATAAGTTTCCCCAGCTTTCCACAGTTGGAAAAGGATTAGGAAACATAATTGTGCACCTGAAAATTTGGAATTTGAAAAGGATGAAAAAGAAGCATTGGGATAAAAAGGTCTGTCTCTCCCCTTTCACTTATCCTACTCCCCCTCCACTCTGTGCTCTGTGCAATGGCATCCCTATAATCTTGGCTAAAAGCCTGCCACTTCCATTCTGGATCTGAATCTAAGTTTTCCCACATGCTCCTGATCATGTCAGGTGGTGGTTTGGGCTATACAACCAGCAATATAATAGTTCATTTTCATTGGTTCATAAATATTAAGTGCATTCATTACTTAATATTGACTCATTATCACCCATGGTGCAAGAGTATATTAAAATAACTAATTCTGTCACATATAACTAAGGAGCAAAGAGAAGAGTTGGGAGACGATATTTATTTATTCACTGCACTCTTTAGCTGCCTATATTGAAGAACAAGGGAGAAAGTGAGAGTTGGATACTCTTCTAAATGCTTTGCTGAAGGTAAAAATAATATCTTTAGTTCACCTTTATATGATGCTCTAAATTTTAAAATATGCTTTTCTCACAATATCCCATGAGATAAGCTGTAGAATTATTTTATAAAGGGAGAAACCAAGACTCTAAGAGGGTGATTAATCTTTTCTTAATCACACAGCTAACAAGTTTTGGAGTCAGAATTTGAACCTAGATTTAATATTGCTAAGTCTAATGCTTTTGCACTCGCCGAACAGATTCACCTTCTCAATATCTTGTCCTCAAGATTAATGACTATGGTGATGCTAAAAAAGCCAGAAGGATGAAGTTTTGTACATGTATCATCATGATGTCTCAGCAGATGAATGACAATGCTCAAACATAACCAAGCTCTAACATAACTGCTTGCAGTCAAAGGTAGTAAGCTGCTATTAAGAAAGACACTTCCAAATAATACTGTCCTTATTTAATTTTCACTTAGTAAAATGTACCCATTGGGAAGAAACAAGGCTAAATTGTGCCATAAACAGATATGAGAGCCGTGGAAAAGACTGTAATATTGGCTCACTCCTTAGGACAGCCCTACTTCACTCTGATAGACCCATTTATGAAGTGGGCTGAGGCTGAAACAGCAGAAATAGAATAGTATTACAATTTTCATAGCACAAATATTGTTGGGACAAGTATTCATTTGCTTGAGTCTGTCTGAAAGATAGGATTTGGACAAAAGTTCACATTCATGGGCAGAGCTCTGTAGCATCTGGCTACATTACTGAAATAAACCCAAATTTTCACAGTCTATCACCCACAGTCCTCGGGTCAAGCTAAAGAGGAAAATTGGTATCTGCAAATGATGCTTAGGAAGTAGGTCAACAAAAGTGTAAAAGATTAGGATGCCAAATTCCTCATTATGCATATGGCAATAGGAAGATCCCATAGGAAAGTCACTTAAAATCATTCCATAAGAGTTTATGACTGGGTAGGCAATGTGGATGCCAAAAAAATCTTAGAGCATCATTCAGGGGGTATTGCTAATGAGATGTGATTATAATCTGCAGCCAATCATGTTAAAGAAATGTACCATTTAATAGTTGAAAAATTGGATGTTGGTAAAAGGCAAATCACTTAATATTTCAATAAGCATATTAATTCTATGTCATTAACTGCTTTCATGACCTTAGGCAAGCCATCTTATTCCATTGAGCATCAATGTACTCATCTATAAAATGAGAGGTTTGAAACTAGAACTGGGATTTTTACCCTTTTTTTGTGTCATAAACCCCTTGGGCATTCTAGGAAAGCCTACAGACCCCTTCTTGGAATAATTTCTTTAAATTCATGAAACAAAATGCATAAGATTACAGAGAGAACCAATTTTATTGAAATATAATTGTTGAAATATTTACAAAAAATCAGTTCACAGACCTCAGTTTAAAAAAAATCTTTCGACTAAATAATCACCATAACATTTACTATGCTATAATTCTGTAAATTGTTAGAATGAAAAGTCAGGGGATAAAGTTTTAATAGGGTTTGTTCTAAAAATAATTAATTCCAAAATCAACAAACATTAAGTATTTGTTGTGTATAGAATTCTATGTTAGGCACTGAAAAAGATTAGATAAAATTTAGATAAAGCACTAGCCCTACGCTCAAGAAGCTTGTAGTCTACTAGGAGGTTAAAAGAAGATAGAAATATGCATTTATATGACACCTACTATGTTCAAGACACTGTGTCAGGAACTTTTACAAATATTATTTCATTTGATCCTCAAAACAATCTTGCAAAGCAAGTGCTATTATTATCTTCTTTATACTGTTGGGAAAACGGAGGTAAACAGAGATCAAGTAACTCTCCCATGGTTCCCAGGTAGAAAGTGTCTGAACCTAATGTGAATTCAGGTCTTCAAAATTCTAATCCCAGTACTCTATCCACTATACCACCAGCTGTCCCAAGACACATGTAGTTACTTTGTATTACTATAATACATATTATAATGACCTAATAGAGCTGCAAAATAAAAAGGCATGTCATATTTGATTAGGAAAATTGTTACCTAGGAAGAGGATATAGGCAATATTTTAATGAAAGAGGCAGAAGGTTCAGTCTTCATGACTCTGTTTTGGGTTTTTCTTGACAAGGACACTGGAGTGGTTTGCCATTTTTTTTATTCAGCTCATTTTACAGATGAGGAAACTGAGGCAAACAAAGTTAAATGACTTAGAATCATACAGCTAGTATGTATCTGAGGCCGGATTTGAATTCAGGAAGAGGAGTCTTCCTGAGCCCAGCCTCAGTATTCTATCCACTTTATGTCCTTTAGCTTCTCTTGAACCCAGGCTTCTACATAAAATAATGCAGAGACATTGTTCTAACAAAAATAGTGAAAAATGAGGAATAAATATAAGGAAAAGAATAAGATTATATTTGGATAGATTGTGGATGAAATGCCAGTGAGACATGGTACCTTGAAGGCAACTAAAGATCTATCTCAGAAAAGAATTGAGGCTGAATTGACAACTGGGGTACTAGAATATGTTTGATTTCAGTAAATTAGGGCACAGGATGCATGGATGAATTGTGGTGGTGATGATACGTGCATCTGGGCAATTATTTGGAAGAGAAGAACAAATTTCTGTCATGTAGCAAAAGAAAAAAATTGTCTTCATTTGAGGCACATAACAAAGATGTAATCTGCAACATACAGAACCTAAAACACTACCCAGGAAGGACACCTGCATACATCATTCTTAACCATACCAGAAGATTCTAGTGCTAGTGGGGGAAATGATACCCATAGCCTTTCCCAACTAAAGATGTATAGAAGAAAAGACTGAATAATGACTGTGATGATCTTGGGCAAAGACAATCTCAAGAAGATAGGAAATAACTTCAAAGACAATTAAAATAGAATTTTCACCTGATGAAAAATGACAGTTTTGGCTTGCTGCCATGGTGTCTAATGCTTGTTGGAAATTTTAGGAATGTTATGTTTTCCCTTTTTGACCCATTCAAATAATGGAAGCCATATGAGGGAAATGTATATAATAATTAGTGAGGATTTTGTTAGTTTTTATGTTTTTTTTGTTGTTGTTGTATGCAGCAGTAGCATGTTTGTGTTAACCTTTGTATTTTAATTACAAGTGTTGGAAGTTGACTCACAAGAAAAATTTAGGAGTCTATAGAATTCTACTGAAGAGTACATAATATCAGCTGATTAGCAGCAGCCCCAAGGTCCATTCCAGCAAGCTTTGATGTAACAACAAAAGGGTGGCAGCAAGATAGATTGGATCCTACTTCTCTGACTCCTCCCAATACTGACCTAAGGCAGGAAAATCTGGATTTCAACTTTCCCAAACCACTCTCTTTTGCCCTCACCCCAAACCACTGCTTGAGGGTAGAGCCAGAACACAGATGACTCCTATTTTCTGCAAAAACTACTAAACCCAAGCAGGGCTATTAAGTGTCCCCTGCCGACTTAATTTTTATGTTTTACTCTAGTCCTAACTACCTCTTCTATTGTGATCTATGGAACTCCTGTTCCACAAATAAACTTTCCTTCATTTTATACCTCTTTCTCCTGGCAGCCTCCATCTCTGAGACAGAAAATTCCTCTGCCACCCCAATCTTCTTACATACTCTTCTCCATGCCCGGATGATTCCGCCTCTCTGGATGCTTTATTACTGACTTTTTTGCTCCCATGCTGATCTTAAAAGAGTCAGAATGTTCCTTGTTCCACACTTCTATTTCTAGATTCCCCCTTGATTGCCGTTACTCAGTAAAATCTCCTTTGAAGTTCATTCCATTTGAATTCCAATCAAGATGGTAGTTATCTATTGACCCATAGGATACCTCTCTTTTTTCAAGGAGTTTAATAGTTGACTCAGTTTTCTTTTTCCCTTCAACTTCTGGCCCTTATAGAAAGAAAGGGACTTCAACATATTAGAAGGGACTTTAATCACTTAGACAAACTAACCTTCCAATTCTCTAATTTCTTCAACTCCCATAACTTACTTTTATACCACTTCAGTCCTATTCAGAGATGGTCACATCCTTAATCATGCCCTCTCCCCCATAAATGCTTCATTTCAGCAACCCAAAATTCCAAAAAACTCACTTATAATTTCCTCTTTCCCTATGCTTTATTCCTTCTAAATCCACTCTTCATCTTCCCTGGACTTTTTGATCCCTTTATCATTCAATACTCCCCCATGTCATTACATTTACTTATTGCCACTTTCTTCTCTTCTCAAACTTTTCTGTATAGGATATAAAATCTTAAATTTCAAATTCAAAGATGCCTAAGAGATCATCAAGCACTCATCATCCTTAATTTTATATATGAGGAAAATAAGATTCGTGAAGGCTAAATTGAACTGCTAGGATGTATGGGTACTTGGGATTTGAACCCAATATTCCTGGCACTAATTTAAGTGCTTTGTCCACTGAACTATGATACTTTTAGGCAAATCATCTCTACATTTCTTTTTGCTCTCAAATCCCTTGTTCCCTCTGTCCTCTTCAGATTTATGCTTTGATAAACTCCAAACTTGTATTGCTTCCATCCTCCACCTTCTCTTCTCTGATTCATAAACTACAGCATGAAAATGGATGAAATCACCCAATTATGTTGATTAGGTTCCTAACAAATTTGTGTTATTTAAAATCAACTACGCCCTCACTGTAGCAAAGCAATCATTCTACTTCCCCTTAATTGAGTTGCTATTCTGCTTTCCAAACCTTCAGGTGTCAATCATGGCAACCCTTCCCCATTTCCTCTCAGGTGAGGACCTTCTTTCATACTTTACAGATACAATAACACTCTCATTTTCCAGTCTTATCATCTCAAAACCCCTTGTCATCATCCCATTAACTTTAGTCTCTGATGAAGCAATTATCTTCTCTTCAACAAGGATAGCTTTCTACATGTGCCCTTGAATCATTGCAGCCTTCTCCAATAAATTATACCCACCATCATTTCCTTTACTTCAATTCTAAATCTCTATATATACTGATTTATTTCCTGATACTTATAAACACATTGAAATGTTCCCTATTTGGCAAAAAGCACCCATCTCTAGACTCTCTCATCCCCTGAAGCTAACATCATCTCTCTCCATCACTAAATTTCATGCTTCCACTTTTCTTCTCATTTAGTTTTCAACTTTTCACACTATGATTCCCACCATCATAATTAAACTAAAACCAATCACTCTAAAGTTACCAGTAATCTCTAAATAGCCCAATCTGGCAACTTTTTCTCACTCTTCTTTATTTTCTACCTCTCCACAACATTTGACACTGCTGATTACTATCTCTTCCTGGTTAATTTTCCTATCTGGGCTAAAATGAAACTATTCTATATGTCTTGGTTCTCCTCCTGCATGCAACTTGCCAGGATCACAGATTCAGACTTAGAGGAAGGGACTTTTTAAAGGTTAACATCCTTACTTGACAGATGAGGAAATAGAAATCCAGAGAGACTAACTGATTTGCCCAAGATCACTCAAGTAAAAAAAGGTCAGATCTGGATTCAGATTTAAACCCTCTGACTTCAAATCTAGGGTATTTCCCACTGCCTCCCATAACTGTATAATTGCTCTGCAATTTCTTTTGATTTGTCATCATCCACATCCCATCTAGGGCTTTGCTGGATCCAGCTTGAATGAGTTGCTAGAACCAATTGTTAAACTTTCATGTGAACATTTATTTACCATAGATAGAATATATTTAAAAGGAATAAAGCATTGGGGGAGAGTAAATGATAAATAATTTACTATATACGTTTATTTATTTTATATTGTTGTTCAGTCATTCAGTTCTGTCTGACTTTTCATGACCCCATGGAGCATGGCATTCCAGGTTTTTCTTTCCTCCCTTATGTCTCCAAGTCTCTCTAAGTTTATGTTCATTGTTTTCCTAATACTATCTATTCATCTCATCCTCTGCTGTCCCCTTTTCCTTTTGCCATCAATCTTCCCAACAACTGGCAAATGCTACAAATAAGGGCTTGATTTATTGATTTATTTTTTAGTTTTGTGTGTGTGTGTGTGTGTGTGTGTGTGTGTGTGTGTGTGTGGCAATTGGGGTTAAGTGACTTTCCCAGGATCACACAACCAGGCAGTGTTAAGTGTCCAAGTCTGAATTTGAACTCTATGTACTTCAGTACATAGAGCACTGTGTCATTTAGCTGCCACTTGATTTATATTTTTAATTTTTAATTTACTTTTTTCATTTATGGAATAAAACAAGCATTTTCATAACAGTACAATAAAAAGCATGATTGCACATGAAACTGCAAATCTTTTAGGAACAGCTTCCTATGCCTTTCAAATATACAACAAAATCATCATGTAAATGTCTTTTCCTCCTTTTTTCTTCCCTCCCCTCATTCTAGAAATGACTACCATTAGAACCAAATAAATCATATGTGTATATACATATATATGTATATATAAATATGCATATATGTAAAATCATTCTATATGTACTTTTATTTATCAATTCTTTCTCTGAATGCAAATAGTATCTTTCTTCATTTGTTCTTTGCAGTTAATTGGGGTATTTATAATGCACAAAATAACTTATTCACTCCAAGTTGTTCTTAAAACACTATTGCTATACATATAGCAATACATATAGCAACATATACTATGTTCCCTTGGTTGTGCTAATTTTACCCTTCATTGTTTCATGCAAGCCTTTCCATGCTTTTCTAAGATCACTGAGCTCATCATTTCTTATAGCACATTCCATCACAATCATATATACTAGAACTTGTTCAGCCATTTCCCAAAGGATGGGCATCCTTGCAATTTCTAGTTCTTTGCCACAGAGATGCTATAAACATTCTAGAACATATAGGTTCTTTTCCTTTTTCCCTAATCATCTTTCAAAATAGACCAAGAAGTGATATTGCTTGAGTTATTGCTTTGTTAATCTTCTAAATTTATGAAAATGGTGGGAAAATAATACTGATACTTAAAAGTATGTGTGGTATACTTTTTTTACAGACAGTTGTTTTTTTCTGTCTACATTCTCTCATTTAGTGCTCTCATCAACTCCCACTATATGAGAGTATGTAGAGAAAGGGGGAACAGATTGCCCTTTGGATAGAACTTAAAATTACATCATACCTCCTAAGGAATGGTCAGGAGCAGATCAAAAGAGAGTAAAGTTACACAATCCCATAAAGGAGTAAGCATCAAGGAGGAAGAGTGATAAATAGTGACAAAACTTGCCTAGAGGCCACAGAGAATGAAGAATGAGAAAATACTATTAGATTTGGCAATGAAAAGGTTACTGGACATTGAGAGAAAGAAATTTCAGGTGAATAAGATCAGAAGCCATATTGCAAGCCTCTGAAAAGTGAGTAAGAGGAAACAAATATCAGTTAGCTTTTCTAAGAATTTGAGAAAGGGACAGCTAAGTGGCCCAAGAGATAGAATCTAGAAGATTCGTGTTCCTGAGTTCAACTTTGGCCTGGCACTGACTAACTGTGTAATCCAGGGAAAATCACTTAACTCTGTTTAACTCAGTTTCCCTATTTGTAAAAATGAACTGAGGATTAAAATGGCAAACTACTCCAATATCTTTGCCAAGAAAACCCCAAAAAGGGGGACAAATAGTCAGACATAACTGAAACAAATCTGTTACAGCCTCACTAATATTCATTTTAAATCTAAATTACTCCCTAAGCTCAGTCTTCTTGCTTTTGTCCTTTTCTTTGCCCCATACCAACATTATCCTCATATTCTCTCTCTCTCTTTTTTTTTTATAGATTGAATAGCACAAAATTTGGATCATGAAGTCATATGACCCTTCATGGGAGGAGAAATATAGAGAGGGAATCACTGGGATCTTCAATGATACCCTTTAGGGAAAAGTTTTATATTAAAACATTTAGATTTTAGATTGACCGCCAACTGCTTTCCTTTCTCCTATCTATGAAATTGTCTTAGTCAGAAAGAAATCGTGCATCCTCTCAGTTTTCACAGAGTTCCTTGGTGAACACACACCATGTGGTGATTGCAAACATATGCTAACTGCAAATTTTCTCCTCCTCAAACCCCAGCATTCTTATAAAAGAAAATTAAATTGAAGTTTCCATACTGCTGTGAGTTCCTGAATGACAGATCTGTAAGGGGGAAAACTTTTTTTTTCCTTATTGATGAAACATAGGCAAATTAAAGCAAGTTCTTAAACTTTTCAAGTTTGGAACTTTCATACTGCTGTGAGTTCTTGAAATGACAGACATGTAAGGAGAAAAATTGTGGGTTTTTTTTTTCCCTATTGATAAAACATAGGCAAATCAAAGCAAATTCCTAAACTTGTCAAGGTAAGGACAGAAGTTTGGCTGGAGGTGATTCAGGCAGCATTAAGATGGGTTTCTCACTTAGAAGGATGATTGTTAAAGTTTCAAGTGGAAATTCTCATATCTATAGCCCTGCTATAAGACCTGGTGATTATTTATCCATGTACAATATTCCAACATCTTTCTATACAGTAAAGAATTACAAATATCTCTTTCTACTGTGGTTTCTAGGAACTTGTGAAGTTTTAGTCAACATTATAGTATCATCTTATTTGTCTATTTAAAGGACTTCTAATCAAAAGAAAAGAAAATGTTATTTCAACCAAAAATACAATCATCCTGTCTATATTATATAATATTTGTGTAGTCTGGATCAAACCTGAACTGAATTTTGTTGAAATACCCAAAGAGGAAACCCCTTCTATCAATGCAGGTTAGCACCTACTCTGTGACAAGTAGTTAAGTGACTTGCTCAGTATCACCTAGATAGCTTGTGTGTCCTATGGGTGTGGACATGAATACAAGTTTCTTGACTTCAAAGCCAACTCACTATCCCTTAAGCTATTTTTGCTGTTGTTCAATCATTTCACTTATATCTTACTCTTTGTAACCTCATTTGGGGTTTTCTTGGCAAAAACACTACAGTAGTTTGGCATTTCCTTTTCCAGTTCATTTTACATTTGATAAAACTAACATAAACAGGATGAAGTGTTAGCCCAGGATGCTAATAAGAGTCTAAGGTTGGATTTAAACTCAGAAAGATGAGTCTTCTGCCTCTAAGCTCTGTGCTCTACATCACTTAGCTGTCCACTCCATTAAGCTACGCTGCTACAGGTTAAAACCTTTTTGCATGATAGCCTGTTTGGCCAGATGATCAATGCTTGGTTTAGCACTATAACATGCTACAAGGGACTTACATAAGAATATTATAGAAGAAATTTTGGAAAGATGCACTATATTTTGTGAATTAGCACCGACAGGGTCCATTTCTGCTTGCTCTGAAGTAGTATAGTTAGCCCCAAGCCTTAGCTTTCTGAATTCTGAGGTATTCTATAGGTTCCACTTATGGTTTTTTTTTTTTTTGTTTTTGTTTGTTTGTTTTGTTTTGTTTTGTTTTTTGGATCTCTCCCATCAATTTTTTTTATTATAACTTTTTATTGACAGAATCCATGCCTGGGTAATTTTTTTACAACATTATCCCTTGCACTCACTTCTGTTCTGACTTTTCCCCTCCCTCCCTCCCTTCACCCCCTCCCCCAGATGGCAAGCAGTCCTATATATGTTAAATATCTCACATTATATCCTAGATACAATATATGGTCCCACTTATGTTGAAGGTACATGACAATAGGCGAGATATTACCCTACGGCCAAGTCAGACTACATATTCTTCCTTATATTTTTGTTTTGTTTTGTTTTGATCTCAAGAGAGGGCAACATAGAAAATACCAGACTATTGTCTCTCTAGCTTATATCTGAGGTCAGGCTTATATAAGTAAGACTCTTCAGATAGAGACAAGGGTTGAGGAAAACATATAAATATTCTCATTTCTGAGGGGGGCTGAGAAAAGGTAATTTCTGGGAAATACAGATTTAAGAAGAAAACTTAAGACATGAGGGATATAACCGCCTTATCTCTGGGAGCTACAGGAGTCCAGGATGAATGCTCTGCATCTGCCCCACTAGTATTTACGGAATCATGCTAACTGCCATACTCCACAATTTCTACTAGAACAGATTCATTCCCATCTGTTCCATTTAGGTCCAGGTCCTTGGGGTCACAGCCCCAGAACCTCCACAATGCCATTTCTTAAAGAGAATAGTGCCATAAAATCATTAGGAGTGTTTGCGAGCAATAGCTCCTTCTAAAACCGTGTGTCATTTCTTCTTGAATAGCTGTGGTGTCTTTGCATCATTAACCTTGCCCAGAAGGGCATTCTACTAATGTTCTTTAGACTCTGAGAGAATTTGTGCTCAGCATTTGCGATGCCTCTACTCCCCCTCTCTGCCCCAAGCAATCATCATCTTATGCTCAACTGAAAGGAATAACAATTCTTCCAAACTCCTACTACTGTATTTAAAAAAAAAATTTTTTTCTGCCATTCCCAAGTGTTTCAGCTTTTTCTTCCTCTTGTCCATTACCCAAGGATTAACCTCCCTTGCCCATCCCTTTTTTCATCTCACGGTCTGTCAGGGTTATACCAAGTGTCATTTGACCTTATTTTATCTCCATTTTGAGGTTCCTGAGTAGCAGGAGACAAATGAGAAGTTCTAAGTATAATGCACTGGAAAATTAAAACTTTAGAAATTTAGAATCAAAGAACCTATGTTTGAGTTAGCTCTGACTCTATCAAAGCTGAATATAGGCAAGTTCCTTAACCTCACTAAACTTGTCAGATCTTTTTCATCTGTAGAATGAAATAATACACCATGTTAATAGGTCTGTTGTGAAAAAAGTACTTTCTAAATTATAATGTGTAAAATATATGTCATAGTTTATACATCAATATATATACATGCAAATATAACTTTATATATATACACACACACACACACACACACACACACACATATGACTATATATGTAGCATGGACTAGTCCACTCATCCTGACAGTGTAGTCCATGGATATCCCTTTCAGAGAAATGTCATCTCTCAGATTAGCTAAGATGACAGGAAAAGATAATAACCAATGTTGTTGGTAGAGTTGTGAGCTAATCCAACCATTCTGGAGAGCAATCTGGAACTATGCCCCAAAAATTATCAAACTGTGCATACCTTTTGATCCAACAGTGTTACTACTGAGCTTATACCCCAAAGAGATCTTACAAAAGGGAAAGGGACCTGTATATACAAGAATGTTCGTGGCAGCCCTTTTTGTAGTGGCAAAAAAAACTGGAAAATGAGTGAATGTCCATCAATTGGAGAATGGCTGAATAAATTGTAGTATATGAATGTTATGGAATATTATTGTTCTCTAAGAAATAATCAGCAGGATGATTTCAGAGAGACCTGGAGAGACTTACATGAACTGATGCTAAGTGAAATGAGCAGAACCAAGAAATCACTGTACATGGCAATAGCAAGATTATATGATGATTAATTCTGACGGACGTGGCTTTTTTCAATAATGAGATGATTCAACAATTCCAGTGATCTTATGAAGATTAGAGCTATCTATACCCAGAAAGAGAGAGGACTGTGGGAACTGAGGGTGGATCACAATATAGTATTTTCACTCTTTTTGTTGTGTTGCTTGAATTTTATTTTATTTCTCATTTTTTTCCTTTTTCATCTGATTTTTCTTTTGCAGCAAAATAATTGTATAGATATGTATGCCTAGCTTGGATTCAACATATATTTTACTATGTTTTACATATACACACATAATCTAATGATTACTTGCCATCTAGAGGAAGGGGTAGAAGAAGAGAAACTGGAACACAAGGTTTTTCAAGTATCAATGTTGAAAAATCATCCTTGCATTTGTCTTGGAAATTAAAAAAAAAAACTTCAATCAAAAATAAATAAAATAAAATTTTATTTTATTTTAATTAAATTTAATTAAATAATTTAATCTAATAATTAATTTAAAATTTTGATTTAATTAATTAAATTAAATTAAATTTTAATTAGTTTAATGGTACTATAAGACATTTAGGTTGCTCAGAGGATAGATTATTGGGCCTAGATCCAGGAAAACTCATTTTCCTTAGTTCAAATCTGGCCTCAGACACTTACCAGTTGTGTGACCCTGGGCAAGACACTTAACCCTGTTTGCTTCAGTTTTTTCATCTGTAAAATGACCTGGAGAAAGAAATGGCAACCTACTCCAGTAGTTTTGCCAAGAAAACTCCAAATGGGGACATAAAAAGTCATATAGAACTGAAACAACTGAAACATAGCACTATATTATTTCAGTGAAACAGACAAAAGCCCTAAATCTGGGGGAATACAGTTTTCTAGTCCACTCCCATAGTTGAGAGCTGAAACTGTGTTCAGCTATTTCAATGGCAAGCAATAGCTTTAAGCTGGAGAATTTCAAAAGTCCTTAGATCTGTTCTCTAGCCTCTGAGGAGTTTCTTCCTCTCAAGTCAGAGAGCAATAATATATATACTAAAGTGCAATCCTGACAAGCCCTGCTGAGTCTCGACACAGTGGGCTCTCCAATGAGCCCCTAGCATCAGCATGCCCCTCTAATCAAAAACAGCTTCTAGATCAGCTATAGGTCTTCAAACCTAGTCAGCTCTCAAACCCAGAATGGCACTCAAGAGCAGCGCAGATAAGCTTGGCCAGCTCTTTACACAGTAGGATTCTACTCTCTCCAATGAGCACCCAGCAGCTACTGAGCTCTTCTCCAGTTAAAATAGCTCCCAGAACAGCTCCAGAGTCGGTCTGGCTTCATTTAGCTCTCCGAGCTGACTCGATGCAAAGCAATTGCTTTTATCTTCTGATTCTCCTCTGCTCAACTCCATTCAAGCAGCAGGGATCAGTCGCCACTCTGCTTTCTCTGTCATCATCTCCGCACTTCAGATGGTTGCTGTGTATTCTGGTCCATCTGATCTCATCTTCTGCATTCCTCTAATGTCCAATACATCAAAATCAGAGCCTCCTCATGAAAAATGATTCGTTTTTAATTCAGGTTGAAAACACCTAAATTTTATTAGATAAAACAGAAACAACAAAAAAATCTCAGTTTCCCATAGTACCCAATAAATTCTCAGCAAAAATTTTTAAAACCTTGGAAACAGGCATATGTAAATAAACAACAGACAATAATATCTCAGCAGTCATTTCCAGTGCTTTAGTCACTGAGTTGCTTTCAAACAGATCCTCTGGATATATTTATTTAAGAAACTTTTTTTTTCTCTCAGGTCTTCAGAACTTTCTCAAATCACTTTTCTCAAACAAATGTCCTTTCCCCTTTCAGAAAAAAAAAAAAAAATTACTTTTTGTTGTTGTTTAGTCATTTCACTTGTGTCTTTGGAACTCTATTTGGGGTCTTCTAGGCAAAAATAATGGGATGCTTTGCCATTTCCTTCTCTGGCTTCTTACAGGTGAAATCTCCAGTTTTTACAGGTGAGGAAACTGAGGCAAACAGGGTTAAGTGACTTGCCCAGGATCACACAGCTAGAAAATGTCTGAGACCAGATTTGAACACAGGAAGATGACTCTTCTTACTTTCAGATCCATTTGCACTATGCCACCTATCTGCATATATTATGTTTGCATGTGTGTGTGTACATATATATACATACATTATGTATATTATATGTATATTTATACATGCATGTTTGTGTGCATGTGTGTGTATATATAATCCAGATTTTGTGATTCCTTTGATAACTTTTGGTGAGAAAATTTCTTCAACCAATATAGACTGGTATCTGTTCTCAAAATTTAATTTTAAAGGTTTGTTCAGTACAATTCTGACAACAAAATCAAACTGAAGAGTTAAATGGCTCACTCCAGGTCACATAATTTGCATGTATCTGAGATGTTGTTTGAATTCAATTCTTAATCTTAAGGCTAGGTATTTATGC
The DNA here is from genome assembly GCF_016432865.1 of Antechinus flavipes. Classification (NCBI taxonomy): domain Eukaryota; kingdom Metazoa; phylum Chordata; class Mammalia; order Dasyuromorphia; family Dasyuridae; genus Antechinus; species Antechinus flavipes. The sequence goes on from NC_067399.1 coordinate 337,814,214, forward strand.
CACATTGGCTTACTATTTAAATAGTCATCATTATTATTTTTAATATAGAGAAATTTCTCCTACCTTATGCAACAAGTTCTGGACCCACAGGAGGATTGAATGAAAAAGCCTTAGGGGAATCAGCTATTTCCTTCTAATTTGCATGGTTTACTTGACATCCTTAAATTCTAATAATCTTATTTTAATCTTCAGTGGCTTTCTGAGAAAAAGATGGAGGAAGTCATCATGAGTGGCTGCAGAAGAGACCATATAGAGCTGACAAAGAGTCATGTCAGAATGGATTAAATAATAATCAGAAGCAAGGAATTGTGGAATCAATCAGATTGTGAGCTCTGAACCAGACTGAACCCATTTTGATGACCAGGTACAAGCTAGGAAAATCAGAAATGGTAATTTGTAGCACCTTGAGCTCTGAGTCTTCAGATTAATTAAGTGAATTTCTTTCACTGTCATTTTAAAACAAACAAACAAAAAACCTGACAAACAAACAAAAAAGTTAGTTTCTTTTTTACCTTTTTTTTTTTTTTAAAGCCTTCTATGATCATTCAACAAGCCATTCACAAATGGTAGTGATAGCAGGAGAGGATTATCTGAAAATGTTTACCTAAAACTTAATGCCCACTAATATTAATTTCAGTTTTGTAGTTTTAGCTATAATTTGAAAAAGAGAAAGTGAATTTTTTCTTGCAAAGACAGATTTTTTTTTAATTCAGTAAAGCTGGGATGGGGACAAAGTCAGAGAGAGAGAATATATGTATATGTTGTTTTCCATAAGTCTTAGGGGAGTACACATGAGATATTCCTACAAACCACAATCCAAAACTCTGTGAGCTGGAGAGGATCTGTCTTTAGTTTGAGAAGCTTTGGGTGGTTAGTTCCCTTCCACAGTCTGCCAATCCACTAACAGAGAGACTGAAAGCTTAACCTGGATGAAGGAAGGCAGATAATAGTGTTGAGTTAGATTTCTGCAAAGCTTCAAGGCCTGAAGTTATCAGTGCTTGGGGCTTCAAGGATCCTGGTCTATCTCATGAGCTCCCCCTAGTAGTTAAATGTGGGAGTGATGTCTGAGCTTTTTGAATTTTGTTTTTCTTCTTTTTCACTTTTCCTTGTGAAGACTGGCTTACTGGGATTCACTCATTGAACAATTTTTCTTTTTTCTTTTTTCTCATTTTCAATGGAGTTTTAGTACAGAGTTTTTGGATGTCTTTAGAAGAACAATTTCCCACATTTACCTTTATTTCAACATGTGACTATTTTTGGAATTTTGTTTTTGTTTTTTCCCTACATTTTTTGCAGTTCTATATTTTTCCAAATTTATAATTGTTTTCTTTTTTATTGTTTTACTTTTGTTTTAATCTCTCCAATCAGAATTCCCCTATTTTATATCAATCTGATCTATTTATAGAAATGTGATAAATGCAAATATATCAGTTCTGATAATTATTATATTAAGTATAAATGAAACTAATAATGTGCGCATGAAATTGATTTTTATTGAGCACTTTTGCTTCATTATATAGCAATTGTTTGCATGTGAATGTTTTTATACCTGAATTCTTATGATCTTATGTATGTCAAGTAGTGAGTCGCTAATTTGCAAGCTTGCTTATTTGTTAAGTCTTGATTTCCATTCTGGATCTCAGATGACCATCATATTCCAAATGTGCTATGAGATAATTAAGAAAAAATATCCTTATAGGCTTTGAAAGGTAAAGGTCTTGGTGGACTAACTGACAAGGCCTACCACTAATACATGGATATATCAGAGAGAGATTGAATATTCCTTAAGGAAAGGATTGTGTCATTAGGAGGATGTGTCCAATCTTACCTACTAACACTGAAGAGTCAGCATTAATTGAAACCAATTCCAATCTATTCAAAATATTATCTGGGAACCAATATTTTTATACTTTGCTCATGAAGGCTATGCAGAGATCTACTGGAGGAGAGAGGCAAATGCTGGCAGTGAACATCATGAAAACAATGACTCTTCAAACTCAAAAGTAGATTTCTGAAAAGTTTGAATTTGGTAACTTCCAAATATGAGAATAAAGGAATTAATGAAGTTAGAAAGCAATAAAAACAGTCACCATTTATTATAGCATTTACTATGCTAAGCACTTTACAATTATTATCTCAATTGAGTCTCACAACAATCCTGAGAGGGTAAGTATTGTTATTATCCCCTTTTTACAGATAAGGAAACTGAGGCAAATAGAGATCAGGTGATTTTATCAGAATCATATAACTAATAAGTTCCTGGGACCAGATTTGAAATTAGGAGTTCTTGATTCTAGACCCAACTTTCTCTATGCTACCCCACTTAACTTCTTCAGGTAAGCCAGAGGTTAAATATGTTGTCACCACATGGATGTGATATGGAATGTGCCCAAGAAGCAACCCACAAGAGCTCCCTCACTGACTCCAAACTACTCCAGGAATTATCTGGGAAGATTCCAGTACTAGTGTTTGAAGACTTCAAAAGTCATCTCAAAAATGTATATTAAACACTGTTATCACAGAGTCAAGAAGCCCATACACCTCAATTATAGGAGTGGTATGAAAGCGAGAGGTGATAGAACATCAGTCATAGACAGTCCTAGAATACAAACTAGAAATATTGATGCCTTTCATCTTTGCATGGAAAAGTTCAGCAGTAACTAGTTCAGTTGTAGGAATGCAAACTTATGGGCAATCACCCCATACCATCAACAATTCAGATAGAGGAGCAGAAAGGTCAGCAGAGGCACAACAAATATGGAAATATGTGTAGAAGAATTACACATGTTTAATCTGTATTATATTGCTTGTTGTCTTGGGCAGGAAGGGGAGAAAGAGAGAAAAATTTGGAACACAAGATTTCACAAATATAAATGTTGAAAACTATTTTTGCATGTATTTGGAAACATAAAATACTATTAAAAATTTAAAAAAGAAGGGTCAGCAGATTGTTAGAGAGGTACTTCTATCAGATCTGTGACCAGACTACCTTATGATGCTACAGGCGAACTTGAAGAAGGGGTTATACATATAGCTAGATGAAAATACTAATAGCTAGTCATACAATGTGTGCCTAACACAAAATACAGGTGCTGATATTTCTATGATAACTATTGTGGTCCAGTTCCATTTAGTATTTTGCAGTTTATATTTATTGCTTACATGTCAGTATTGCACATGTATTATAGCTATATATGCCAAGTAGTTGTGTTTAAATGTTTATTTGAATATTTTAGTGCTTATACATACTTTATAGATCAAATAATTATATAGATAATATTTTTGGCATTGATGCTCATTTCTTTGTGTTCTATGAATATGCATTCATGATATGTGAATATGTTCTGCATATAATTAAAGACATTAAAGAAGCCTATTAAACAATACTTTGCATTGTATTATATGCAGTGCATATATAATTTTTCTATTTTTTCTGTGCCTGGCACCATGAGGTGATTACCTGACACACTAGAATAATTATCCTTTCTATTTTAAGTGTTGATATTTTTTCTGATGCTTGTGACATATAATTGTAAATTTCAAGTATATCTCAAGTGATTTTGTAAGAGACTGCAAAATTTCTGACCTTGGGGAGAAATAAAATATAGACTTATAACCTCAGGGACTCAAATATTTGCTTGATGGGTAGTCAATTTATCCTTCATTCCCCCACTTAAAATGTTCTTATCTTTGAATGGATTTCTAAGAAGAAGGATGTAGTTAGCATGAACAGCTCCAGGAGAAACCATGGGAGGCTCACAGAAAGATTGCCAGAGTGGACAGAATAGTAGCTAGGAGCAAAGAATTCTGAAGTCATCCAAGATCTATATTGTACCTACATTGTTAACTATGTACAAACAATGAGAAACAGAGACAGGGATTTGTAGCCCCTGAGGTGTTGAATGACTTCAATAACAGCCATAAGTTAACAACTCCTTCCTTCTTCCTTTCTCTGTCCACCTAAGGAAAAGAAATTTCTCCTGATGCTAATTAAAAAAAAAAAAAAAAAAAAAAAAAAAAACACTCCACTAACTTTCTATTTCCTTTCCCTTGCCTGCTGACATTGACAGCTGGGAGTGAGAGAGGGGAATTGCAGAGTTTTAGCTCTTACTAACTATTTCATTGTGATGTCCATATTATCTGCAAAAGTTTATATAAATTTTAATGGCCATTAATAGCTCAGTTATTGCATGTGTGGTTTAAAGGCAAAAAGGAGGAATTTTTCCTTTGCAAAGACAGGAGGAATATTTTTTGTTCATCAAAATAGTCATAGTGAATAAGAGAGTGGAAAAGAAACATAGAGATAGATAGGAAGGATAGAGAGAAATACAGAGAGAGGGAGATAATGACAGAGAGGTAGACACACAGACATACAGAAACACAGACACAGACATACAGACACACAGACATACAGACATAGACATATAGTGCATGCTAGTATACTTTCCACAAACCTTGAGACATGATATGTACTTCTCAGGAACTGAAGACCCATAGAAATACCCCTGGAAACATGAATCATAAAACTTGGACTGGGGAGAACATCTATTTTTAGTCTGGATGGTCGGTCCCCTGCCATGAATCACTGAGTCACAATAGGAAAGTCTGAAAGGAGTGGAGAGTGAGGAGAGAGGAGAAAGGAAGATCTGGAATCTTCCTTACTTATTTACTTCCTTACTTAGCTGGAGATCTAGATTGTCACTACCGTTTGGCAAAGCTTCAGATCCTGATACTCTCAGGGTTTTAGGGTGAAAGGCCCATAACCTCACTCACAAGCTCCTCCTGTTCCAGACTGCATATTTTTATTGTTAGCAGCAACCATCACTGCCTGTTTTGGTTGCTCTAGAATTAATTGATCATTCAGTATTCAGAACTGAAGACTTGGAGATTAGTAACTTCTTCCATTCAAGCCAGTGGGATTCAATGCAAAAATGGTCTATTCACTTATTCAGGATCCAGAATTTCCTGTTCTCTCTTGCAGTCCTCCGCATTCTTTTTTAAAATCTATTTGTCTAAGTAATACAAAAAAAAAAAATATTAACTTCTTTTGAATTCAATGATATCAGAGAAAAGCTTTTATTAATCTCTGAATTGTACAGGGTGCTATACCAAGAATTGTATGAACACAACATTTCTGCCTTCTAAGAGCTTATGATACAAAATCTAATCCCCAAATTAATAACCACAGCATGATGTCTAATGACTCCTATGTCTCATCATCATCAAAATTCAAACATAGGGGAAAAGGCAACAAACATTATTAATATCCATAATGTGCTGGGTACTGGGCTAAACATTTTTTAACAAATTTTTCTCATTTGATCCTCACAATAAATTTGGGAAGTAACTGCTATTATTCCAATTTACAGTGGAGAAAACTGAGGCAATCAGACATTAAGTAACTTCCCCAGGGTCGGTTAGCTACTAAGTGTCTGAAGTTGCATTTGAATTCACATTTTCCTAATCCAAGTTTGGTGTTCTTTCTGTCAGCTGCCTCAAGCCATGTGTAGTTATTTTATGACACTTTAATACACTTCATAAGAACCTTATAGAGTTGCAAATAAAACACTACATGATGTTTGAGGCAGAAGGTCATTCTAGAAGGAGAGGATATAAGGAATACTTTGTGAAAGAGGCAGCATTTGAGTATTTAGTTCTTCTTGACTCCAGGACCAAAATTCTATCCACTGTGCATCTGACTGCCTGTGATCTAACCTGTCTTTGATTTTTGCTTAACCCATATGTTTTCACTAATGGACCCTCAGTCCAATTTTTCACACTTTTTTTCAACTGCCTCTCAGATAATCCACTTCTGTAACCTGTTCTGATTGGTTCATAAACCTTCCTTTCCAAGAAACCAACACTCTCACCAAATAAATCATCTTTCAAGATTTTGATGTGGAATTTTCTCCTCTTAACGTGGCTGTCCTCTCTTTTCAAAATATATTTAAAGGTGAAAATAGTACACCATCATTAATAATTGTTTGGAACTGGCCTGAAGACCAAATACTACTAACATTGCTTCTCTGGGTGAATTTTAAGCTACTAAATATAAAATTATTTAGATTTTTCCTTCCCTTGAGCCATGGAATCTTACTAGCCCAGGGAATGGCAAGCAACCTAAATAGAGGGAATAATAATATTTAGTAAATAATCTTCATCTAAAAGTGTTATATTATGAATTTATAGCAGCCTTGGAAAACAGCACACAAACACAAGTGGACCAAACCATACAAATTACAAACCTGCACTTCCCCTAGGGGTACTTCTAGTAGAATGAATGAAATCAGCACAAACCCTGAAAACATTTTTATTCTTCCCAAGCAAGTGGCTTTTCCCAGATTCACTGAACTCCAGTGAAATTCCTTTGTATTTAATGAACATCTAGATTCAGCCCCTCCAGCTCTTCACTCATTCCTTTCCTGATATTTCTTCTTAGAATATGGCAGATGGTTGATCCATCTGACACCATTGGGAAAGAGGAAGGAGCTTGGCTCAGGAGTGATCACCAAGAGCTAACTACCTGTATAGGAACAGATAGCTGCAGGCCTTTGTAATGGTTCACAGTATTTTTCTCTCTAGGTTATTAGTTCCAATAGACACTGAATTTGAGTTAAGACTATCAGACATGTTCAGTAGCCTTTTGGAAATGAATTGGAAAGCATGGTGGAGCTTGATATGAAATTCTCTGGACACAATTAAGAAGCTACAGGGCAAAGAACAGGCCCTTATGTCCAGATTCTGAGGCATGGCTTGAGACTCTGGGAGTCCGGCTTCAGTTTTGTCTCTGTTAGTGATTTCATGAAATTCAAGTTATGTTTTGGTTTCCTTCTGCCTCATTCCAGGGAGATGAGAATGCCCACCTGTATCCAAGGATGAGGCAGGTGACCTTGTCCAGCCCTACCTCACTTAAATCTAATTCCCTTGCATGTCATGACATCACTTCTCTGATGTCATGGTCGTCTTCAAGAAAAATTTTAAACTAGTAATTTCAATTTGTTTTACATTATCAAAGTAGGAATGATGAGTTTGACAACTTAGAGGACTAGAGTTGTTCAAATGACAACTTTCACCAAAATGAGACCAAAAGAGACAGCTGAATCTTATTTTATCTTTAATAAGTCAATAAGCATTTGCAAATCACTGTACTAGATTCTAAGAATGGGAATGTGAAGAAGGCTTCCAAATATACACAGATATCGAGATATATATAAAAATACACATATATATATACACACACATGTATATGTAGGAATGTATGTGTACACATACATATATACCTATATATACCATCCCTACCCTTCAGAAACTTATAATTTAGTTGGAAGGCAAATCATATATAGACACATAAAAGGTTAATCTACAATGCAATGTGGTACAAGACCTATATATACAGATATGTAAGTATTTAAGGAAAGAGAATATTATAGATTAGAATAATTGGGAAATATCAGAGAAACAACAAGCCTGGAGTTGAGTTTTAAGAACAGGTAATATCCCTACAGGCAAAGGGGAGATGGGAGAATTTTTGCTTGAGTTTAGGCAATAAGAATGGTGTGATCACTGGCATGGGAGAAGGCATATGTATTATATGTTCAAGGCTGATGAGTACTGAAATTTAACTTAAGAGAAGAAAGGGTTAAAATTTTGAAAAGATAGCACGGCAATAGATTGTGGAGGACCTTCAATGCCATGCTAAATAATTTTGCCTTGTCCTATATAAAAAAAAAATGGGAATAGAGAGGAGTAAGATGAAAGGAGTGCTTTAGCAAGATGAATCTGGTATTTGTGTTAAAGATAAGATTAGAAGAGAAAGGAAACAAATCAGGGAGACCAGATAAGAAACTGTAGTTATAATCTAAGTATCTGGGGACAAGGGCCTAAATAACAATGGAAATTAAAAGGAAGAAGCAGATAATAGGGAGATGAAGGTAGGATATTATGAATGATTAGATAACTGATTGGATAAAGAGTTTAAAAAAGTTAGAGTGAAAGATGATTGTAGCTTTTGAACTCTTGCAAGAAAGAGAATGCTGATGTAATGACTTTCTACTATATCCTTATTTATCTTGAATTTCAATTTCCTATTCGACTTTTTCGTTTCTTTCTAGGAGTATGTGTTCTTAATATATAATATTAACCCCTCTTCTTTCTGCCTATTTTGTTTCTTTTCAAAGAGAGTATATGTGGCTAGGTATGATGATAGAGAGGCTGAGGTCAACAGAATCTTTATGCCTGGAATTCTGAATAGCAGTGGATTATGTCAATCGGTGTCCACGCGAAGTTTAGCATTCATATAAATGAGCTACCCAGGAGTTGGGGAGGGTGCTAGGTCCCAGAGAATGGATAATTAAAAGGAAAAGGAGCAGATCAAAGTTTTCTTGTGAATCAATAGTGGTAGTAGGTCATGGGTAGATTCTATATTTCTAGCCTAGTCAAGATGGGAACACACAGCATTTTTTAAGTATATGTAAGTATGTAGTCAGCAATTTTATGCTTAATGCAGTGCTAAAAGATGTATTTAGTAACTGTTGTGACCACATCTGACTTGGATTGAATCTCTCTCCCTCTCTCCCTCTCTCTCTCTCCTCGCAGTCTCTCTCTCTCTCTCTCTCTCTCTCTCTCTCTCTCTCTCTCTCTCTCTCTCTCTCTCTCTCTCTCTTTCTCCCCATCCCCTCTCCTTTTCCCCCTCTCTCTCTCTCTGTCTCTCTCTGTGTCTCTGTCTCTGTCTCTCATAAGCTAGCTTCACTTTCCTTAATCAGGAATTTAGAGAATTTGGAAAGTCACTATTCTTAGTCATATTACTTATTAACACAAAGATAGTATGGAAAACTCAAATAACCAGTGAGAACAATGATTCAAATAGCAAAGTATATTAGCATTGCAGATTGTGTTCACTTCTCCTTTCCCCTGCTTCCTTACCCCTTGTCCAGCCAATTTGAAGGAAAGAAAAGAAAATGGAGTGATTTCATGAAGAATAAAACCCAACATGGGCACTTTCTTAAAAACAGATTTTTTAAGAAGCAAGAGAAGAAAGAAAGCAATAAGGTAAAAATCTGCCCTGTTTTGCTGATGGCAATGATTTGCTCCAGATCCAGCCCACTCCCATCTGATACCTCCATGATCATTTAATGTGTGATTTTTATCCCCTTGCTCCATTCTCTGCCACATAATACAAAAAAATGCTGAAAGCTTGGAGTCACTTTTCCTTCGTGCTTCTCAAGCACAGTATAGAGGGAAAAAAATCTTAATAGAATACTATCCAAGTACAAAGGAAACAAAATCAAGACCTGTGAGAACTATTAAGACCTGCACCTGTACCTTTTTCACCTTGCCAAAAACTCCTGTGATCCTTGGGATCATAAGAAGTCTTGGATCTGAGCCACAAGAGAAAAAGCCGTATTCTAACCATGGGTGCCAAAGCACCCAGTCTTTGTAAGAGGTTAGATTTGCCTCCTGCATTGGGATCATCTTGCCTAATACTATAGCCCATATAATTGATGTGGCTCTTCCTTTCTCTGTTATCATTTATATCCACTCCAAGAGTCAGAGAATAGAAAATAGTGCATTGAATAGGAAACTTTAGAATTAGAAAGATGAGTTCGTCATGCTTCTGATAAATACATTTAATCTTTCTGTGCCTTGGGCAAACCCCTAAAAAGACAAATTGCAAAGAAGGTACTGATTTGTATTGGTGTCCTCCAGGATGCTGTCCTGGGCTTTCTTTTGTCTCATTTAGTGATCTCATTAATTCTCATGGAGTGAAAGATTTTTTAAAAATTAATTTTGTTCCAATTATATGTAAATTTGTTTTTCTAATTGTGCTTTAAAATTTTTTTGATCTTCAAATTTTTTTCCTCCCTCCCTTCCTTTCTTCCCTCATTGAAAAGGCAAGCAATTTGATATAGGTTATACATGTGCAATAATACAAAACATGTTTCCCTAATAGTCATGCTGTGAAAGAAAATAGACCCCCCCCCAAAAAAAAAAAAAAAACAGCAACATGAAAAACAAAGGTTAAAAAAGTATGCTTCAAATAGCTTTCAGACTCCATCAATTCATTCTCTGGAGATATTTTTCATTACAAAATTTCTCAAAATTGTCTTAAATCAATGTATTGCTAAGAATAGCTAAGTGATTCACAGTTTACCATCATACAGTATTAGCATTACTATATAAGATATTCTCTTGGTTCTGCTCACTTCACTAACAGATCATGTAGGTATTTACAGAATTTTCTGAAAACATCCTGCTCAACATTTCTGATAGCACAACAGTATTCTAATAAAATCAATACTCCAACTTGTTCAACAATTCCCTAATTGATGAATTTTCAAATTTTTTTGCCACTACAAAAAGTTAACTATAAATATTTTTGTACACATAGGTCCTTTTTATTTTCTTTGAGATACAGATCTAGTAGTGGTATTACTGGTTCAAAGAGCATAGTTTTGGGGTTTTATGAGTATAGTTTGAAATTGCTCTACAAAATTGTTGGATCAATTCACAACTCAACCAACAATGCATTAATGTCCCAATTTTCCCATAGACCCTCTAATTTTTGTAATTTTCCTTTCCTTTCATATTAGCCAACCTTATAGAAATAAGGTGATATCTCAGAGTTATTTTAAATTGCATTTCTTTAACCAATAGTAATTTGTAACCTTTTAAATATCTCTTCATCTCAAAACTCTCTGTTCATATCCCTTAATCTTATCAATTGGGGAATGAATTTTATTCTTGTGACTTTGACTCAGGGGCTATACATCTGAGAAATAAGACCTTTGATTAACAACTATTAAATTATTTTGTTAATTATTATTAATAATTTGTATTATAAAAACTTATTTAATTATTTTAAAATTTTTCTCAGAGAAAGAGCCAAGACACCTAAACTCGTCCTAAAACTCTCTGACACCTTTAAATAAGACCACAAACAATGCTGGAGTAACAGATTCCACAGAAAAACAAGGTGAAATAATTTCCCAGCCACAAACAAGTTAAAAGGTTGGCAGAAAATATCTGCCACATTAGGATGAGAGTGAAGGACAACTGAGCAAAAAGAAACACAAACTGGGACCTAGAAAACCAGGAGTATTCGGATTCACTGAATCTGCAAAGCTTCCTGAGCTCTCGGTCCACAATAGTAAGAGAGTCTGTTGAACAATTGTTCAAAATGAAATTATAGGGGCCTCTTTCCTGGCATTAGGAAAGAATTCTGTTGTTTTGTTCATACTCAGCTCCAGTTTGTAGTACTGAGTGGTAACTCCATAATGAGAAGAAGCACCAGCACACCAGAGTTTGAGGCCAAAGTGAAGCAGGGACTTTGTCACGGTACCAGGGCAGAAAAGAGTCACTCAGAGACAAGAGCACAGTCCAGGAAAGGAGTCAACATCTCTTCTTAAATCATACCACCTTGGAAGAACAGAAAATTTAAAGGTCTCTACAAGTATCTCTCCCCAGAAGTATCTCTGAAAAGTCACAGAAAACCTGTGAAATTTGGGACAGTGAACCCTTCACTCCAGAAGCAGAGCCATAAGAACTCTTAACAAACAGTTAAAAGTCAAGAAATAGACTGAAAAAGTTAGCAAACAACAGAAAAATATTATGACTATAGAAAAGTGCTATAGTGACAAGGAAGATAAAAATACTCAGAAGAAGATTAAAATGTCAAATCTCCTACATCCAAAGACTCCTGGGAAAATATGAATTGGGCTCAGGCCATGGAGGGGTTCAAAAAAGATTTTGAAAATAAAATAAAAGAGATAGAGGAAAACTGAGAAGGGAAATGAAAGTGATATAAGCAAATCATGAAAACAAGAGTTAACAACTTGGTAAAGGAGATGCAAAAAAAGATACTAAAGAAAACAACATTTTAAAAATAGACTAGGTCAAATGGTAAAAGAAGTACAAAAAAAAAAAAAAAAAACAGTTGAGGAAAATAATGCATTGAAAATCAGTATTGGCCAAATGGAAAATTCACTGAAAAAAAAATTCCTTAAAAATAGAATTGTTCAAATGTTTGAAAAGAAGGTAAAAAGCTCACTGAAGAAAATAATTCCTTAAAAATTAAAATTGAACAAATGGAAGTTAATGACAGTATAAGAAATCAAGAAACAATAAACCAAAACTGAAAGAATGAAAAAAGAAGACAATTTGAAATATGTCATTGGAAAAATGACTGACCTAGGAAACACATTCAGGTGATATAATTTAAGAATTATTGAACTACTTGAAAACCATGATAAAAAACAAAGACTAAAGATCATCTTTCAAGAAATTATTAAGGAAAATATTCCAATATCCTAGAACCAGATGATAACATAGAAACTGAATGAATCCACTGATCACCTCCTGAAAGAGATCTTTTAACTGGAAACTCCCAGGAATATTATAGCCAAATTCCAGAGCTCTCAAGTCAAGGAGAAAATATTTCAGGAGAGAAACAATTCAAATATCATGGAGCCACAATCAGGATAATACAATATCTATCAGCTTCTATATTAAAAGATCAGAGGGTTTAGAATATGATATTTTTGAAGAACAAAGGAGCTAGGATTACAATCAAGGATCACCCACACAGCAAAACTGAGTATAATCCTTCAGAGGAAAATGGATATTCAATAAAACTGAGGATTTTCAAGCTTTCTTGATGAAAAGATCAAAACTGAATAGAAAATTTGACTTTCAAATATAAGACTTAAGAAAAGTATGAAAAGAGAAATAGGAAAGAGAAATCATAAAGATCTTAATAAGGTTAAGCTATTTATATTCCTATGGGAATATGATACTTGTAACATTAGAGATTTCTCATTATTAGGGCATTTAGAAGGAGTTTATATAGATAGAGAGATTAGGTGTGAGTTAAATATGAAGGAATAATAGCTAAAAATAAAATTAAAGGTTGAGAAAAGAATGAACGAGGAAAATTAGAGAGAGGTAGAATGCCTCATATAAAAGAGGTACTAAAAAGCTTTTAAATATTTTAATTAATTGTATTAATATATTTTTAATTATATTAATATGATTATATTAATATAGTTAGTTCCTTTTGGCAGATAGATTTCCAAATATTTTGTATTATCTGCAGTCATTTAAAATGGAATTTCTCTATCTCCTGATATTCCATCACAAACACATCCACAGTATATTGAGCCATGTCCCAGTTAATGGGCATCCCCTCAGTTTTTAATTTTTTGCCCCAAGAAGACAGTTGCAATGGATATTTTTGTTCATATAGGTCATTTTCTTCCAGGAATTCTTTTTGGCCTTGAGCCCAATTCACTTTTTTTTTTGAAGTCTTTGGATGTAGCAATTTTAACTTTATTGTCTTCTTCTGAGTTTGTGTTTTGATTTTCCTATATAGTAACTTTCTATGGTCAGGTTCTTTTATATTTATTTGTTCATTTTTCTAGCCAATTTTAATTTTATGTTAAAGTTGGACTCTGCTCCTGGGGTTGAGATAGCACTGTTCCAAGTTTGCTGCAGTTTTCAGAGCTAATTCTGAAAGTCTGTAAATTTTCCGTTTTTCCAAACTGGCAAGATCTAAGGAAAGGTATACTCATTGCTCTCCTGTTGTATTCTTTGATCTCTGAGTGACCACAAGCAGTGGTCTTCTCCTTCTGGGACTATGACTGAGAACTGTGTATAGGCAATAGAGCAGAGTCCAAAGAATTTCCTGTAATCACTTTCTGACCAATTGTCTGACTCCCTTATTATCTCTGGGCTGAGAACGCTAGATCCCACCATTATAAATTCAATCACTTCCTGTCCTGTGCTGGCCTGGACTTTGTTGGACTATTGCATTCATATATCACAGTTTGTTCAGATGTTCAGATATCCCCCATTTGATCAATATCCTCTCAATTTCTAATTCTTTGTCACCTCAAAGATTGCTGCTGTAGACATTTTTGTACACATAGGTTCTTTTGTATATGGGCCTTTTTTCCTTTTTTAAGATACAGACCAAGTGGTTATACTTCTGAATCAAAGGTTATGCTCAGTTTTAAAGTCCTTTGGACATAGTTCCAAATTGATCTGTAGACTCCACTGTTGCTGTGTATAATGTTCTCCCAGTTCTACTCACTTTAATGCATTTGTGTTCCAATTTCCCCACATTCTCATCAGCATTTGTAATTTTCCTTTTTTGTCATCTTACCCAATCTGATGGGTATAAGTTGTTATAATTTGCATATCTCTTAATCAGTGATTTAGATTTTTTTTATATGACTATAGATGACTTTAATTGCTTTATTTGAAAACCATCTATTCATATCCTTTGACCATTTGACCATTGACATGTCACGTTCACCCCAGTGAGATAGATTTGTTCTATAATCTCCTAAATTGTCTTAGGCTAGATGAGTGTTTTACCCTGAACTCTTACTGGTTCAGCTCCTTCAGAATTCCTTTTGAGGCACTATTTTAACTCTACTTGGAGTGGGATTTTGGAGAGCTCAAGTGAATGCCTACCTTGGTTCTGCTTCTCACACATTATTTCAGTTGATTCACAAGTTCATATAAAAGTCTAGTCTCTCTTCTGAATGCCACTCACAAATTGACAACTGTCTAGTGGATGATCTGTAGATATCCCAAATTGAACATATCTTCTTATGAATTTCTCTATTACTGTCAAGAGTACCATCATCCTTCCTGTTAGCCAAGTTTGAAACCTCAATGTCTTCCCCAAACCCTCACTCATAACCAGTTCCTTGTCAAGACTTGTCTTGTCTTTTTCTATTACATCTATTGTATCTATCCCTTTTTACCTTTCAGCTACCTTAGTAATTCAGATCTTCATTAACTCTTGCCAAGACTATTGCAATAGCTTTTTAGTTGTTCTCTTTGCCTCAACAAGTCTCTCAATGCTCAAACCCATCTTCTACACAGCGGCCAAAAAAGACTTTCTAAAAGTATAGTTCTGACCATATTAGTATAAATAATAAATGAATAAAATCTTCTCTATTTGGCATTTAAAACGCTTCATCACCTAGTTCCTTTCTATTTTTTTCAATCTTATACATTTTACCCTCCCATATACTCAAAGGATGCTATGGCTCAAACACAACACTGTTTCCTCTTTCCTTACCTTTGTAGTGGTTATCTCCTATATTTGGGATGCTCTCTTTCCTTTCCTTCTCCTCTTTGAATCCCTGATTTCCTTGAAGATTCATCTTAAAAAACCATTTAAAAAGCCTTTCCCACAACTTCCAGCTGCTAGAGTCTTGCTTATTCTGTATGTATCTTGTATATACAGACAGTTCTCACTTTGTGTAAATAGACCTTTCCATGAATCTCTATATAAAGTGATTTTTTTTTATCTAATATGAATCTACCAGAGTATATTGGGAAGGAAAGGAAGGAGGGAGAGATGAATGGTGCTCCATACCCATGGAGGAAGGGAGCTGGCACATATCCAAGGACATGTGGGGGTCAGGGATAGAGAAGTAAGAAAAGGAGGAGGAATAACAGATCAGAGTCCGTCATGCAAGAACGTAAGTTGAACTGAGAGGAAGAAGGGGTAGACAGAGACATGGCAGCTGAGCATTGAGGGGAGCAGTGGCAGAGGCAGGGACAGACACAAGGTACCCAAGCAAAAACAGATGGAAGAGAAAGAGGAAAATATTAAGCCAAGCCCTCATCTGGAAGTAGACTCTCTGGTTCTTTGGTTTTCACTTGGAGATATTTTAAAAGACTTTTTTAAAGGAGTTTTAGGGATGTAAAATTGAATATGGAGGTGTCAAAGAGAGTGCAGCATTGAGTATGAAACCTAGTTTGTGAGTCTGTGTGACTGAAAGGATGGCAATAATATGGAAGTTTGGAAGAATAGTTGAATCTGTGGGAAGTAATGATATCATATATAGGAAAAAAGAAGAGCACCCAAAACAGGATCCTGTGAGATACCCTGAATCTATGATTCAGCAAAGGAGGTATGTCATAAAAATATAAAGAGAAGAAAGTATCAAGAAGAGGATTATTGACTGTGTCAAAAGCTACAGGAAAGCCAAGAAAGTTGAAGATCATGCACATGCTCTTAGATTTGGTCATCAAAAAACTTCTAATATTTTTGGAGAGAGTAATTTCAGTTGAATGGAATCAGAAGTTGGACTTTAGTGTTAAGAAGAGAGTGAGAGGAAAGGAAGTAGGGGCACCCATTGTAGACAGTTTCCTCCAGGAGATTAGTCACAAAAAGGAGGAGATATATGGAGTGATAGATCGTCTGAATGATGAATTAAATGAGGTTTTTTTTTTAAATATGAGACAATGAGACATAAGCATGTTTGTAAGCAATAAGGAAGCAGCCCAAAGATGGGGAGAGATTGAAGATAAATGAGTGGAAATAACAGAGAGGAAAATCTGCTGAAGAAGATGGGATAGAATTGGATCATTTGTGCACATTGAGGTGTTTTCTTTGGCAAGATGGGCCATGTCATGTGAGACAGAAGTGAAGAAGATGACAGCAGTGAGGTCTATGTGTTGTGAGATAAAGACAAAAGAGAAAAAAGGAGTTTTCACTGAATGTTTCAAATTTTTCTTATTACTAAATCTGAGGTGAGGTTCACAGCCGAGATGGTGGGGGACAGAGGAAGTTATGAGAGGTTTGATAAAGGATGAAAAGGTTTGGAAGAGCCACTGCAGTGAATGGGATAGTAATTTAATTAGAGAGGTTTAAAGTATTGTCTTGTAGTAGTGGCTTAGTTAAGACAATGCATTATTAAATTGTAGTAAACTTAGTATGGTTTCATGATTTTCTACAATTTCATTCAGCAGTGTGTGTATCAAAGTGAAGACAAAAGAGTATAGATGTGGTATGAGTTAAATGTTTAATAAATATTTTTTGATGGACAAAAATAAATGAAAAAAACATTTTTCTCAGCTTTTCTTCTCTACCTCAACTCATTCAAAACATTGGCATTCTTGTCAGTATTATTATACAACTAATTGTTGTATATTATTGTACCCATCCTATACCTGTCCTTGATTTGATCTTCTGTATATACCGTTTTTAAAAATCTAATTTGGTGACTAAGTTCTATGTATACTCACTTTCCTCTTCCCCCATTTTCCCCTTATTGGAGCTGTTTTTCTTTGTAAAATTAAGAATTTCACTATTATGAACTTACTTTCTAAGCTTTCCGGACTAAGATCTATTAAATTTTAGTCTGTGGAATTCTTCAGACATTTCTCTGAACCTTTTGACATCTGCTTTCCCAAAATCTGAAGTATGTGTTAAAATATAGCTAGCTTTTCCCTCTATCACATATTCTAAGATGAAATTGTTGGTTGTGCATTAAAGAGGGGAGCAACTAAATGGTGAATTTAATTTCAGACGTCTTTAATCTTCGAGAAAGATGGCTAGCAGCAAATTGAAATGTGAAATTGGAGGTCAAGAGAAAGGGAAGATAGGGCTAAAGACATAGATTGAGAATGAATAACTGAAGTTGTGAGATAAGTGAGTTTTCTGATGCCCAAAACACAGAGAACACTTCTGGGAGCAAAACTTGGGGAATATCAACAGTTAGGAACCATAACCTTCCTGAACTGCACAAGTTCAGAGGAATCATTTGGGATGGAAGCTAGATTATTAGAAGCTAGAAATAAATAACAAAAGGATGGAACATTGGTCAGTTTTGGCATACAATGAATATTGGTCAGTTTTGGCATACCAGTGGAATTAATTATGCTGGGAATGAAACAATATTGATTTATTATTTTTATTTTGCCAAGAAAGAAAAAAAAAACACAACATCCAGTAAAATGACTTAGGAACATAGGATCTAGAGCTCCAAGGGAACTCAGAAATGACCTTAAGTTCTTCATTTAGCAGATGAGGAAAATTAAGCCATTTTAACTCAGAGAATTTAGATAACTTGCCCAAGGTCACAGATGTAGAAAAATGCATAGTCACAATTTAATCTAAATCCTCAGACTCCAACTTAAGTATTCTTTCTCACTTAACCATGCAGTCTTTTCTCCCTGAAAAGTCATGCAAGTCAATGATGAAATTAGATATAGATTACTTATTTCCCCTTATGATTTCCTCCCACCGGAGTAAAGAGAAATATTGTAGAAGTTCAATATTGGAAGGACCTCAGGTGTCTTGTAGTCTAATGTACTTGTGAAAGGAATCTGCTTTAAAAATCAGCAAGATATTGGTTCCCAAAGGCTAGCCATAGATAAAAATTAGGCAAAAAGTGTTTTTTATTTATTTTCAAAAATTTTTGAGGTTCTTTGTTTTCCTTTCCTTCTTTTTACTTTTCCTTCCTTCCTCTTTCTTTTTTCTCTTCTCTTTTTCCTCTTCTTCCTCTTCTTCCTCCTCCTCCTCTTCATCTTCTTTGTTTTCTTCTTCCTCTTCTTTCTTTTCTTCTTCTTCTTCTTCTTTGTTTTCTTCTTCCATGTCTTCTTTCTTTTCTTTTTCTTCATCTTCTTTGTTCCTCTCCCTTCTTTCTTCTCTCTCTCTTTCCCTCCCTCCCTTCCCTTCCTCTCTGTCTCTCTCTCTGTCTCTGTCTCTCTCTCCAATAGCACTTTTTAGTCCATTCCTGGTACAGATCAAGATTTGAACTTAGACATGTTTCATTATTGTAATCTGGGTCACTTTATTCCTCCTTAGACTGGTAGCCCTCACATTTGTGCCATGTTTAGTGCAGACACCCAATCAGCTTTAGCCTCATAGCAGCTCAAAATTCCTTAACTCAAGGGATCCTCCAACCTCAGTATTTCTAGTACCAGAACGTACAGGTTTGCATCACAATACTTAGTGAAAATTGGAGATATTTTGATAGCTATCCACACACATTTGTAAGCTCTCTTGTTTTTCACTCTATTCCCTTACCTCTCTTATCCCACCAAAGCACATAATGGGGAAAAATGGCAGCATCCAGGTAATTGGGACAGAAAAATGCTCGCACTGTGGAGTAATGGAACAGATTCTGGCTCTATTTCTCTAAGAGTAAAGCAGCATTCAAGTCCTTCTCTCAGTCCAGTCCTAAAGGAGTTAATGGTTCTGCCTGTGAGACACAAAAATAAAAAGGCTTAAATCCAATTAAAAAGACTTCAGAAGTAAGTCAGGCATAAAAGTGTTCAAGAATCTCTAAGACTGAATTCTTTTAATTGACAAATGATACTGCCATTGTAGACAGGGTAACGTATCTAACTCCTATGATTTTATGTCTGTAAATGAAGCCTCCAGGAAGCCCTCCAGGAAAAGAAGATCAATGAGGACAAAAGAAACATTCCATTTCATTTACCTTTTATCAATTTAAGTTCCCATTGGGATAGTGATTTCTCCCCTCCTCTTCTCTCTACATAAGGCCAATTCTCAATTATTCAACAAATGTTTATCCAGTTCTAGTGAATAGGATGGAATCCTCAAACAGATAATCCTCAAACCAAAAGTTGAAAGCCTTTTACTCTGACTGGAATTTTGCTTCCTTACTATTTCTCAGATTAAGGAGTGGGGTAACAAATGAACCATGAAATAATCTGAAAGAATAAAGGGCCTGAAAACATTCCATAAACTGAGCAACCTACTTCATTATTAAAAAAAAAAAAATCAGTTCAGGGCAACTAGATGGTGCAGTAGATAGAGCACCAGCCATGAAGTCAGGAGGACCTGAGTTCAAATCTGATCTTAGACATTTAATATGTCCTAGCTGTGTGACCCTGGGTAAGTCACTTAACCCTAAGGGTAAGAGGAAAAAAGTTAGCTCTTCTCAATTCATATTAAAAGAAGGTATAAAACAAGGTTCGGTGAAAACACATTTGTGCCTTAACGATGGTGAGAGTAAGTGAAAGTGAGGAATATTACACTGGTATCACAGGACTAAGAGCATATTTAGATTTGTCTTAATTTATGAGTTAGACACAGTATGTACAACATTGCTTGCTAGGTTTCAATTCAACACATAAAAAGTTTGGTGAACATATTTCTGTCCATAAATGACTTTCAGAGTGAGATTTAGTTCTATGTAGGAATAAGGAATCTTCTGTTTGGCTGGGAAGCCAGAAAAACTGATAACTTAGGAGACAGTGAACTAGAATTAAACTCACACATAAGAGAATGCCTTCTCCTCTTTCATGCTTTTCCTTTCTGAAGCTAATTAAGAAATATTATGAAATACTTAGGGTGGGAGAAGCATTAGGGAAACAGTTTACTTTTTCTCCTATCTGACCAAACATGTGTTCAAGAATTCATGATGACTCTGTTTATTTTGTATTTATTCTTTCCTAATTTTAGGTGAACAACTCTTTCAGGAAGACAGTGCTCATGTGACTGATGAGGGCAGGAGATCCATCAAAGCAAGGTCAAATTCAATACTGATAGTAGTAGCAATTAAGTGGCTAGTGGCACAGTGGATAGAGTGCTGGGTCTAGAGGCAGGAATATTAGAGTTAAAATATAGCCTTAAATATGTGACTTATTAACTATGTGACTGACTAGCTATTTAACCCTGTTTGCCTCTGTTTCCTTTTATGTAAAATGAGGGGAGGGAGAGAAGGAAGTAGCCATTCTGGAATCTTTGCCAAGAAAATTTCAAATGGGCTCATGAAGAATTGGACATGATTGAACAAGTCAGGCTAAGAAATAAAACAAGTAGTATTATTCCAACCTAGAAAAGAGAATGCTATGAAATAAAGAATTATGAAAAGATTATAATAGAATAGAATATCTTACCAGTACTATAAAATCCATCAGAGTTGATTGTCTTCAAAATGTTTCTTCATTTTATATTTCAGCTCTACTGAGCACAGTTGGATCAATACCAATTGGGCTCTCTATTTTCAGGGGTGTGTGTGTGTGTGTGTGTGTGGTGTGTGTGTGTGTGTATCTGTCTGTCTGTCTCCCTCTCTCTCAGCTTCTCTCCTTCCCTCCTTCCCTCTACCACATGAACACTACTTCTTGGGTGCAAAATGGGCAATGGTCCTATCCCAGGCCCAGGCTTGCTTAGGAGCTCATGACATGGCTGAGGTGAATGATTAGATAGTTCTACCATTCCTTGCTATACTTTCCAAACTACCCAAATGCAGTTCTAACACTCTTAAGCTGTAAGAACATGATCTTACAGGAAAGGCTTTTACTTCCAACTCAGAAGGCAACCAAAAGACTTTGGGTCATTATCCTGTATGAATGCCTAGGTCATCATGGCCAAGAAGAAGCACTCATATGATAATTGCACATGTTCTGAAGAGGTGGATGAGGTAAGGGAAAGTGCTTTTGTATAATATATAAACAGAGGCAAATCTAAATTTCCATGTGCGTGTGTGCTTTATTGTAATTTAATTGAACCTTCTCCAAAAAGGGAAGGGTAGCAAAAAAAGGTGTAATAATTGCAATGAGAGGTATATCCTATGATTTGCCTCAACAATCAATGATGTCTCTTTCAGTTTCTCTTCTGGTTACCCAACTCCAAAAAAAAGCCCTATTTGAGATTATTCTGCAAGCTTCTAGCTAAAATTCTGACTTGCCTTTCTAGTTATGTGTTAGGTCTATCCTAAAAGAAGTCTAGAAGTGCCAGTGCCCCAATCAATTTATTCTTTCTTGCTTTTCCAGGGGAGACAAGATTAAAGGAATATTGACTGAGCATGTTAATTAGAATAGGGCTGAGACCTTTCTTTAATTTGAATCCAGTTTTCAGGGAATTCCAGTCCTCAGAGAGATTATGTAGGAAAAGTTTATTTTTAAAGTCCTCAGTCTTTTCTCCTTTGTTGCCACACCTCTACACATCCAGTGCCTACATGTCTTCTTATGTTTCTGCAGTGTAGTATTTTCTCCAATAATGTCCTTTCCTAAGGTTCAGAATTTTATTTTATCCAATCAAAAAATCTTTTTGTATTTTAAATTGTATGTATTTATTTAATATATTTCATCAGTTACATTCAAAACAAATTATTTTTACATTTGTTCTTAAAATTTTTGAATTCTAGGTTTCTCCTTTATTCTCAACCACAATTAAAAAATCACTTAAGAAGTTATGCAAAAATTGCCATAAAAGTCAAGTCGTGAAAAACAGATCTCACCCTAATAAAAATTAAAACTCTTAAGAAAAATTAAGTTGAGAGAGAAAGAGAGAGAGTTACAGAGAGAATTAGAGAGAGACAGAAAGAGAAAGCAAAAGAGAGAGAAGGGGAGAGAGAGAAAGAGAAGGAGAGAGAGAAAAAAAGAGAGAGAGAGAAGAAGAAGAAGAAGAAGAAGAAGAAGAAGAAGAAGAAGAAGAAGAAGAAGAAGAAGAAGAAGAAGAAGAAGAAGAAGAAGAGGAAGAAGAAGAAGAAGAAGAAGAAGAGGAAGAAGAAGAAGAAGAGGAAGAAGAAGGAGGAGGAGGAGGAGGAGGAGGAGGTGGAGGAGGAGGAGGGAGGGAGGGAGAGAGGGAGAGAGAATGCTTCAAATGCTTCAATCTGCATTTGGATACAACCAGTTCCCTCTCTTGGTATGGATAGGATTTTTCATCATAAGTCCTTCAGAGTAGTTGTGAATGACAATCAAAAAAATCTTAAATTCAATTCCCTTTCATTTGTCATAGTAGAAAATAAATTTAATGAACTAGTACAGGCCAGGGCATTAATGGTTGATAAAAACTTAATATATTATGGTGGAATTTCAGGCAGTATGCGTACAGAGATTGAGATAAGCATGATATTTATGATGCCCTTCAAACTACATCACATAGCTCACTACATGTGCCTCCTTAAAGTAAAATTGGCCCTTTGGAACCTGTTAGAAGTAAAATGTAAATAATGAAAACTTTTCAATAACCAAACTCTTCTTTAAGTTTTATAAAGAAACATAGGTGTCCCAAAATGGATAGCAACATGACCAATGTTTGGCTCAAAGAAAAAGAAAGAGTGAAAGTAGATTTTATTGCTGAAATCAGGGTTAACAGCCTCTGAGAAAGAAGCTAAACAGAAGACTCAAGAGACTCTTTTGCTTAGCCTACAAAGACTTCAATTGTCACTTCCCCTATAGTCTGAGTGGAATTTCTGTTTTCCTGCTACTTCCCCAGATAAACCCTTATCAGCAAGTCACACTTCTACTGGCTCAGCTACTATATATTATGAGGATTTCTTTCATTCACCAATGCATCTTGGAAGAAGGCAGCCTGTGAGTCCCAAGTGATCTCCTGGAGTAGGGAATTTTTTACATTTTTGCAAGTCATGAAGAACTTTTTGGCAGTCTCTTTCTCAAAAATAATTTTGTTTTTAATGAACAAAACAAAATAGACATGATCACAAAGACAAACAATTATACTGAAATACAATTATTAAAGGGAAGCTAAACTTCACATTAGATAGAACACTGAGCTCAGAATCAGGAAGAACTGAGTTCAATTCTGACCTTAGATAATTAGTTGTGTGAGCCTGGACAAATCATTTTAACCCTGCTTGTTTCAATTTCCTCGCCTGTAAAATGAGTTGGAGAAGGAAATACCAATCCAGTGCAGTATCTTTGCCAAGAAAACTCCTAACAGGGGCAGCTAGGTGGCACAGCCCTGAAATCGAGAGGACCTGAGTTCAAATTTGACCTCAGACACTTAACACTTCCTAACTGTGTGACCCTGGGCAAGTCACTTAACTCCAATTGCCTCAGCAAAAAATAAATAAATAAAAAGAAATTAAAAAAAAAAAACAAAAAAACTCCTAACAAAAGAAAGAGACCCACATGTGCAAAAATGTTTGTGGCAGCCCTTTTTGTAATGGCAAAAAACTAGAAACTTAGTGCATGCCCATCAGTTGGAGAATGGCTGAATAAATTGTGGCATATGAATGTTATGGAACATTATTGTTCTGTAAGAAATGACCAACAGGATGATTTCAGAGAAGCATGGAGACACTTGCATGACCTGATGCTAAATGAAAGAAGATAATTATATACTCCAACAATATTACACGAAGATCAATTCTGATGAACATGACTCTTTCCAACAATGAAATGATTGATGCCAGTTCCAATGATCTTGTAATGAAGAGAGCCATCTACACCCAGAGAGAGGATTATAGGAACTGGATATAGATCACAACATAACATTTTCACTCTAAAGGAAAGGAAGAATGGGGAAAATTAACTCACATAAAAGAGACACAAAAGGAAGAACTTTTATAGTAGACCGGGAAATGGCAAGGAAGGAGGTGGTGGTGAACAATGTTTAAACTTTACTCTCATTAAAATTAGAGGGAATAATTAGAGGGAACACATTATTGGATATAGGAATCGATCTTATCCTTCAGGAAAGGAGGAGGCTAAGGGGATAAAAAAAGGATAAGACTAATAGAAGAGAAGGTGAATTGGTACAGGCAATGGTCTAGCAGGGGCCCTCAAACTACGGCCCACGGGTCAGATGCAGCAGCTGAGGATGTTTAGCCCCTTCCCCCAGGGCTATGAAGTTTCTTTGTTTAAAGGCCCACAAAAGAAAGTTTTTGTTTTTACTATAGTCCGGCCCTCCAACAGTCTGAGGGACAGTGAACTGGCCCCCTGTTTAAAAAGTTTGAGGACCCCTGGACTTTAAAGCAAAACACTTTTGATGAGGGAAAGGGTGAAAAGAGAAGAAAATAAGGGGAATTGAATGGAGGAAAATATACAATTATCATAATTATAAAGGTAAATGGGATGGACTCACCCATAAAATGGAAAGAGGATAGCAGAATGAATTAAAAACCAGAATCCTACAATATTTTTGTTTACAAGAAAAACATTTGAAGCAGGGAGACACACAGAGTTAAAGATAAGGGACTGAAGTAAAATTCCTTATGCCTCAGCTGAATGAAAAATAAAACACAGAGGTAACAATTATAACCCTAAACAAACCAAAAGCAAAAATAGATTTAATTAAAAGAGACAAGGAGAAGAAACTGAATTTTGCTAAAAAGTATCATGAACAATGAAATAATATCAACACAAAATATATTCACCTAATATGGCATCCAGATTTTTAAAGGAGAAATGAGTTACAGGAGATATGATAGACCTCTGGAGAAAATTGCATTATTTTTATGCCCTAATTCATGGTTCAATTATATATTGCTAAGGAAAAAGTATATTCCTTTCTATTTACCATTCAATTTTCCACAGGTCTATCATATCTAACTTTATCATTTACCTTATTAATTTATTTCTTATTTTTTAATATTTATCTAGGTGTGAGAGGCAAAAGTTGAGGTTCTCCTCCTTCCCACTGGTGTAGTTTTACTTTACAAGTATCTCCAGTAACTCAGGTGAGAGATGGGTGAAGGTAGACATTTAAAGTGGTTAAGCAGCCCTGAAAAGGGCTCAGCAAACACATCAGAGGTGCTATTCCTCCCTGAAAATCCCATATACCCTGTAGTACCTGTCTAAAAGAACTGCTATGAGGTTGAAATGATATGTTTATGAAGCTCATAGTAAATGCTAGGTACTTTGTAAATAATCATCCCCATCTTCCTCCTCATTGTTATTCATCTCATTCTCATTTTTTCTATTCAATTCAGACAGAATAGGTCTGGAAGCAGTTGCAGTTCTGAACATTTTCTTTTTAATGTAATGTTCTGAAGAGAATTTCAAAGTTGGTAAAAAAAAAACTGCTTTTTGTAGTTGAATAAAAATATTAGGATTTAAGCTTTATAGCCTTGTTAAAAGTACCATTGCTACAACTCCTGTGATAAGCAGGACAATAGGAATATTTTGTACTCAATCTTATTCTTCATGATTTTTATTTCTTCTGCTCAGTTTCCATATTTTGACAGACCTTCAAGACATGAAGCATTGAGATTATAAATATTTTTGCTGAAAATTGTAGGCTTGGGAGTAAAGATTTTAGGATCAGGATTAGGCTTTGTTATAACCAACAGACTTTTTTAATGGCTTGGTTCTAGTTCATATTATCCATTGAACCCTACAAGATATTTTGAGGTCTATATTTGTAGTATGAACATCTGTCATTTTTCAGTCCCTGAAAGACATAGTGTTTGATGTATAATCCTAACTCAGATTGAATCTTGCTAGGTATCCAATGAATGATGAATTTTTGCAATATAAAGTGGTGTTAGAAAGTTTCTGCCATTTTTTTGTCAAATCTTCATCAATCACAAAGTCTGAGCTCATTATGATGATGCTTCATTAAATTTTAGTGGAGATAAATTGCCATTATAAACTGCATCCATTTCTATAAATAGAATCAGCAATGTTTCTTTATCAACATATTGATTTCATTCATGGCAGGCTGTTTTGTTGTTGATGATGATGTTGTTGTTGTTGTTGTTGTTGTTGTTGCTGTTGGATCTTATTTATATAATTTGTCTGGAGCAGAACTACTTTCAGTAACATTTGGCAAATTCAGTGTCACATACCTGGTTACTAGGCCTCTTGCTATTTTTCAGCAAAGTGATTTCTTGTTATTCCAAAGGATTTTATTTAATTTTTAACATATTTATATATTCTAATAATATATATCAATTTTCTTCCTTTTGTTGAATAAACATTAATTTTTCTATACATGCTTTAGGGCGATGAGTCATTAATATCATAGAGGTTTTTTGAAGATTTCTTCTTTCCTTTTATCTCACTTTTTCTTTCTTTATTCCTCTCTCCCTCCCTCCTTCCTTTCTTCCTTCCTTTCTCTATTCCTTTATTTTTTTTCATTCTTTTTTTCTTTCTTCTTTTGTTCTTTTTTTTCTATTAGTCATCTTTGACCTACTCCATTTCCAGCCCAGGCCTGTTCCCCTTCCCAATCTGATGATCTCCTTATCCTGATGGTCTCTTGATTTTACCATATTGATCTCAAACTTAATACAAACAGTCAATCAACATAGCCCACTGAAGCTTGGGACTCCTGAGCTCAAGGGATCTGTCAGCCTCAGCCTTCTGTAGTAGCTGGGATTACAAGTGTTCAAAACAAAAGTATACATGTATACAAGTATATATGAAAACTAGTATTGTCTAGTTTTAAGTTGCTTTAAAAATTCTATTTCTAACTGGAAATTGAGTGGATACCCATCAGTTGAAGAATGGCTGAATAAATTGCAATATATGAATGTGATAGAATATTATTGTTCTATAAGTAATAATGACCAGGCTGGTTTCAGAAAAGCATGGAAAGACTTATTTGAAGATGGAAAGAACTTACATGAAAGATATTGAGTGAAGAGAGAAAAACCAGGAGAACAATATATATATACATATATACATACAGTAATGGCAAGATTGTGTAATGATCAACTGTAATGGACTTGGCTCTTCTCAGCAATGCAGTGATTCAAGATAATTCCAATAGACTTGAAATGGAAAAATGCCATCTGCAACCAAAGAGAGAATTATAGAGAATGCACATCAAAGCATAATATTTTCAACTTTTTTGGTTTGTTTATTTGTTTGCTTTTTCTTTCTTATAGTTTTTTTTTCCCTTTTGTTCTGAGTGGAAGGAGAAAAAATTTGGAACACAAAATCTTACAAAAATGAATGTTGGAAACTATATTTACGTGTATTTGAAAAAATACTATTGATAAAAAAATCTATTCCTGTTCAGCTACAGTTTTAGAATGCCAATAAGTCTCTAACTTATGCAGCCATAACCTTCTCCTTGATATCTTTATGCTCCATGTATCTTGTCTAGAAAAAACCAAATATTTGCACATGCTGTCTTCATCCATTGGTTCAATGTATGTAACCTATGGATTCAAATTTGAAGAAGTTTCTATCTTTCCTTGTTGTAAGTTAGACTTTTTATTCTTATGAATCAAAATAAAATTTTGATAGTGGAGAAGGATTTCATAAAAAGAGGGAGCAGTTTAATTTGCTTTTTTGTTGGAGTCATACAGCTTTATTCATTTCTTTCCAGTATAAGTTCAGAACTCTTTCTACTCTATAATATGTTTAAAGACCAAAATCCTATGAATTTAATTCCTTTCCTTGTACCTGCTGTTGAAAAATCTATGTCCTAGTCTCACAGCTGTCACTGATTTTATTGATTTCCCCCATTGTCCCATATATAGCACTTTGCTTTATAACTCCCTAATTCACATTATCATGTATGGTCTATGTTAAAATTATTTTTATTTACCTTTTAGACTATAAGGTCTGAAAGAACTTTAAGTTCTGTCACAGTGCTTTGCATATTATATATGTTAAACAAATGTGTGTTGTTGGCTAAATGTTTCACTGCCTCATAATTCATACTTAATTAGCAAACCTGAAGTTATTGGTATAAAGAATTTCCCATAGGAAACTGAAGGAGAGAACATATTTACCAGTTAGGTCTTAGCTTGATTTCACTAGAAGAAATCCAATCTGCAACAGTATAAAACCCAAAGGATCAAACTCAATTCTGGATAAAGACCTTCTTCCTCTGGTACTCCCTAAGCACCATCACACACATTCTCAAGTTCCTTTACCCACCCCACAACTCACACTCTGCCTAGGCAAGTGATATTGTTCAGTCATTCAGTCAAAAACCATAGCACACCAAAAACATGGAGTTTTCTTGGCAAAGATACTGGAGTAACTTGTCATTCCTTTTCCAGTGGATTGAGGCAAACAGGGTTAAGTGACTTGCTCAGTCACACAGCTACTAAATGTCTGAGAACACATTTGAATTCAGATCTTCCTCACCCTAGACCACTGAGTCACCCAGCTGCCTTTAAGTTAATGCAATTGTTTAGTCATGCCCAGTTCTTCATGACCCCATCCAGGATTGTCTTGGCAAAGGTAATGAATAATTTGCTATTTCCTTTTTGCAGGTCATTTTATAGATGAGGACATTGAGGGAAAAAAACAAGGTTAAGTGATTCAGCCAGGATTACACATCTAGTAAGCATCTGAAGATAAGTTTGAATTCAGAACCAGGCTTGGTACTCTATCTACTGTGCCATTTATCTACCCAACAACAAAGATAAGATCCAGCTTAATGACTACAAGATCTTTTATTAAGAACTGGTTACCTGATCAATAGGATGATTTCAGAGAAACCTGAAGAGACTTACATGAACTGATGCTAAGTGAAATGAGCAGAACTAGGAGATCATTGTACCTGGCAACATCAATATTATACAATGATCAATTCTGATGGATGTGGCTCTTTTCAACAATGAGCTGATTCAGATTGGTTTGAATGGCTTTGTGATAAAGAGAGTCATCTACATTTAGAGAGAGGACTGGAGGAACTGAGGATGGATCACAACATAGTATTTTCACTCTTTTTTCTTCGTTTGCTTGAATTTTATTTTTTTATTTTTTTATTACTTTTTGATCTGATTGTTATTGTTCAACAAGATAACTGTTTAAATATACATGCCTATATGGGATTTGACATATATTTTTACCATGTTTAATATGCCATCTAGAGGAGGGGATGGGGGGAAGAGAGGGAAAATTGGAAGACAAAATTTTTCAAAGTTCAATGTTGAAAACATTATCCTTGCATATGTTTTGAAAATAAAAACTTCAGTGTCAGCCCTGAAGTCAGGAGGATCTGAGTGCAAATCTGATCTTGGATACTTAATACTTCTCAGCTATGTGACTCTGGGCACTTCACTTAATTCCAATTGCCGAAAGAAAGGAAGGAAGGAAGGAAGGAAGGAAGGAAGGAAGGAAGGAAGGAAGGAAGGAAGGAAGGAAGGAAAGAGGAAGAAAGGAAGGAAGAAAAGAAGGAAGGAAGGAAGGAAGGAAAGAAAGAAAGAAGGAAGAAAGGAAGGAAGGAAGGAAGGAAGGGAGCAAGGGAGGGAGGAGAAAGAAAAAGAAAGGAAGAAAAAAGAAAAAGAAAGGAAGAAAGGAAGGGAGAGAAGGAGGGAGGGAGGGAAAGAGGGAGGGGAAAGAAAAAGAAAGAAAGGAAGGAAGGAAGGAAGGAAGGAAGAAAGGAAGCAAGGAAGGAAGGAAGGAAGGAAGGAAAGAAGAAAGAAAGAAAGAAAGAAAGAAAGAAAGAAAGAAGGAAGAAAGGAAGGAAGAAAAGAAGGAAGGAAGGAAGAAGAAAGAAAGGGAAAGGGAAAGGGAAAGGGAAAGGGAAAGGGAAAGGGAAAGGAAAGGAAAGGAAAGGAAAGGAAAGGAAAGGAAAGGAAAGGAAAGGAAAGGAAAGGAAGGAAGGAAGGAAAGGAAAGGAAAGGAAAGGAAAGGAAAGGAAAGGAAAGGAAAGGAAAGGAAAGGAAAGGAAAGGAAAGGAAAGGAAAGGAAAGGAAAGGAAAGGAAAGGAAAGGAAAGGAAAGGAAAGGAAAGGAAAGGAAAGGAAAGGAAAGGAAAGGAAAGGAAAGGAAAGAAAAAACTTCAAAGAACTAGTTATCATCTAATTGGTCAATCAAAAATACTAGGTGTTCCTGAAGAGAACTCTGGTAGAGGTTGTTAAGGAGATACAAAAGATAAGAAGATATAATCTCTACTCTTCAAGTACATGGTCTTTTTTAAAAAGATCCCTTTTTCCCCCAAACTAAGAAGTTTCAACAAATAGCCCCCCAAAATCATATTTTTGCCAAGGGAAATTGTTGAAGTTCTGACTGCTTCTGAATTTGATAAGCTCCTATTCAGAGAGCAAGTTACTTTCTTCTGAAAAACCGAGAACACTTTAGGAAATTCATTTATCTTCACAAGCCTATTTCAAGTATTTAGGAAGCAGATATGACAATGCTCATTCTGAAGAAAGAAGAGGATTTTCATTTTCTTCTATATCAGTGCATTAATCTGCATGAGAAAAGAGACTAGTAGTCCTTGAAGAAAAACACATTTGTATGTGCAGCTCCAGAGGA
Organism: Antechinus flavipes; assembly: GCF_016432865.1. NCBI lineage: Eukaryota > Metazoa > Chordata > Mammalia > Dasyuromorphia > Dasyuridae > Antechinus > Antechinus flavipes. The sequence continues at coordinate 337,844,903 of NC_067399.1, forward strand.
AATAAAAGCAGCTAGGTGGCAAGGTAAATGGAAAGATGGACTTCTTGAGTTAAAAATCAGTGTCCAATACATTAGTTGTGTGATCTTGAGAAAGTCACTTACCCTTTGTCTGCCTCAGTTTCCTCAAATGTAAAATGCCCTAACCCTAAATAGCACCTACTTATCAAGGTTGTTGAGAAAATCAAATTAGATAGTTTTTGTAAAGTACTTGGCACATAGTAGCCAGGGCATTTAATAAATGCTTGCTCCATTCATTGCCACACTATTGCAAGGGTTTTTCAACTGATGGCCATGAACTTGAGTTTTTAAAAATATATACATATTTGGATAACTATATTCCAATACAACTGGTCTCTTTTGTAATCCTATGTGTTTGATTTTGTGCACTTACAAATATTATTCTGAGAAGGCTTCATCAGACTGCCAAAACAGTCCATGAAATAAACAAACAAAAAAAGGTTATAAACTCCTCATCTAAATGTATAGCTGTTATTTACTCAGGGTGTGCAAAACTGACCTCATCTGCTTCCCCTTGAAACCTCCTCCCACCCTCCTAAATTTTCCCTTTCTGTCTATGACCCTGCCATTCTCTCACTCACCCAGGTTCAAAACCCACATCCATTCAATTACCAAGTCCCATCTGTCAGCAGCTTCACAGCCAGAGGACACAGAAAGCAGGTCACTGTCATTGAAGGCACTAGTCCATGAAACTTGTTAGGAGTGCAGTGGGGGCAGCTTGTGGAATGTTTCATTGAAAGCTCAGCTGCAAACTAGAGGCCATTATTTTTCCTGGCTGAAAATGGTTTTGAAGGACCCTTGAGCATGAGTTAGAGAGAATAAAAAGGAATGGTTCCCTCACTAAGGACTACTCTAGATTGTGTAGTTCAGTTGTATTTGTCTCTTTATTACCCCATCTTGGTAGAGATACCGAATTGTCATTCCTTCTCCTGTTCATTTTGAAGATGAGGAAACTGAGGCAGAATTAAGTGATTTGCTCACACTTGATCTCAGGTCTTTCTAACTGTAAGCCCAAAATTCTATCACTGTACCACCTAGCTGCCCTAGGTTGTATATGTAAACTCCTTTCTCTCTTGGCAAATGTGACCAGATCTTCCCCAAGGGATCAATACTTGATTTGAGTTTCCAAGGCAAAATCTGGCTCTATGTTCCCTTTGGGAAATAGCTTCCATGACATAGATTGAATGGCTTTCATGACATAGATTTTCACTGAGTTTTTCCAACAGGAACTATCAGAAATGTCAATCCAATGGACTGAGTGAGACACCTGAAACCTTGCCCATGATTTAAAATGATCCTCTTCTTTAATATGTGTAGAATTTTCCTTGAAACCAAAGCATTCTTGATTCTATTCATCTAAATCTATGGTCTTATGGAACCCTAAGTCATAATCCAAGGAGGCTGATTCAGACAAAAGAAACTCTTAAGGTCATTTTGGTCATTTTTGTAAATAAAGAAATTGAGGTTGGAAGGTTAAGTGACTAATCTAAGATGACACAGGTAGTAAGTGAGAAGAAGTTCCAACCCAGTTTCTCTGATTTCAAATTTCAGCTTTTTCCCATTATCAATCAATGTTGCCTCAGGAGCACAAATGTATCAGGAACAGCCCCTGGATGACATTCTTCATGAAGAACATAAGAATATACTCTTTCTTGGTGCCTCAGAAGTGATTTTCTCAGATTTGGGGGTCAAGCAGCAAGATATAAAATTAGTCACTTTTTCCAATTGCTCCAATTCCCCCCATCCCCAAAGGATTTGTGTAGTATATCTAGAGTAATTATACTTAAATCCACAGAAGAAAAGAGATGGAATACCTGACAAGGCAAATCCTTCAGGAATTAATGTTGAAGAATTCTCATATTTAGAGTGTTCATTCAGCATCCTTCCTTCACCACTTTCCCTGCCAACAACAGGTACATAAGCAAACTCCAAATCTTGGGCCCAGGACAGCCCTGTCCCTTCATATTTCCCTACTACTGAAATAACTCTACATGAATAATCCCCACACCTCCCAACCTGCAAAAAAATAGCAGTGCTGACATTTCCAAGCCATATCTGGGAGATTACAGGGAGAGATGTGGCGTCACACAGACTGAAAATATATTGCCTCTTGATTTGACTTTGGGCCCATACTAGAGATCTATCGAAGATTTCAGTGATATTGCACAAACATCTCATGGTCTCCAGCTACCTTTCAAGAAGTGCGCCCCAACTGATTATCAGCCTGAGCTAATTAGGATTTTAAAAGTATTTCCCGAGGTAAGTACCAAAGTACTTACCAAGTAAGATCAGCAGTTGTAAAAGAGTTCTCTCCAAAACCTAGGACACATTCCCCAGAAGTACACAAAGGACAACTTAGAATATGATGGTAGGAAAAGAAAAGAAAAGGAAGGAAGAAAGAAAAGCGAAAGAGAGAGAGAGAGAGAGAGAGAGAGAGAGAGAGAGAGAGAGAGAGAGAGAGAGAGAGGTAGAGGAGGGAGGGAAAGAGGGAGGGAGGGAAAGAAGAAAGGAGGAAAAAAAGGAATCCAGTACATTTACCAGTGATATCAATTATTAAAAGGAGAGATGGGAAGAGGGTAAGAATAGGGCCAAAATGTCCCCATTTATTGATTTGTTCAGGTGTGAAATACTTTTTTGATTTAATCAGATAATCCAAACTGAGTTTGTGATATGAATAGGAATTGAGACTAAATAATTTGTGTAAAAAAAAAAAAAAGGAAAAAGCCATATAAAACTGGGCATGGCAGTGGTTATATTCTAAGCATCTGGATTTGATAGATTAGAAGAAACATGATACAAATGGACTGAAGATGGTAGAGATAAGAGATATCAAAGAAACTCATTGGAGTGGAGAAATCAGAGAGAGTATTTCTCAAAAAAAAAAAAAAAAAAAAAAAAAAAAAGGCCAGCTCTTTCTTTATCTTCCCTACCTAATTCCTTGCTATGACAGATACTATAATATATTCTGCTGTTATGTTTCTCAATTTCTTTCTTATAAACTGAATTTGTTTCAACCACATAAAAGATATGAGTTAACTAGAGATAAATATAAACATAAGGCTAAAAAAATCCAATCTCTTTCTAGGTATTAGGAGTTAGGATCGAAAACAGAATTAGAAATTGGGGGCTCAAAGAGATTATAACTGAACTTGGAACTTTTCATGCAAAATAAACTCTAAAGCTGAAAAGAAGAGCAGCAAGTAGATGTTAGGGGCTATTTATGGCACCCCATCCTTCAAATGAGCTAATTTTTATGTGCTAATTTGAAAACACTTTGCATCTTCCTTCTACATGGGGGAAGGGTACAGAGGAGATAGCCAAACAGATTATGCTCAAAAACTTGGTTATATAGATTTTCTCTGTTTGCACTTCAAAATTTCAATTCAGTTCTAGTCATTTCATCAGGAAAGTTTGAAAGTCCTCTAATGTCTGTTGTTGCTGCTGCTGTTGTTCCAACTATTATTGTTTTACCTGTAGAATGATACTCAGTTTTGCTAAGTAAATTATTCTTGGTCATAAGCCTCAGAGCAGAATGTGATACTGTCTCCTACTGTGGGTGTAGGCTGCTTGGATGCTTACTTTTCTGCCTACTCTAGCTTATTTCAGCTCAGTCTCTGCAAAATTTTTAACAATTTTTGTAAAAGCCTAAAGTAGATGGAAGCGCTTATAGTCATTTCTCTCTGTGTGCTTTTTCAATAATTATTCCCTCTGGTGCATTTTTGGAATTAAACCAGAGTGTTTGTGAGGACCTTATTGCTCCTCTACACCAAACACTGAGCCACCTTTCTACAATTTCCATTGGAAAACAAATAAACTGATAAAATCAAGTCAATAAGTATTTATTATTATCATATATTATTATTATATATTACCATATATTATTATGTTATATTACCATATGACAGATACTATGCAAAGCCCTGGAAATACAAAGGGCAAAAGTTCCATCCCCCAAGGAGCTCACATTCTAATTGGGGACACAATATACAAACAACTATGTACATACAAAATAGATATACAATATAGATGAAGTGTAATTTCACAAGGAAGGAAGGGGGTTATTGAAGAAAGAAGAAACTGGAAAAGTCCCCTGAGGTAATACTCTTGAAGAAGTTGGAGAAACCAGGAGGTAAGATGGGGAAGGAAATATTTCAGGCCATGAGAATCAGCTAGACCAAAAGCACAGAGTTCAGAGATGAATTGTTCTTTGCCTTACAGTAAATAGGACAGTGTAGCTGCAACACAGAAGGCTAGTAAGGGGGAATAGTGTAAGAAGCCTAGAAAGGTAGAAAGCAAAGGCTTTAAATGACAAAGAAGTTTACACATGATTCTGGAGAAGGGAGGATGGCATGGTAAATCTATGCTTTAGGAAAATCATTTTTTTTCTTTTTTTTTTAATAACTTTTTATTGAATAGAACCCATACCAGGGTAATTTTTTACAGCATTATCCCTTGCATTCACTTCTGTTCCGCTTTTTCCCCTCCCTCCTTCCACCCCCTCCCCCAGATGACAAGCAGTTCTTTACATGTTGAATAGGTTACAGTATATCCTGGATACAATATATGTGTGCAGAACCGAACAGTTCTCTTGTTGCACAGGGAGAATTGGATTCAGAAGGTATAAATAACCCAGGAAGAAAAACAAAAATGCAAGCAGTTTATATTCATTTCCTAGTGTTCTTTCTTTGGGTGTAGCTGCTTCTGCCCATCTTTGATCAATTGAAACTGAATTAGCTCTCCTTATCGAAGAGATCCACTTCCATCAAAATACTTCCTCAAACAGTATCATTGTTGAGGTATATAATGATAGGAAAATCATTTTGACAGCTAACTAAAGGATGAATTGGGGTAGAGAAAGAGGTATCAGGCAGTAAGCCCAATGAGAAAGCTATTGTAATAGTCCAGATAAGAAGTGATGAGACCCTAAAGGTGGTGGCTTTATGAAGAGGGAGAGCTGTTGTGAAGGTAGAACAAAAATTGGCAAAGGATCAGCCTGTAGAGTAAGGGAGATTGAGGAGCTGAAGAAGATGCTGAGGTTGTGAGTCTGGTTGACTGGAAGGATGAACCTCTCAACATTAGTAAGAAAGTTTGCAGGAAGGAAAAGTCTGTGGGTAAAGATAATGAATTTATTTGAACATGTTTACTTTGAGATAATTCTGGGACTCCAATTGGAGATACTTAAAAACAACTTTGGATGTAAGACTGGAGCTCGGGAGAAAGATCAGGGCTAGGTATATAGAGATTTAGAATTCATCTGCATATAGAAAATTGAATTTTTTGGAGCTAATGAGTTTATAAAGCAAAATTGAATAGGAGGAAAAGGGGAGCAGCACAACGCACAGAACCTTAAGAAATAGCTATGGTTAGTAGACCTGGATGAATGTCTAGCAAAGAGTAGAGAGAGAGGAGTATCATAAAAGAGAGGAGGTGTATCACAGGAGAGATCAGTATCACCAAAAATCTAAGCAGGAAGGAGTATCCAAAAGGAAATGCTGATTAACAGTGTTGAAGGCTGCAGAGATATTAATAAAGATGAGGATTAAGAAAAGACCATTAGATTTGACAATTAAGAGATCATTGGTAACTTTGAGAAACACGTTCAGCTAAATAACACAATCCAAAGTCAGACTGCAGAAAGAAAGAAGAGAAAATGAAGGTACCAAATGCAGATAGATTTCTCCTGTTTAGCTGAGAAAAGAGAAATTTACAAAATTATAGCTAGTAGTGGTGATCCGATAAGGTGAGAAATTTTTTTAAGGATGAGAGAGAGATGGGCATGTTTGCAAGCAGTAGGAAAGGAGCCAGTAAATAGAGAGAGACTGAAGGATAAATAGAGTATAGAACCTGGACAACAGGCTATAGATTAAAGGAGAAGGTGAGATCCAAAAGAAGCATATGAGAGTCTGCTTTGGCAAGAAGGACCGCCCCTTCATGTTCAATTGAAGTGAAGAAGGTGATAGTGGGGAAATATGTCTGAGTAATGTGAGATGAGAAGGAATATCTTGTCTAATGGCATCAATATTTTTAAGTGTGAGGGGAAATACTCATCTGAGAGGGTGGTGGGAGGGAGTACATGGAAAGTGTAGGAAGCTTGAGAAAGGATAAAAAAAGTTTTAAATATTCAATGTGTGAGTAAGGAATTATAAAAAGATTACCTTGCTCCAGCTGAAATTGTATAACATAAATCTGGGACAGGGGCAGGTAAATGGTATAATGGATATAAATGCTGGGTCTGGAGTTAAGATTCATCTTTGTGAATTCAAATCTGGTCTCAGACACGTATTAGTTATATGACCATGAGCAAGTAATTTAACCCCATCTGTTTTAGTTTTATCATCTGTAAAATGAACTGCAAAAGGAAACTGCAAATTACTTTAGTATCTTTGCCAAGAAAATCCTAAATGAGGTCACAAAGAGTCGGATATGATTGAACAATGTGAATCTATAGTGGTCCAATCAGCAGTTTCATGATTGTTTACAGATCCATTCAGCAATATGTTAATAGAAGCAAAAGAAGTAGATGATGGGAATAATCTGAGTTCAGGCTATGGAAAAGCATGATCAGTGACAGATAGTTCAAGGGAGCAAAGTATTCAAATGTATAAGACATTGAAGAATCAATTAATTCACCAAGAAGTTAAAATAGGAAAGGAATTCCTTTTCCAGTATCTATTACAGTGGTGAAAATTCTGGAAATGGTGGAAAGTGACTGAAGTCATAATAAGGATAATGAACAGTGTGAGGGGTCTGAAGGCAAAGGGAAACACAGATGGACAACGGACTGCAATCAGATAAAGGAATTTCAGCCACAGAAATAGGACATTTGTAGGTGTTGACACAATCAAGTACACTGCCATCTCTGTAAATAGCTGAGGCAGCTCAGAAGAGTAGGCTGTTGGAATTAGATTGAAATACTTGGAAGTTAGGAGTAATTGCAGCAACATCAATAACCACTATACAACCTTGTTGCTAAGTATATATGCTAAAGTGAGACTATGCTAATATGAGAAGAGAGAGCAAATTATGAACCAACATTAAACTTTCTGTGGAAGAAAGAAGAATGTTCTGGAGAATCTACAAAAGGCATCGGCTCTAGATTGGGAGATAAATTTAGATAGCATGGATCTCATAGGAATGGAGGTTTCTGAGTGATGGTAGTTAAGGAAGAATCTGTAAATGGCAGTGGAGAACAGGGAATATTTTAATTTAAGTAAAGAAAATTTCATTCATTATACAATGGACATTCAAGAGAGTAATATAGAGGATGTGGACAGATCTGGACAGGGACACTCGAGGAGAAAAGTTGAAATAACTAAAAGTAAAGTAGTAGCCATTTGGACATGGAAAACAGGAATTTGTACATTGGCAGAGTGGGAAGCTCAGGATCATGAGGATGGGGAGAGAATGAATAGTTGGGATGATTTTATCCACTGAAGAATACATTTAGACAGAGTATAAGTAGTGAAAAAGAATTATGATGAGGGGGGAGGATAATAGAAAGATGGTAGAGGAGGCTGGTAAATTGCACATTCTCCAGATTTCCCCCATAAACAGAACAAATTTGTGCCTCAGGGAGAACACAAGTTGGTGAAAAACTTGAGACTTAGGACCTAACAGGGGTCCTCCTGCCACAATCCAGAAAAATCCAAAGAAAGACCCAGGATTAACCCATGTGAAGGGCAAACACCTCCAAACTAGCTCCACAGAAACAGTGCGGAGGCCTGGAGCTAATTGGGTTAATCAGGATCCTCAGAAACTTTCACTTCCCTCGAGGAGTCTGGGTTCTGAGTCTGGAAAGACTGAGGGAACCCTGTTGATTGGGAATGCCAGGTCCAACTGTGCAGTGGAGACACAGGTTGGGTAAGAAGGAACCAGCTCACCTATGAGTTCAGAGATAGTGAGACAGGGATGCTGTGAGCTGTAGCACTTACAGGAGGTGAGAGCTTTTGGATTGGGATTCTAAGTCAGAGGAAAGAGCTGAAGTGAAGGCAGAGGCACACCCCCTCCATCAGAGTTGCTTACACTAATATTTCTCATTTTTAAAAATGTGAACCAGCAAAGAAGAAAAAACCCAACTCTAGAAACTTATGAGAATAGGGAAAACTTAGTAACATGAAATAGCCCCCTACAAAGAGAGAATTTATAGAAAAACTCAAAAAAGATTTTTAAAAAATCAAATGAGAGACACTAAAGAAAAACTAAAATTAAATACAATCCAAGAAAAACAATATTATGTAAAAAAAGTTATCCTACTAGAAAATGAGATACAGAGAGTTAAAGATGAAAACAACTCTTTGAAAATCAGGATTGGAGGTGTTTGCTCTTGACATGAGTTAATTGAGAAGCCAATGAAGCTATAAGAGGCCAAGAAATAATAAAACAGAATATAAAGAATGAAAAAATCAAACAGAATGTGAACTATCTTAAGAAAAACAACAGATCTGGAGAATAGATAGAATAGATCAATATGGTTCTGGGAATCATCTCCAGGATTCGCAGATGAGCATTCCCTTAGAATCCTATATATGAAGGCTAACTCAAACTCTATTGGAGAAAAAATATTTGTGTAATTTCCCAATATACAAAGATTCTATTGCTTATGAACATGTTGATCAATCACTTTCAGTTAGGTTCAACATTCTATGTGGACACCATCTGAGACTATCTTAGCAAGGATACTAGAGTAATTTGCCATTTCCTTCCCTGGCTCATTTTACACGCAAACAGGGGTAAATGACTTGCTTAGTGTCTGAAACCAATATGAACTAATAAAAATGAATCTTCCTGATTCCAGGTCTGGAATTCAATCCACTGTATCTCCTAACTGCCCAATTATGAACATAACAACATTAAATATATATATATATATATATATATATATATATATATATGTGTGTGTGTGTGTGTGTGTATATATTGGTAGCATTTGTCTGTATCAGAACTCTTGGTTAAATGTAAGCCACTCTAAACCTGTTCTGTACTTAGCAGAGAATGTGCCTAAAGGAGTTCTCAGAAATATTGAATAGCTTTCAGCATCCCTACCTATGAGGTTGCTGACATTGGTAATTTTCTCTCAACAATAACTTTTAATTTTTTAAATATTTTTTCCATTACCATTGCCACACCTAGAGTTCCACACTTCACCATATCCTGTCTGGACTTTTCTAAGTTTCCTACTTGGATTATCTGCCTTTACTTCCTCATCCCAATTCATTTTTCACATTGCTGCCAACAAAAATCAGCATTCTGATCAAAAACTGCTCAAGGGAGCTGCTCAAACAGCTCCCTTAATATAGCTCCCTATTCCTTGATTAAGCAATATATTAACTCTCTAGTCAGGCATTTGAAACTTTTCACAATTTTATCCCAAATTTCCAATCTCAAACTACTCCCTTTATAGCCAGGCTGTATGTACCACTTACTCTACCATATTTTTGAACTGCTCTCCACAATCTGTGTCTTGAATGAACTCTCCCTTTCTCTAACTCTAATTGTAAAAATACTTCATTCCAGAATAATATCACCTGTTTCCCAAAGATTTTTCTGATACTTGACCTCTACTCCAAAGTCTGAAATCATCTGTCAAGTCTCAAATTCCTCATAGTAGTTTGGACCTTTGTTTTGCATTTGCACTTCAAATCATTTTATTAATTATTAATGACCATATTTTCTTCCCTATTAGATTTTAAATTATTTGAGGACACAACTATATTTCATTTTAGCTTTGTAACCCCAGTTCCTACCCCAGAGTCTTATACACAGTAGGCATTTAATGTTTGTTGAAGGGGTGTTTGGGGAGGATTAGTATCTCTGGTATGAGAGCTCATCAAGCCCTTTTCATGTTGCTCATCCTTCTTTAGTGTCTACCTTCATCCCAATCTCACCAGTGACTCCAAAGAGCAGGTGTGAGCAGTGACCACCCTCTCCCATGGTCTTAAGAGACATGCTAAAACAGATTGAGAATAACTGATAGACCTAAAACCTGTCAGTGAGTTAGAGGAATGTCTACCTTAAGTGAGTACCTTAAGAAGATTTTCTTGTAAAATGGGTGGGTGAGAACAATTTGTTCCAATGTCCATGAAGGCAGCTGAAGCAGATGCTGTGGAGCACTTAAGAGTTTGATCAGGCTTCAAAGATGCCCATCTCAAACACTGCAACCAGGACCATCTCCAGGAATCTTGCCCCTGGACTTCAGTGACACAGAAGGAGAGAATGAATCTTATGACTGTGCAATTCTGTCTCACTTTAATTCAGTTCACATGCAAATCAAAACATCACCTATGATTTCATTGGTCCTCTTAAAAAATGGACAAACAATAATGATTATTGAATTACATTGACATGAGAATCTTGGAAAAACATCCTTAACTCTCTGGATAATTTATTTGAGTGAATATGAGGTTAATATGGAATACATGTTGGTGGATAATTCAAGGAAAGCACAATTGAAGCAGCTCAAACATATTCTGTAGACATTAAATATAAAAGAAAAGAAATATTTGATAAGTAGCATTCAAAAAGACTAGGGGATTCAGGACTAACCTTCAGGCCTGACATTTCCTACAAAGAGTAAATGGAATAGAAAAAGTCTGTGGGGCAAAAACCACCTCAGGTCCACCAGGTTGGAATCTGAAGCCTCCAAACCACACACTATTAATAAATGGTAAAGGGGAGCCTTAAAATCAATTCCTTTTGATTCCAAATCCAATACTCTTTCCACTGCAACATGTCACTCTATAGAATTGAGAATTCTTTCCAATTAGAGAAATTTGGGAAATTCCTGAAGAAACTCAAGCAAGCTTCTAACAGCCCTATAAGATCTGAGTCAGAGAAATCAGGCAGATTGAGTAGGATAAAGAATCTATTATCAAATAAGACAAATCATTCTCAGTCCTCAGTCAAGATTTGACAAGAAACAAGATGCTATTAATTGGATCAGTTCATGAAGGGGCTAGCCCATTTGGGAAATTTGCACTCCTTTGTAGCCAATTAGAAATAAAGAGACCATAAAAACAAAGACTAAAAGTTGGAGCATTATAATAATTTTGTTCCTGGCCATTTGGAATAAATTACAAGAATCTGGCAAATGCCTTTATAATTTCTCTGACCCTGTAATTTGTATTATAAATTATGCTCAATGACTGGGTAAGGGAATCAAAAGAAATATATTGACAACTTCATTATAAATTCAATCAATTGCATAATACTGATGGTGTCATGAATTATGCAAGAGATACAGGAGGGCTTTGGAATAAAGTCAAATTCCTTTCCCAATACAGAGTTCAGTAGAATCCATTTTTCTTTTACCAGTATCCTAGTTTTAATTAATATGTCTAGAATCTATGGAGCAATACTTTTAAAATTCTTTAAGTTTGGGGAGATAATATCACCAAATCATGGTAGTTTATATTATTAGAACACCTGACAGTCCATGTTCTGGAAAAAGGAATAATAGTTTAGAACTTCATTAATTATGGTGTCAAACATCCAGCTTGAACATCAACTGACCTAATCCCAAATTTAAAAAATGAATGAAGTATATGTGTGTGTTCACACGTGCCATGAGCATGTGTTTTAACTTTTCTGTCTGAGAGTGTTTGCAATAAACTTCCTTATTCTTGGTTTTAAAAATTCTTTCCTTAGAGGCTGCTGGGATAGAGTCAACATAATGGAGAAACAGGTTATTTTTACCCTCTTTCTAAATCTGATCTTTCTTGTACAACAAGATAACTGTATAAATATATATATACATATGTTGTATTTTATATGACTACACATGTGTAACCTTTTGCTTTTCTTCTCAATGGGGTGATAGAGCAAGGAGAAAGAAGGAACCAAGAGAATTTAGAACTCAAAATTTTAAAAAAAACAAATATTAAAAATTATTTTACATATATTTGGATATATTTGGAAAAAACAAAAAAAAAATTTTTAAGTTTCTCTATTGTTACACTTTTAGACCCATGCGCCTAACTTTGAAGATGAATCTTGTTCAATTCTTGAACAAGACATGGGTACCTCCCCATCCAAAGATTCAATTAATGAAATAATTATTAATTTCATTCCTACCATTTATTAATATGAATAAGGAAAATTATGAATTTTGGATAATGTAGGGAGAATTCTGACTCAGGGATATATTGATCAACCATATTTATGTTTAGGGCAGGCATAAAATTTTATTTTCATTATTCATGAAACTTTGGGGGGCGCGTGCGCGTGTGGGGAGGGGGGCCGCACATGAATGGGTGTTTCCCTGCTTTTCCTATCCAAAAGGATCTGACATAAATTAAGAGCATATATGATAAACTGTCATATAGAAAAAGGATTGAAATTTTGTTCTCTTTGGTCCCAGAAGGCTGAAATAGGAATGGTGAGTTAAAGCTGCAAATAAGAAGACTTAAGTTTTATATAAGGAAAAATCCACTACTAATTAGTATACTATAAAAAATATTTTGGGTGCCTTAAGAGGTAGTAGGTTGACCCTCATTACAGGTTTCAAGAAAAGGTTGGATGTCCATTGTGTTGCATTATAGAGGATAGCTTTGTTGTTGGTGGTGGTTTTTCATGTATGGTTTAAATGAAATGACCCCTAAAATTCCTTTTAACTTTGTGCTTATGTGATAGAAGGAACAGATATTGAAGCATGTGTTGTATTCTGGCCAAAACCAACAGCTGAAAATTCTACTAATAACCTCTTTAATGAGACACTTCAGGCGGCATGGTGGCAGATCTTGTTCAACCCTGCTGCCAAATTTGTAGAGGTATCTGTGGTTTTATTTTTATCAGATCATGCTCTACAGAAACTCTTGGATTTTTAATAGTCTTTTCCCACTCCCTCTCCTTGAGGGTGCACCTAAGAGGCAGGTATCTAAAGAAAAGCTTCTAGAGTATATACTGAGCTATTACTTCATATTATCCTTTGAATATTTAATGGAGTAAGTTTTAAGCAGGGAAAGGACAGGGGGAGGAAAATTATAGAAATTATTCTGGATTCTTTTTGGGATATTTTGTACCTTGCCTCTTCAAAAATATTCTGTGAGGGGGAAGGACAGCACCAGACCATGTCTCACCCTCGAGATTGTAAGATTTAACAATGTGCCAAATCTAATACAGTGGGGTACAATCTTAGGAAATTAAATGTTTCCATAGTTACAATTGATGGGATAGATGAGCTCTTAAAAGAAATAGTTAGGATTCTAAGGCCATCTCTTTTATACAATAAATTCAGCATTCTCTATCAGGTCATTTGGTTTTCAGAAAATAACAAATTTTTATTCAGTGCCTGGAGAATTAGTCTATTAGAGAAAGATTACTGCAAAAATGTTTCAAATGTTATCTATCCTGATTCATCTAAAATGGTCACAAAAGTATATTTGCTGTAATTATATGAAGCCTACTAAATAAAATAAGCAATTTTTATGATAATTTAAAATAATTTTTTAAATAAAATAATCAACATATATTAATTTTAAGTAAAAGTTTTGGGGAGGGGACTAAATTGTTGATTTAGGGGAAAATGTTAGGAAAAAGTTACAGGATTTTATAATTTATGTTAAAAAAAATGTTCCCAAAGTCAACTAGAGGCTTGGGAATGAGTGTGAATTGGGCCAAAGGATAGGGGCCAAGACATGCTGGGCATGAAAGTAGGAGTGATAAGGGCCAGAATAGTAAGATGTTGGAATACAACAGGGAGACTTAGGAAAAGATGTTAGGAAATACTTTAATGTAGAAATAAGGAAGGGAAAAAGTGGATAAGATTACATAACAGAGGCTAAGAGGTGGCCTGAAAGGGAAATGGGATAAGATATGAGAAGAGAGAAGTCAAAAAAATAAAGATATGCAAAGCAATTTTCTTTCCTTTTTTGCACTGGCATTTAAAGAATTAAAAGCTCATTTTCAAAAGTATTGGGAATGATGGTAAGATTCGGAGAGATATTGGGGGTACATTTTACATTAGCAAAAAGAGCATAGACTAAGCTCTAATCCTTGATATTTGTTTGATGACCACTATGAATCTCAAAGGAGTATTTTTTCCTTAAATTTTTGACTCTCCTGTTTAAAGATAAAATACATTTAAAAGTCACTTTAACATTAGTTAAATACCAAAAAATGGGAGTGTTCAAGTAGACTAAGAGGATGATGGGAAACGATAGTGAAGGTAGGCTGAACTTCATTAAGTAGCCAAGTCAACAACCTCAAGTCACTTCCCTGGCCTGGACTACTTAGTCTACCATATTGATAAGATTAAGCATTTGGTGTGATAATTTTGTTAAGCTACTATTAGTCTTCTGTAATCTATCAGTATTTTGTACTGATCACTTAGTGATGATATTGTAAGGGGATCTAATTTAGCAAAGTAGTCTGGTTTCCTTAATTTCTCTCACTATGGGATAAAATGACTTTCACTCCCTTAGAATCCAGCATTGTTTGGTATAAACACCACCATGCTATCTAAAGTGCCTCATCAAAGTAGGATTTTCAGTTGTTAATTATGGCCAAAATGCAACAGATGACTCAGTATCTGTTCCTTCCACTACACAATCACAGAATTTCAGTTAGAGAGAACCTTGGGGGCCATTAAGTCCAAACCATAATAAAACAAAACAAAATATAAGAATTTAACTATATGGAATCACTAACTGGTGGGGTTTCCATTTTGACTTACTTATGATAAGTGTAGAAGTTGATAAAAATGCTCACAAAAGATATCATTATTGCTTGCTATTTAGGAGTTGGGGGAAGCAGGTAGGGAAGGAGAAAAAAACACAAGATTTTGCAAAGGTGAATGTTGAAAATTATCTTTGTATTTGGAAAAATAAAAAATTATAATACTAATACCCCAAAAAAAGATTTCATTATGCTTCTTCTATCAGTGTTCTTACCTCCCCCTAAAAAACCCCAAACAACACAAACAACTCCCCAAGAAAGCTGGGATAACTGGACAGAATCATTCAGATTACTAAGATATTATATCTATTGGTGTTCAGCATCTCCTCATGTTCCATTAGGACTAGGATCTTAGAATATGTCTTGGACTTAGAAAAGACAGAAGTCCCTTATTGTGTCATGCTAGATGCAGTGATAGAGCCTTATTAGCACCCCATCCTCTAAATATTACTGTTCCCTGGCAGCAGGGAAAGGGGAGGTAATAGGGTAAAACTAAAACTTCTCGTTCTTATTTCCAATCTCATTATCTTCTTTTATATCCTTTACCTCTGTGGGTCTAAATACATTTCCCAGTGAAATCTCTAGGTCAGAAACTGTACTTCTCTCCTATGATCTATTGGTTCCTTTCCCTGATCAATATTATCCTCTTTCACTTGTGACTTTACTAAATTCATGTGTTGTAGTTTCTCTGGCTTCAGAACACAGTCTCTAAAAAACAACAACTCTATCTCTAATTGCTGAATACATAGGCATGGCTTACTATTATTTTTCTATGTTGGACATTAACTGTAGGCAGGAATTGTATGCTTCTAGTCAGCTATGGGCTAGATCATGAAACTTTTTGAGTAAGGGAAGTAGTTATTCCCTCTTTCTGACCTTTTTCCTTGTGTACGTGTAATCCTCTCTTCCTGACTCCTTCCTTAAGGCATGAGTTTTACTTGGCCCTACCTTTGGAGAAAGCAGTTTTTTTTCCTAAATCTTCTGTGAAACAATGGGAAAAGTGAAAAATACCTTAAGTGCCATCTCTTACATCAGCCACAGACAGCCTTCATCATTCTGCAATGCTCAACAGGGGCTAAATTAATTTGTTCTTCTCTACTTTGGGGAAGCTATAAAATATGAATCAATAAAATCTTTTTGTCTAGAACTGATCCTCATGCTTCTGAGAATAGTGCTATAAGACAGAAAAACAGTTTATCTCTTCTCTGGAAAATGTATATTGTATTTTTTTTTAAAAAAATCTCTTACTACTCTCTTCTGTATGATTTGCTGGCTACAGTCTCTCTCATTTGCTTTTGAGCAAATGAAACACCAACTGACATTGCAATAGTAAAGAAAAACTGATTGTGGTTTTTATCTTAATACTTAATACCAGCTCTTAGAGACTAAATAAGCAAAAGGAAGGAAGCAAAGAAGGAAGGGAGAGAAGAAGGAAGGAAGGAAGGAAGGAAGGAAGGAAGGAAGGAAGGAAGGAAGGAAGGAAGGAAGGAAAGAAGGAAGGAAGGAAGGAAGGAAGGAAGGAAGGAAGGAAGGAAGGAAGGAAGGAAAGAGGGAGAGAAGAAGGGAGAGAGGAAGGGAGGGAGGAAGGAAAGAGGGAAGGAAAAAGGGAGGAAGGGAGGGAAGAAGCAAAAGAGGGAGGAAAGGAAGGAGGAAGAGAGGAAAGAAGAGAGGAAGGAAGGAAGGGAGGGAGGAAGGAAGGAAGGAAGAGAGGAAGAGAGAGAGGAAGGAAGAAAGAAAAGAGGGAGGGAAGAAAGGAGGGAGGTAGAGAAGAAGGAAGAAAGGAAGGAAGGGAGGGAGGAAGAGAGGAAAAAAAAAAACAATAACAACAACAATCACAAAATGCCAGACATAAGTTTGAGGAAGAATACAAGTTTATCTGGGAAAAGAAAGGAAAAATGTAATTACTGTCTTGGAGCTGACTTTCTGGATAAATTCAGCAAAACCAGGACCTGCCTGGGCATTCCAAGCTGGTGCTGACCTCATCTTTCCAATTCTTTTCCCCTTTTTTTGGCCAATGATCTCCATGGCTTCTGCTGCTCTTAGGTACTTGGTTCTGCTCTTGCTCTCTAAGCAGGGATATGTTACATACCTAGGAGAATTTCACTCCACATCACAACAAGTTGTTCTGATTATATATGTGTGTATGTGTGTGTAATTATTTGTTGTTTTATTTTTTCCTGGTTATACATGTATATTAACTTTTTAAATACTAGAGACTCAATGCCTAGCCTTAGCTATATGACAGTGGTAGTGGCAGTTCAGGTTTGAATTACTCTTAACATCCTCATATTTAGTTTCCCAATATCCTCTTGATTTCTTTCTCTGATTTCATTCTCTGACAAAGTCACTGCTTTCAAGACTGCTTCTCTTCCTCCTTTATCTCAGGAAACAGAAACTGCTGAATTTTCCATGCTTGCAAGTAGATCAACATTGGGGAATTTCTACCCACCAATGTCTGATTATGCAGGCAACAATTTACTTTGTTAAAAGGTTCCAAGTCACTGCCAATAAAAGAAAAACAAATTAAAGAAACTCAGATGTTGAAAGATAACTAAAAAAATGAAAATTACCACTGTTGTTGATGCTATGAGAGGGCAGTCATATTTAGTGTAGTTTTGAAGGTGTCCATTCTAGAAAACACTTTGGAACCATATGCAAAAAGTCACTCTTTGACTCAGTAATAACACTATATAGCATGTATTCCCAAAGAGGTAAATGACAGGGAATGAACCATGTGCACCAAATATGTGTAATTATATATTATCTATCTAGACAGATCTAGAGAAAAGGGAATGATCTTCAATTGGGAAATGGTAAACAAGTATATATGGATGTGATAAAATAATATTATGTTGCAATAAATAGCCAAGGGACATGTTTAAGAAACCTGGGAACATTTATATAAACATATGCAAAGGTGAGTGAACAGAACCAGAACAAAACAGAAGAATAGAAACACTAAAATAATATAAAGACAAACAACTGTGAAAGATTTAAGAACTCTGATAAATTAAGTGACCAATTATTATTTCAGAAAGTTGGGATGAAGCTCACTTACAACCTATTTGCACAAAGTGATAGAATATAGGTCTTATATGAGTTTTAAATTTTCAGAAAAGGATATGCTTGGATTATTCTTATTTGAGAACTTATTTTTTTAATGAAGTCTTCTATTTGGGACAAAGGGAATCTGTAAAAAGCAACAGTAATGAGAAAAGAAGAAAAAAGTTTATGAATTTTTTTTTCAAATATACAAAGAAGTTTAGAAGGAAATATAGATGAGCAAAAAAAAATTCCTTACTATTGTGTTAAATTAAATATGTGTTTTAAAAATACAATAGAAGTTCAGTTTCATAATAATTCTTTTATTGTTTTTCTTTATGTATTGAAAAGTTTATAATGGTTGATGTATATAATTTCAAAATAAGAAAGCCTTTTATTTTTTATTGTATTCCCAGGTTATATGTAAGCATTACCCCTCCTTAGCCAATCCACTTATTTACTCCTTTAGAAAAGCTTCCTGAAAAAGAATTCAAGTTACCCACTCCTGTACCTTCCCACTGCCATGTACAGTACAATATATCTTTTTTAACAAGGCCTCCATTCTGGACATACCAAAACTTTAAACTGACAGAACAATACAACATATACTGAGATGGAAAGAGTAAAAAAAGCCCTTTTTGTTTTATGGGTTAATATCAAACAAGGACTATTGAATGCTTTTGTATGTTTACAGGTTTATGTTGATCATTCATGAAATCCCAGTAGGCTACAAAAAATATAGCCAGTCTTAAAAATCTCCAGTTTGCAATCGAAAGCAATAAATTGCTTTGGGGCAATCAACTGAGGTTTTTCAGAGTTGTAAATCTTATTCAGGAAGGGCATAAAATAAACTATATCTGTCATCACATTCAACACATTCATTTTATGACCCATACATAAGATAAGATTCAACATTTGAGGGATTTGGGTTTTAGTATAGGTTTTGGTACAGGCATTCTGAATCTTTAGCACTCTCAAGACCATTCTAAGCAGGGATATGTTACATACCTAGGAGAATTTCACTCCACATCACAACAAGTTGTTCTGATTATATATGTGTGTATGTGTGTGTAATTATTTATTGTTTTATTTTTTCCTGGTTATACATGTATATTAACTTTTTAAATACACATTTCTTTATGACCCACGTTGAGAAAGAAAAATCAGAACAAAAGGGAAAAACACCACAGGAAGGAAGAAAAAAAGCAGAAAAAAGAAGTCAACACAGTATGTGTTGATTTACATTTATTCTCTATAGTTCTTTCTGGATGCAGATGGCATTTTCTATCCAAACTTTATTGGGATTGCCTTGGATCACTGAACCACTGAGAAGAACCAAGTTTTCATAGTTGAAGATCACACAATATTGCTGTTACTGTGTACAATATATTCCTGGTTCTACTTGTTTCACTCAGTATCAGTTCATATAAATTTTTCCAGGCCTTTCTAAAATCAGCTTGTTGATCAATTTTTATAGAACAGTAATATTCCATTACCTCTATTTACCACAACTTATTCAATCATCCCCTAATTGATGGGCATCTATTCATTTTCCAATTTTTGCTACCTCAAAGAGCTGCTACAAACATTTTTTGTACATATGGGTTCTTTTTCACTCCTTTATGATTTCACACAATTCTTATATATTTTAGAAATGAGAACTTTATCACAAACATTGGCTGTAAAAATTTTTCCTAGTTTTGTACACTGTAATAATAAGATTATTTAATGATCAACTGTGATGGATATGGCTCTTTTCAACAGTGAGATGATTCAAGGCAATTCCAATAGACTTGCGATGGAGAGAGCAATCTGTCTCCACAGAGAGAACTATGGAGACTGAATGTGGATTACAACATAGAATTTTTACTTTTGTGGTTTGTTGTTTTCTTTCTCATGTTTTTCCCTTTTCATCTGATTTTTCTTTTGCAGCATGACATATATGGAAATATATTTAGAAGAAATGCACATGTTTAACCTATGTCGAACTGCTTGCTGTCTTGGCCGGGGGTGGGGAGGGGGCAGGGGAGGTAGATAGAAGGGAGGAAGAAAATTTTGGAACACAAGGTTTTCTAAAGATTATTTAGAAAAATAAAATACTGTTAACTATTTTAGACACCCCCCAAAAAACATAAAAAATCCAGCCCATTGGGGGTATCTAAGTGATACAGTGAATAGAGCACTAGCTCTAGAATCAGGAGGACCCAAGTTCAAATCCAGCCTCACACATTTTCTAGCTCTGTGGCCCTGGACAAATCACTTAGCCCTAATTGCCCAAAACAAACAAATAAAAAAGTTTATGTATAAGAACTTCCCATCACATAACATGTCATAATGGGAGGAATCCTTCCCCCCTTTTTTAAACAACTAGCTGTTCAGATTTCAGTCTCCAGTCACCTTCCTTCTGCTAATAAGCCTCAGTTCTTTTTCTCATTTTCTGTAGCCAAGCAGTAACAGAATATATGAAGATCTTTGGGGCCTGGAGTACCATAATGCCTCATAAGAGTAGGGAATAATAGAGAAGGAACTTTAGCATAAATAAACCATTTTTATTATTTATAGCAGCCACCGCCTATTTGTTCATTTCCTTCTCCCCCAGCCTTTATATTGTCATCTCTACCAAATCCTTAAATCACATTATCTCAATAGTTTCACTATTGCTTGATATTAAAATCATCCAATTTTACCACCTCACAATCATTGGATTGTCTAGGATGACAGAAAAGGAAAAGGACAAACTTTGGAGGGGATGAGGCAAAATAGGTACACTGTTGGTGGAGCTAGTCCAACTATTATGAAAAGCAATTTGAAACTAAAGCTATTAAACATTACAAACCATTTAAGCCAGCAATACCACTTCTAGATTTATACCCTAAAGAGATCAAAGAAAAAGGAAAGGGAGACATATGTACAAAATTATAATAAGTCTTTTTATGGTAGCAAAGAATTATAAACTAGGGGGATATCCAGTAATTGGGCTGAACAAGTCATGGTATATGAAAGTGACAGAATACTATTGTGAAATAAGGAATGATGAAAGGGATGGTTTCAGAAAAAGCTGGGAAGACTTACATGAACTGATGCTGAGTAAAGTGAGCAAAACCATGTCATCATACACCATATGAACAATATTGTATCTTAAAGATAGACTTAGTAACTCTGATTAATACAATGACATCTTTTTTCATGATGAAAAATGCTATCCACATTCAGATAGAAAACTTATGAACTCAGTGCATATTGAAGTATTTTTTCTTTTTTAATTTTTTTGGAAGATGGATAATGCAGAGATTTGTTTTTTATGACTTCACATTTGTAATAAGTTTTGCATTTTCTGCCTTTTCAGTGCTCATTTAAATTTTAAATTTAAAAATAAAAGAAACTTAAATTTTTAAAAATGTATTTAAATTTTAGGGGATCTTTTGAGCCAGAAAGATAAAGACTTCTAGGGGTGTATATACTGTCATATGATGATGGTGTAGCAAATCCAGAATAATAATGTTAATAATAATAGAAACTAGGATTTATATAGTATTTTTAAAATTTGCACTGTACTTCACATGTTATCTCATTTAATTCTCATAACAAACCTGTGGGGCAGGCATTCCACTTTATAGAAGAAGTATTGAAACAAGAAAGATTCCATGATCACATAGACAGGATTCAAATTCAGGTTTTCCTAACTTCAAGTCCTATCTCTATATACTATGCCACATAGCTCCCTAAATTCTAGCAATAGTATTAAACTGAGACACAGAGTCTATTCATTATCCTAGAGTACTGAAAAATTGGTTTCTATGGTTACTTTTCACATCTGTATCCTCTTCACATCCAGTAGTCACATGATATAATTCCCCCAGGTTTGCAGGGTCTCTCATCATCAATAAATAGCAACAAGAGATGTATAAGTTACTTGCTATTGTAGAGAATGTCATGTTATTTTGCCCACATAGGTTAAGTGTGTTCACATTAGTATGTCTAGATGTGGCTCATAGATAGGCAAGATGAGATATATCTTGAGTTTTTTCCCTTCATCCTTCTCCAAGGGAAATATTGATTCTGGCCAGGAGGGGAAGTAGAAGATTAAGGCCAGAGGTTGACTGCTCTCCTTTCCTCAGAGAGAATGAGGGATTCCAATTTAGAATAATGCTTATCTGCTAATTTGTATTATTAGTCTGGGAAAAAGTATTTTTAAGTTAAAGTTGTATATCCCAAGCTATATATACAAAGCTTAAATTAACTCTTTCCCCATCCAATGCCAGTCCTACAATGCACATAGGAAATAGCAAATAAATCCATTTATCCAAATAGAAAACAGCAAAATTTTGATTCATGAGAAAGACTCGTGTAAGAGGAGGCTATTGACTTTCTCTCTTTGCAGGGAGAGAAGTCTTTCTCTTCCTTCCTAAAGAGAATCTGAAACCGTGCATTTTCACTCTCAGAATTGGAAATAAAAAGACAAAGTGAGATCCCACCAATACCCTGCTTAAAAAGGGGCAGATTATTGAATAATCAGTCTTTACCAAGGAGAAAAATCTTATATTAATGGGTTTTTTGAGCTACTTTCATTATATTATGAATGCTTTAAATATATATGAAAACCTATATCTGGATCTAGCAATAGAATTCTATCTAGTATACTTTCTATGCTAAGGAAATTTTCATCTAGAAAATTTTCTCATGTTCTAGCATGATGAATCTGACAAAACAGTCAAAAGTGATTGTGTAGAAGCTTATAGCTTACAATGCAGGAATAGGGATTGTAGAGGCAAAAAACAAACAAACAAAAAAAAAAAAAAAACAGAAAAGAACTGAAGATGGACCTACAGCCAGCCTATAGATGATCAAAAACACATAGTAATTTGCCTTGTCTCTTAATAACTCTTAACTAACTCTCAGACTCTTAAAATGGATATCTAGTAGACATTCTAAAGGCCAAAATAGAATTCATTAGCTTTTTCCCAAATCCTCTCTCTTTCTGCCTTTCCTATTTCTGTAGAAACTCAGATCCTAGAAGTCATCTGGATTACTCATCATCTCTCACTCTTGATATTCAATCTTTTTCCAAAGCCTATGGATTTCATCTTTGCTATATCTCTCAAATATATCCCCTTCTCTCTCATCTGATACCACTCTAGTTCAGGATCTCATTGCCACATGCCTGGATTATTGCAATAACCTGATGGTGGGTCCACCTGCTTCAAGTTTCTCCCCAATCCAATCAATTCTCCATTCAGCTAAAGTTATTTTCCTAAAGTACAGGTCCAATCATGTCACCACCACCCACCCACTTCATTCAATAAATTCCAATGACTCCTTTTTGGCTCCAGGATCAAATGAAAAATGTGCTAGTTATCATTCAAAAATTCCTCATAACCCAGCTGCCGCCTATCTTTCCAGTCTTCCTATTCCTTAGTCCCAAACTGACTGTTTAATAAATAAAATGTTCCTTCTCTTGGGTCTGGGCATTTTCTCTGCCTGTCCTACATATCTGAAAAGCTTCTTCCTCTTTTCTGACTACTGATGTTCCTGTATTCTTTTAAGTCTTAACTAAAATCCCTTTTTTTTTTTTACTAAAAATCTTCTTTCTTAATTTTAGTGCTTTCCCTCTATTAATTATTTCCCATTTGTTCTGTAAGTTGCTTGCTCTACATATATTTGTTTGCATGTCATCACTCTCATTAGATTATAAGCTTCTTGAGAGAAAAATCTTTTTGCTTACTTTTGTATCTTTTGTAGCTTAAAACAGTCTTTGGCTCATAGTAGATATATAATAAATGTTGACTGATTGGTTGATTAAACAAGAAAGTGTGGGAGGATAGGATGAAAGCAATGGAGGGAAGAAACTGGTATGGAGGAAGTAAAAAAGGAATTGCTACCTTAAAGTGTAAAGAAAGAGAAAGGTGTAAATAAACAATATTTCCATAGTAGAGAAAGGACAAGATATATATTTGTGGTTAGAGATGCAAGACTAATAGGTTTTGTTTGAACAGAATTGTTACATAAGGAAATCTATCTTCTCTAAAAAAGGATTTTTCTTCCCAGTGCATCAGTCCAGCCCAAAAGAAAGAAGTGCACAAGGTTCCCAGATCAGCCATTATGCAGACTGTTCAGAGAAAAGTAGAACCAGAGATTGAATAACCAGCAGTGGTGAATAATCATGATAAGGACAAGGAAGGTACAAACTAGGATACATAACTGAGAAAATAGACTCATACAACAAGACTCTGCTTCTATCTAATCAACACTGCTTCCTTTGTACACTGTGTCAAGATCCATTCCTTTCTCTCTCTTCATTGTTTTCCATCATGCCCAAGTCTCTTGGCCTCTGAAGAGATAACAAATATCATTCTACCACACACTAGTCTCCTGCCTTTCTTTGGGTGAAAGGAAAAATTCTATTTCTTCAACTCCCACCTACCTACTAATCCCCTCCTCTGAGCTGCCTGACACCCTGAGACCAGCTCCTTAGGGTTCTTGATAACCCCCCTGAATATCTTCCTTTATGATTCACAAACTATTACCTATTACCTCCTCATCTCAGTTATTCTGAAACCCTGAATGTTATCATCCTATTCTGTTCTCCATTTTCTAGTACTCACTCCTTTATTCATTCCTGTTCCATAAATACCAAACTTCAAATTTGCTTTCACTTTAAATTTTTTCCTCTGCTACTTCTTTCTTCTCTAAATCCCACTAATACTTGGTTCCCTCCTGATGAGAACCATCTTTTTCAGCACTGACTATCCTTTTACTCTTTCTCCCCTAATAGTCATACTGGGAGAATTTGGAATACTACTTGTCCTCATTATCACTTTCAGCCTTTCCCTCCACCACCATCATTCAGTAACTTTTCATCTGAGGTCCATTCAAGTCACATCTGCCACCCAATCAAAATTCTGGTAGCTGTTAGTGCCTTGATCACAGACCACAACTTTTTCCTCCTCATACTAGGAGACTTCAATATACCTTCAAACTCCTTCAAACTTCTAATCTGAAACTTATTCAACTGACTCATTTCACATGAATTAGTCCCTTCACCCCACTTCAGCTACACAGAGATCGTCATACCTTTGATCTAGCCATAGTCTATAAAATACATCACTTCCATGGTCACAAATTCTGAAATTCCCTTACCTGGATGCAATATATTGTCATTTGCATTCCTTTTCTCCCTCTGCATTGCAAACCCATTCTTCAAATCTTATTCTTCATTTTTGCCTTGGCCTCCTATCCCTCCAGCTCTCATTTCTTTACTATCACCTAGCTATAAGTCTTCTCTTTAACTCCTTGGTGTACCAGTTCAACTTTACACTGTATTCTTAAATCTCTTGCCTCCTTGTCCTATTGCTGATCTCAATCAGTCAAACTTTATCCTTGGATGGCCCCAACCAGTGGCTGTTCATACTCATGTGCTGCTGAATAAAGATAGAGAAAATCATGAAATTGCTAACTATGTTTGCTACAAGTTTATATTGCATGATCTCAAGTGGTAGAAAAGCAAGGAAATATTTTTATGACTCAGAAATAAACTCTCTATCTCAGGTAACTGTAATGTTCTTCTCTAAAATAAAATATTTTCTGTGAACAGGTTTCTCGGGGCTTCTGGAGGCAGCCTTAATTTCAGTTCAGTGTAATCACACCAAATGAAGCCAGGAATTAAAGTCCAAATCCTTTATTTTCTCCTTCAAAATCTTGTCTCTTTTCCTGGGCCCTGGTTAGTATTAATAGAGGCTTATCTCTATCCTTGATTCCAAGAGCTCCTGCCACTAGTCTTTTGCCTCTGCCAGCTTCAGCCTCTAGACAGCACAAAGGTGAAAGATGGAATGAATCTGACTTCTCTTCCAAGACCTTTTAGTGGGCTTCTCTTCTAGTGGGCTTGTCGTCTAGTGGGCTTAACCTTTAATGGGCTACTCTCTCCTCTCCCTGAGAGTTCCTCCTTATATATGCTCTCTTAAAGGTGTGAATCTTGTGGAATCATAGTAAGTACTAAGTACATGTAAATTAGAGAATCATTATCTCATCAATTTTACTGACAGCACCTTGTAAGAATCCTAACATCTCCCGCTTTCTTTTGATTTAGAACATAGGTGGTCATGACCTCCCTGACTTTTCAAAGAGGTGAGAACCCCAAAAAAGGAGGTGATCATGCCTTCCCTGACTGCTCAAAAAAGGAGTGAAAACACCATAAAAAGGAGGTGATCACGTTCTCCCTGACTCAGGAAGGGAAATGAAAACACCAAAGGAAATGGGAAATCAAATCAGATTAGCAGATTTGCTCGCTCTTAAAACAGGTATACATAAATCCATCATTATGGGAGGTATTACACATAATTATATAAATTACATAAGCACATAGTAACATAACACAGGCTAGTAGTAATGTAACAAATAACAAGAATCAACATGAGGAATTATACATGTCCATAATTCCTAGAAATAGTCCAAAAGGAATCTATTGTCCATTAGTTCATATGCCAGGAATCCAATAATTCCTGCAAGTTTTGAAGTCCTGAAATAGTTTCATCAACAATTTTTTACCTCAAGGAATCCAATGATTCCTGCTGGTTTTCTTTTTTTTTTTTTTTTTAATTTTATTTTATTGATTTTTTTTTTTAATAATAACTTTGTATTGACAGAATCCATGCCAGGATAATTTTTACACAGCATTATCCCTTGCAATCACTTATGTTTCGTTTTTTCCCCTCCCTCCCTCCTCCACCCCCACCCCAAGATGGCAAGCAGTCCTATATATGTTAAATATGTTCCTGCTGGTTTTCAAGTCCTGCAAGTCTCCTCTTGTGTTGGGGAATCCAATGATTCCTGCAGATTTTGTTCTTAGGTCTTCTCCTCTGTTTTGAGGTTTCTCTTTTTCTGTCTCTCTCTGATAGACAAGGCAAATATGGCTCGTTGGCACCATCTGATCCCTTCTCCATCTGTAGAGATACAAGTAAGCCCTCTCCCCCAAGCAGTTAGCCTATCTGGTCCCTTCTATTCACCACTTTCTGGGTCTCTCCACATTACCTGGCAATTATCTAAAGATAGTGGAGCTGCTCACACTGGACATTGCCCTTCCAATGGATTATAAAACCTGTCTGCTGGAGCCAGTGCATCTTTATCAAAAATTTAAAAATTAAAGATATAGATAAGTAAATTTAGAAGTTCTCTAGGATTACCTGTGGTTCCCCTTTTCTTTTGTTTTTGAAGGAGCGTCTTAATGTCTCTGTTTCTCCTCTCTACTATTGCCTGTCCTTGAGGATTAAAGGGTATGCCAGTGGCATGTAAAACCTTATACCGTGCACAAAAGTGTGCAAAATGTTTAGAAGTATAAGCAGGTCCATTGTCTGTTTTTATTGCTTGTGGCACACTCATAATTGCAAATGCTTGTATAAGGAATTCAGTGACCACTCAGGCTGTCTCTTTTGCTGCTGGTATTGCAAAAGTGAATCCTGAAGGCTTGCCTCCATCTTTCTTTGGGAGGGAACCCCAAACTTTTATTGCAGCAGCAGCAATTTACTCATACATTGTTATGGGATAATTAGTCTGTGCTGAATTCTCTGTATACTGACCTTCACCTGATAGTTGGTCAAAAGTGACTTGTATATTAATTCCCGTTTGCCTATTGCACTGGGCTTGAATCCTACATAATTCATGATACTCTGAAAGCCACAACAAGTTTTGTCCAGGTTCTAAATATGTCCTTGCTATGTATTTCCAATCACTAGGGGTTAGGATTTCATAAGCCATATTATCTAGTAACATCTTAACATAAGATGATGTAGCCCCATAGAGTGCATCCCTTTTTCAAATCCTCAATTTTTTTCCAAATCAAAAGGAATGTATCTTCTCCTTTTTTGACCTAAAGAGTAAAGCTCTTCAACCACAGGGTATGCATTTATTTTTAAATCAGATATATCTTGTCCTTCATTTTTTGCCTTAACCAGTGCTTTTTGTAATTTTGTCATAGTCTGCTTCATAGATGCTTCTGATTGTGTCACTGCCTCTCCCCCTCCTCCTTCTCCCTCCACCCATGAAGAGTTAATTGAGGGAAGTAGGTCAGGGGATGGGAATGACCTAATTTTTCCTATTGTGAATCATCACACTCAACATTGTACTTAACTCCATTCTTATCTGATTCTTCATCCTTTCACCTAGTTTATTTGAATTCTCCCTCTTCTGCTCTTCCTTCTTATAACTTATATAATTTCCTAAAGCCAGTTGTAGTAAATTATATGTATTAAGTGTGTCTTTAGAAATTGAGTCAGGTCCATTTTCATTGTAGAATTGACATAGTTGCTCTCCTAATTTTCACTTCTCTAGAGCCAATTATTTTTCCATTGAGAACCAAGGAGATGTGTACTATACTGTTTCTAAAAGTTCAGTGATCTGCTCCCAAATTATAATCAAACCTTAGCTTTTCATAAGTCTGACAATACTCTCTACACATTTTCCTTGAATTGGAAAATAAGGCTGTTTTCTAAACATCTGTTCCATTTTAGATGAAATACTATTTTAGCCCTTTAACAAAGTTTCCTTGTACTCACCCTAATTTCTGGATTACATATGAAGGTTCGTGATCCCACATTCAGGTGCTAAAATGTAATATTCTTCTCTAAAATATAATATTTTCTGTGAACAGGTTTCTTGGGGCTTCTGGAAGCAGCCTTAGTTTCAGTTCAGTGTAATCACACCAAATGAAGCCAGGAGTTAAAGTCCAAATCCTTTATTGTCTCCTTCAAAGTTTTGTCTCTTTTCTTGGGGCCCAGTTAACTTTAATAGAGGCCTATCTCACTCCTTGGTTCCAAGAGCTCCTGCCACTAGTCCTTTGCCTCTGCCAGCTTCAGCCTGAAGACAGCACAAAGGTGGAAGATGGAATGAATCTGACTTCTCTTCCAAGATCTTCTAGTGGGTTTCTCTTCTAGTTGGCTTGTCCTTAAGTGGGCTTCTCTCTCCTGACCCTGAGACCTCCTCCTTATATATGCTCTCTTAAAGGTGTGAATCTTGTGGCATTATAGTAAGTACTAAGTACATGTTAATTAGAGAATCATTATCTCATCAATTCCACTGACTTAGTACCTTGTAAGAATCCTAACAGTTAACACAACAGCTTTTCCAAATATTTTCATTCTTTCATAAATCTTCCATGTCTTCATCTCCTCTTACATTTTTAGCTGAAGAACTTGTCTTATATTTCACTTTTAAACAAGATGTCTCTTTTCCCATCTTCTTTATTACCTATAAGTCTTCTGCCATTATCTCCTCTCCATTCTTCACTAATGTGGCCCTTCTCTTTGCCTTAACAAAGCCTTGTATCTGTTTCAACCCCCAGCAGATTGTCTTCTCTATCATTCCCACTTTCTCAGTTTTCTATAATCTTTTGCTATCTAATGGCTACTATAGCCTATAAATTGTTATCTCTACTCTCAAAATTCCTTACTTGATCCAGCTATCATCACTAACATATCACATCTTTTTTAATGGCTGAAATTTTTGAGACGATCATATATAATTCATGTTTCCATTTCATTCCCTCTCACACTCTTAGGTCTTTAGTTGGACTTCTGACCTTATCATTCAACTGAAATTGTTCTCTTCAAAATTATCAGTGATCTCTTAATTGGCAAAGATTTTTCTCAGTTCTCATTCTTTCTGATAACTCTGTAGTCTTTTTTTTTATTATTCATATAGTTGATTACTGATTTTTACAAGATTTTTTTTTTACAGGTTTTTTACAGGTTTCAATAACACTTCCTTATCTTGGTTCCCATTCTACCTTTTTAACCTTCTTAGTCTCCTGTGATAGATTTTAATCTAGAGCATATCCATCAATGCTGGCTGTTCCTTTGAATTTTGTTCTGGATCCTCTTTTCTTCTCTCTATAAACTATTTTCCTTGATGATCACACCACTATTCTATGGAATTTGTGCTGGTGTTGCTCAGTTGGATTTTTCTAAGCTCAACCTCTTTTTCAAACTCACATTTCTAACTTCCCACTGTTCTGCAGACATGTTAAGCCCAACACATCCAACACTGAATTCATTATTTTTCACCACAAATACTCCCAAGTTTCTCTCTTGAAGTCAAAGGCAGCAACATCTTCCTAGTCTCCCTGGCTCACAATCTAATTGTCATCTTAACTCTTCACCCTTCCATTCCCTCCCAAATCCAATCTCTTCTTAAATCCCATTGATTTTACCCTTCATATCTTTCACATGTGTCATCTTCTCTAGGCTGACAATCACTATCTTGGGTTTCTCATTGTCTTACCCCTGGACTTGGCAATGGACTTCTGGTTTAAGCCTTTTCTGACTCTAACCAGATTCTATTCAGCTATATAATTAACTTTCTTAAAGCATAGGTCTCACTTTTTATCACCTTCTAGTCAGCAAATTCCAAGTACTCTCCCTATCATCTCTAAGATAAAATATAAAATCATCTAGCATTAAAATCATCTGACTGTGGAAGCTGAGTGTGGATTACAACATAGCATTTTCACTCTTTTTGTTGTTGTTTGCTTACATTTTGTTTTCTTTCTCATTTCTTTCCCTTTTCGATCTGATTTTTGTTGTGCAGCAAAATAATTGCATAAATATGTATATATAACATTGGATTTAACATATATTTTAACATGTTTAGCATATATTGGATTAATTGCCAAGAAGGGGGAAATTTGGAACAGAAGGTTTTACAAGGGTCAATGTTGAAAAATTATCCACTCATATGTTTTGAAAATAAAAAGCTTTAATAAAAATATAAATAAAATTTCTTCAGAAAAAAAGTCTTTGCTCATCTCCCTTAATGCTGGCGTTGAACTCCTCAGAACAAAGTGGTAAACGAGTCTTAATGCATGTGGTCATCTCTGTTTTTTTAGATGCTTATAATTTATCTAAAAGTTATTCATAAAAATCAACACCAGAAGATTCTCTCAAAATGATGCTTATGAGCGAATATTTAGGGAAAGGAGAACCCCTAATATTTTGAAGAGATATTTCAATATATGAACTGGCTAAATTCTGTGTATTTCTAATCAGCCACTGGCATTCTTTATTTGCTTTCTTTGTCACAGAATAGATATACATACATGCAGCACAAAAAAATCATAATTGATCATGGATTTTTGTGTGAAACAAAATCAGTAAGAATAAATAAAACATACGGAAAACCTTATCAGCAGCAGGCCTTGTTGTAGAAGGCCTATAACTGGAGAGAATTGCAGAGTAAGAAAAACCTTTTACAGATTTTCCTCAGTTTTTAAAGGGGCAGTTGCAATGAAAAGTTTCACCTGAAATCTTTGTTTCACTAAGTGAAGTCAACCTGTTATTCTTAGACTCTAAGTTTAGAGCTCACACTCCAAGATGCCTACAAGGATATGATTGCAATTGTACTGCTGCTACTCCTTTTATGAGACATTTCTATCTCCTCTCACTCTACTCTCTATTCCATCTGTCATTTATGTTCTCTCACACAGGGATTCAAAAGCTCCTGGTCTAGTGAAACACTTTTCCACCCTCAGACATTGGGATGAAATCGGTATCTTACAGGGCTGTGAAGGAGCACTATCCTTTTCAATATGCACATCCCCAGGATTTTCAATTAGGATTTTAAAAACTATTTCTTTCACCCACAGGGAAATCAGTCTAAAACATTCAAATCCCAAAATATATGTACCAAACATATATGCAAAATATTCAGAGTAGCATTTTTTATATTCGCAAAGAACTAGAACAAAATAAGTGTCTATCAATTGTTTAATGGCCAGACTCATTGCTGAATAGAGATATAATGGAATATTAGCACATTTAAAGAAATAACAAATATGATATTTTGAATTCAGAGAAACATGGGACATATATGGATTGATGCAGAGTGAAGCAAACAGATTCAGGAAAACAATATACACAATAATCATAAAAATTTAAATGGAAGGAATATTAAAAAAAAAAAAAACCCTGAATGTCCAAGTTTTAAATCTACAGAAGAATAGAAAAAAAAAGCATCTTCTCTTTATTGCAGGAGAAGGATACTATGGTTATGAGATATTGTATATATTGTCAAATATGGTAGATATGTCAAATGTGGTCTTACTGAACTGTTTTTTTTTTCTTTTTAAAAATAATCTTTACTATTATAGAAAGATTTCTGAAAGAAGAGGTATATTCTGAAATATATGTGATATAAAAACAAAAACTTTACAAAAAAGTAACATCTCATTGAAAGCATTTTTTTTGTTTTGTTTTTTTGTTTTTTATACTTCCTTCTATTTCCCCCTTTTATTTTGCCTTAGTTCAGAATTTTCCAAAAAAATCACTCCAGGGAGCATCATTAGCTCTGGTCAGCAGGCAAGTTAGATGAAGGAAGGAGAATAAACCTCCTCACTCAGTAGGCAGCTAGTCTGGTGACTTTTCTTCCCTCCAGAGGTCACTGAGACCTACACTATGGTCAGACTGACAGAAGAGGGCTCCTGGTAGATTTTATGACCCATAATAACAGTCCTCCCCATGATGCAGCTGGGATAAAAGGGCTAATCAAATTTCATGCTTCAGGGTATGAGCTGATTACTGCCAGGGGCAGAAAGGAATTTATTCCCTGTGGCTTGGCTTTGCATGGGGGAACCAGGTGGATTCTGTGGGGTTTCTCACTCTACTGACAGATGTGAAGGGGGAAAAAGAAAAGATTCATGAATCTAGAGCCCTCCCCCATTCTATGAATAGCTTTAATTTTCATAGCCTCTTAGACCAAAGATAATAAGGAAGTGATAGAGAGCTCATTGGCAGTTTTGCTGAGAATAAGTTATCTGATCAGATGCTGACACTGAGAATGCATCTGGGGATTCTGCAAGTTCTCTAATCCAGACTTTGTCCCTAGTATCAAGATGTTAAGATAAACCCTGTTTTTCAGAGCTAAGGCTGTGCCCTGAGCTTGATATAACAAAAATATTTTGCTCTTACCCTCCTGGATGAACTCGCCTTCTGGCACAATTATTGTATTGCCTTGACCAGCCAGTGGTGTTCTCTGACCTCAGAAAGGCATCAGACAAGCTAAGACAAGTACCTAAATTCTGGTCATGATGTCCTGCTATGAATCAGATTTGTCTGTTACTCCTCAAGGTCAAGGCTACAGCTCACTGCATAGCCATGGGTATAAGTACTGAGATCCCTCCACATGGCCTCAGGTTCTCTCCACGAGAGGCAAGGGCTCCTGCACATATATCTTGCTTGCAAACCATTTCCCTCATTTTGAAATTAAACTTCTGTTCGATTCCTGACTCTCCTGTCTCTAGCCTGCTCTGTTTGGTTCTAGCCATCCACAGGTTAGAGGCTGATTCAGTTCAGTTAATATTAAGAATGAGGGTCCTAACTTGAAAGACACGAGGGACTCAGCTAGTAATCCTGGTCTACTCTGGGTCAACCTCAGACTGAATTTAAAACCCTATATTGACCTCAAAATTGGAGAAAGGAATAAATGGCAAACCACTCCAGTATCTTTGCCAAGAAAACCCCAAATAGGGTCCTAAAGAATCAGACATGAGTGAAATGACTAAACAACAACAAAAATTGATCTCGGAACTATTCTACATTCTTATGCATTTTTCAAGAATGGGATTAGTCCAGCTGTAGGCTATCCTTTCTTTGTCACCTCTGTTTAAATCCACTTAGGTACTTTTATGATGTTCCTTTTAGTTTCTAAGAAAAACCACCCATCATTATCCTCCCTCTTCCTCACTATATAATCAAATCTTACTTGTCCTACAAAATAGAGCTCAAATTCTGCCTCCTTAATAAATCTTTTCAAGCAACTCTAGCCCACAATAATCTGTTCCTTTTCTGAACACCTCAAGCATTTATCTTCTATTAGTCATTTGGCAAGCATTCATATGCTCCTTTCTTGCATCATATGCCTATTATTTATATAAATTCATTTTTCTTATACTCATGTTTTTTCCTGTATTTATGTAAATTCCTTGACGTAGGACTTTTTGTTTTGTTTCATTTTATCTTTCTTTGTCTTGCCAATGGCTTGCAAATAAGAGGAATTTTATAAACATATTTGAATAGTTATTTCCCCATAAATAAATGGTACTGGTAGGATAGGAACATCTTTGGAAAGAAGAAAGGTAAACTCTCAACAACCATTTGAAAAAATGCTCCAAATATCTAATGAAAATGCAAATTAGAACAACTATGAATTCAAGCTCAATAAATTGGAAAAAGTGATAAAAGATGGAACCCCTAGGAAGACAAGTGCATTGATGGTGAAACTATGATTTAGTCTAATTCTGGGAAATGATTTAGAATTATAAGACAAAAGTCACCAAAATTATTCATGAACTTTGACTCAGAACTCTCAAGCTATGTCCCAAAGACATTACAAGCAGAAAGATTCTATAAACCAAAGTACTCATTTTGTAGAAGCAAAAATACTAGAAACAAAGAGAGTTCCAATTGATTGAAATATGGCTAAACTAATTATGGTATATTAACAAAATAAAGTGCTATGGCACCAAGAGGAATAACAAACGTGAGGAATGCAGAGAAATACATGAAAACTTAAATTAGGTAAAACAGAACACCATACATAGAACCAAAAGAACAATAATCCAGTATAACACAATAAAAACAACAAATAAAAGTAGCTGAAATCTACCTAATTAAAATGACCCATTTTGGTCTAGGAGAATAATAAATAATGAAATTACTAGGTTTGGTATCTATTCTGTCAATTTTATTTTTTTAATTGCCCAATCCATTTGCATTTAAGATTATGATTGTTAGGTTTATTTTTTCTTCTATTTGTTTTCTTTTTGCTTGATTTTTATATGCTTTTAACTTTTAGCCTTTGATTCATTTTATTTAGCCATTTTGGTACTGGTCTCTTTTTAGAAGTGATCCCTACATTTCCATTTACTTATTTTATAACAATAATATTATCATATGAGAGGAAGCTTTTATAGTGAGAACTTTCTGTGTACCAATTCATGAATCATAGTTGTACTGCTTTGCCCTTGCCATAATTCTCCTAAGGCCAGATTAATCTATCCTTGATTCTACAAATTCTCTATCTCTCTGGGTTCTGACTGTGTGTGGAACCTCACATATCTTTGCTCCTTGGATTAGAATGCTGTCCAGCAACAGAAACTCTTTAACAGCAGGTTTACTCTTTCCTTCAAGGCAGCAAGGTGTTAAAATGAATAGAGTGTTTACTGGACTTAAAATCAAGAGTTAAGACCAAATGATGCTTCAGACACTTACTTAACTGGGCAAATTAATCTATATTTTGCCACTGGACTCCGATAGCTCAGGAGAAAAAAGTAAGACTGGTGGCTTTGCACCCTCATTTGAATCCAATTCACTTGGGAGTTATGGTATCAACTTCCTGATGTGATAGTTTTCTTCAAGAATGAAGGACAAACAACAACTTGTGAGCAGTTGTAGCTGCCCCATTTGGGACCCAATTGATCAGTTCCAAATGGGCAGCATAATTCTTTCTTTCTTTTTTTCTCTCCCTTCTTCTCTCCTCTCTTTTCCTCCTTTCCCTCAGTCCACATAAGGTATCATACCCTTACATTCAGATAATCTGCCAAAAGAAATATAAAATTTGACTACGGAAAGCTCAAGAGATTTCTTAATTTATTTATTTCTTTAAAAAAGACCAAAATCACTCTCAGCTTTCATAGATAGGCCAACAATAAGTCCCAACACAAGCCTTACAAGATCATTGGACCCTAATAGCTCAGAGTATAAATGTCAATCGTTTCTGTTTTGGCCAGAAATGTGAGGATATTTCCCTTCTAGATTGATTTTTTTTTTTCTGACTAGATGAAAGAGGCCATTCTTTGACTCGATTCTTATCTATCTTTAATAATGGATATTGTCTCAGTCAAACAGATCTGTTTTTAAAAAAAGAACTTTATAAGGTTTCCCACTGCATCCAAGACCATCTTCAGGCTTCCTGGTCTTTATC
Source organism: Antechinus flavipes (assembly GCF_016432865.1). Taxonomy (NCBI): domain Eukaryota; kingdom Metazoa; phylum Chordata; class Mammalia; order Dasyuromorphia; family Dasyuridae; genus Antechinus; species Antechinus flavipes. The sequence goes on from NC_067399.1 coordinate 337,880,594, forward strand.
TTGTCAATGAACTCACATGACCCTGGGGGAGAGAGTAAAACTAATGATTTTGCACAGCCCTTCTTCATTTAAATCAATGCACTTGCAATCATGGCGTCATCTTCCTAATGTGATGGGAGATAAGATCAGGATAGTAATTCCTACTTCAAAATATACATGTGACCATTTCACAGTGGCTATTCTCTTTGCCAAAAGAGAAATTTTTTAGGAGAAGAGATTATGGACAAAATGAAGAAGTAAAATAGGCACCAAGAATGGTAAATATGAAATAGATTTTGGAGAACAATAGAGTTGCCAAGGAAAGGAGTTTGGAAGAACCCATTAAAGGAACATGCCATGAGGCCAGAGTATTCCATTGATTTAATAGTAACATCAACAGAGAAGAGTAGCAGACTCACCAGAATTAACTATGGTAAGGAGAAAGATACCATTAAAGGGAAAAACACTATGAGGAGGGAGAGAAAGTACCTCATAGCTGCATTGGTAATGAAAGAGGATTTAGCAAATATCTTCATCATCTGCACACCTTTTATAGGAGAAAGATAACCTGGGGGGTTTCTCAGGAGAGGAGGGGAAGTACCAGGGAAGAATCTGGTAGCTCAGAAGGAGTGATCAAAGAGGACCTAGATTGAATGCACCAGAATAACCAGGCTACAAATTTATCTATACGAGATGCTAATCAATATATCAAAGACTACTTAAAGATGCTCTGAGGTTGAAGGGATAGACAAAGGTGGCGTATTAAGGGTTCCATTATGCCAGATAACAGCCCATTCGATTTCTTCTTCTAGAAAAAAGGAATTGAGTAAGCTCAAAGTTCACAACACTAAGCAAGTCACATAACTTTTCTCAGCTTCAGGTTCCTCATTTGTAAAATGGGGATAATAATAACATTGCCTTACAAGGTTGTTATAAAGATCAAATAAGAGAACATAGATAAAGAGCTTTTTATTGTTCCATCATTTTAGTTGTGTTTGACTCTCTGTGAACCCAGTAAGGGCTTTCTTGGCAAAGATACTGGAATGGTTTATCATTTCCTTCTCTAGCTCATTTTACAGAAGAGGAGCAGGCAAACAGAATTAAGTGACTTGGCCAGGGTTATATAGATAGAAAATATCTGAGGCCGGATTTGAATTAAGAAGAGAAATCCTCTTGATTCCTAAGCCTAGTGCTCTATCTACCTTCAAGAGAAGTCTGTAGTTGGCACTATAGAGTCAGAAAGATCTGAGTTCAATCATTGTAAGGGTTCTGGTTAGCTTTCTGGAGGTCTTGGGACCACCCTTCCTTTCAGCAGAATGATCACCAGGAGAATAGTCAGGGATAAAGTCAAAAGTCTTTATTATCTCCTTCATAGTCTGTCTCCTTTACCTGAGGCCCAACTAGCTTTCTGGAGGCCCTTAGGAATGGGTCTTGGTTTCAGTGGGGGAAATGCAGGAGAACCACCATCATGAGGGTCTCTATCTTGAAGTCTGTGTCTGGCTGAGTTTGTCCCAGTTTATATACTCTATTACAATTACATCATTACAGTATACTGAGTATAAACCAATCATTATATCACTAAGGAACCATTATTTGTTGTAAGATTAAATCAATCATACTGAACTAGAGAACTGGCATACTAAACTAAATAACCATTGTCTTATCAATTCCATTGAGTTAACACCTTGTTGTAGGATTAAATCAATCATTCCTTTACAAATCACTTCCCATCTGGGTGATTCAGGAGAAAGCTTGGTGTCTTCATCTGTAGAACTGAGAATACCTACCTTCCAGGGTTTTGAAAGATAAAATTATATGTTGTCTGAATGTACTTTACAAACCATAAAATACTATATTATACTAGCTAGTGTTATTATTAAATGCTAGTTGTTATTTCAATAATCTCTAATTCTTCCTACATAAAACCCAATATATGTCTGTGGGGTGTTTTTCTTCTTTAAAATAATAGTTCTCTGTGAGAGAAACCAGGTTTCTTGGGGAGGTTTTCTGGAGGCAGCCTTAGTTTCAGCCAAAGGTAATAATCACCCAAATGCAGCCAGCTGGTAAAAATGCAAACGTTTATTTTCTTCTTCCAAAATAGCCCAGTTAGTTGAGGCCTATCTCTCTGCTTGGTTCTAAGAGCTCTAGCAGTTTTGTCTTTTGCTTCTGCCTCTGCTTTCTTCAGCCTCCAGAGCCAGCACCAAGTTGAATCTCTCTTGCCTCTGAGAGAGGGCTTCTGGCTCTCAATCTCCCAGAGTGCTCTATGTCTGTCCCAGCATGCTCCCCTCCAATCTAATTCAGCTGAACTCCCCTAACTGGGTCTCTGCTTTCTTTTTATATATCAGAGAGTGGGATTATGGGTTTTCTCCCATAGTGCTCTCTGGTCCTAAGAGCTTCAAGGGAGGTGTGAATTCAGATATCTCATACTAAAGCCTGAAATCTCCCAAATGGGTGAACTCCAATGAGTAAAGGTGTGAACACAAGCATTGTATCAATTAGTTCTACTTAGTACCTTGTTTCAGGTTCTGGCCCAAAACATCTTCTTGTAAGATCAGATCAATAATCTATCAACTCTAATGAGTTAGCAGTTTGTAAAGATTCCAACATATGTCCTCTGTCTTTAAGTTCAGACATATTCCCTCTTTCTTCACTATAGAAATTTTCTTTAGTTTAATCGATCATCAAGCATTTATAGAATACCTACCATATTAGAGTCAATAAACATTTATTAAATGCTTACTATGCCCTAAGCACTGTGTTGAGTCCTTCCACTAAAGGAATTTACAATCTAAGGGGAAAACTACCCATAAAAAGTAGCAGAAAATAAAGAGATTGTAAAGGACCTGGATAGGGATGTGATGAAGTCCTGCAGCAGGACAGTAGGGAATGATCTGAGGAGGTATGAGTTTCCAGGATGAATTCCTCTCACAGAATTGCAAGTTATTGGAGATCATGTACTCCAGGAAAGCAGCTAAGAAGGAAATGATGAAGAAAAGTCCCAGAGAGATGTCCTTAAATTGTGGAGAGTCTGGGAGGGACTCTTACATATCAACACATCAGATTCCAACCAGAGAGAGGGAAGAGGATGTATGTTGGGGGTGATGTGAGGGCAGCAAGAAGGTGTAATCTTCAGAGTTAATTTTATTTTGCAGAATAATTAATTTCTAAGCATTATGAAATCCAGGAAAGGAGGCAGTCCAGTGGGAAATGAAGGATGGGAAATGCACATTCCAAGAATTATATAAGAAAAGCCAAGATAGCAGAGTTAGAAAGCTCCTTGAACTCACCCAGTTTCCTTTGAAAACCACATGAAACCAAGCCCCTGAACAAAGTATGATGGAATGAAAACACTGTCCAGATCAAACAGATTAGAAAAATCTCATTGGCATGAAAGGAGTGCTGAGATCAATTCAAACAGAGTCTGGGAAAGCTAGTGAGAGGGTTTTAATCACAACAGAGAAACAACTGAGACCCTAAGTCCTGGCTCAGTAGTAGAGCAAACCAATAGAGTGTCCCCAGTTTCAGCTCAGAAGGCAAATTTTTGGAAATCAGGCTATTTCCTGAAAAGAGTAGACAAAGCTATCCCCTAAAAACACAAGAGGGCCCTGTGCTCAAAGCCAAGACTCAGAGCTGCACAGAAAGCTTGGGACAGTGGCTTCTTTACTCCAGGAACAGAGCTCAACCTTAAAAATTAAAAAAGGAAATACCAAAAGAAAAGGGAAGAAAATGAGCAAGAAACAGAAAAAAACCTTGACCATAGAAAGCTACTATGGTAATGGGGAAGACCAAAACACCAACTCACACAAGTAAAAAATGTCCACAGAGGAAATCTCAAAGAGGGATATGAATTGGTCTCAAATCCAAAAAGGCTTCTTGGAAGTGCTCATAAAAGTATTTAAAAGGCAAATTAGAGAGGTAGAAAAAAAAAATGAGAAAAGAAATGAGAGATATGCAAGAGCGAGTCAATAGCTTGGAAAAGGAAGGCAATTCCTTAAGAAATACAATTGGTCAAATGTGAAAAAAAAAAAAATCCACTGAAGAAAATACCACCTTCAAAAGCAGAATTAACTAAATGGAAAAAAAAAAGAGAAAAAAAGCTAACTGAAGAAAATTATACATTTAAAAACTAGAACAGGGTAAATAGAAGCTCATAATGACTCTATGAGGCATCAAGAATCAGTCAAATAAACAAAAAAAAAATGAAAATATGAAAGAAAATGTAAAATACCACATTGGAAAAACAACCAATCTCGAAAACTGAACCATGAGACAGTTTAGAAATTATTGGTCCGCCTGAAGGCCATGTCCAAAAAAAAAGAGCCTAGATATCATTCTTCAAAAGATCATCAAGGAAAACTACCTGATATTCTAGAAACAGAGAGGGAAATAGTCATTGAAAGAATCCATCATTCACCTTCAGAAAGAAATCCAATAAGGAAAAATTTCTATAGTAAAGGATGAGAGGGCCTGCAATACCATATTCCAGAAGGGAAAGGACCTGGGGTACAACCAAGAATTAACTACTCAGTAAGACTGAGAATCATCTTTCGGGAGAAGTGATGGATCTTTAATAAAGTAAGATACTTTCAATTATTTCTATTGAAAAAACAGAACTAAACAGAAAATTTAATCTTCAAACACAGGACTCAAGAGAACCATAGAAAGGTAAACGGGAGAAAAATATATATCATTTAAAGATTAAACTGTTTACATCCCTAGATGGGAAAATGATATCTTTAACTCTTGGGAATTGTATTTGTCACTGAGTCAGAGACTCAGGACTGAGAGGTATGGTTTTAAATGGAATCTGATATAATGATATCAAAGAAAAAGGCACTAAGGGATGGAAAAAGGATTTTAACGGGAGAAGAGGAAAGAGGAAATATAATGGGACATATTAGATTACATGAAGAGGCAGAAAAGACCTATTACAATACAGGAAAAGAAGGAAGATGAGCATTGTCTAAAGCTTAATTTTATCAGTTTTGATGCTAAGAGAGAATAACTTATTCAGTTGGGTATAGAAATTATCTAACCCTATAAAGAAATAGGAGGAGAAAGAGGAAAGAAAAAGGAAGGGCTGGATAGAAGGCAGAAACACTAGGAAAAAGAGCTAAGAGAAAGAGGGAATATGATAGAAGATAATATAGTGGGTGTGGTGGGTTAAAAAAAACAAAAAAATAATACTTAGAAAAGGGGGAGGGATAATAGAAGATAATAAGGTAGTGGGTAGAATGGGTCAAAAAAACAAAAAACAAAACCCAAAGCACTACAATTTCCTAGAGAAGATATTTAGTTACAGGAAGAAATATAAAGCCAAACTTTATTTATTAGTGGGGGAACTCAACCTTCCTCTCTCAGAATCAGAAAAATCTTACAACAAAATCAACAAGAAGGCAACTAGGAAGGTTAATAGATATGACAGAATTCTGGAGAAAATTGAATGGAAACAAATAAATACACCTTTTTCTTGGCAGTACATGGCACTTATACAAAAATTGACCCTGTATTAGGACATGAAAACCTCATAATCAAATGCAGAAAGGCAGATGTAGTAAATGCTTCCTTTTTAAACCACAATGTAATAAAAATTTTCTTAAATAAAGAGCGAGGGAAAGAGAGACTAAAACTAATACGAAGTTAATCTAATTCTAGAAAGAGTAAGTCAAACAACACATCCATAATTTCATCTAAGAGAATGACAATAATGAGGAAAAATATCAAAACCTATGGGACACAGCCAAAGCAATTCTTAGAGGAAATTTTATATCTTTAAATAGGTACATGAATAAAATAGAGAAAGAGGAGATCAATGAATTGACCACGCAACTAAAAAAATCTAAAAAAAAGAACAAATTAAAATCTCTCAATTAAATACAAAATTAGACATTTTGAAATTCAAAGGAAAGATTAATAAAATTGAAATTAAGAAAACTATTGAATTAATTAATAAAATTAAGAGTTAGTTTTATTTTTAAAAAATAGATAAACCTTTGTTTAATTTGATTAGAAAAAGGAAATCAAAAAACCCAATCACCAGCATCAAAAATAAAAAGGACAAACTTATCATCAATGAAAAAGAAATTAAAGCAATAATTAGGAAGTATTTTATAGTTAGTATGGCAGAAAATGTGACAATCTAATCAAAATGGTTGAATATTTACAAAATTTTAAATTGCCCAGATTAATAGAACAGGAAGTACATTAAATGGTTCCATGTTAGAAAATGAAATTGAACAAGCCATTAATGAACTCCCTAAGAAAAAATTTCCAGTGCCAAATGGATTCACAAGTTAATTCTATCAAATATTTAAAGAACAATTAATTCCAATTCTATATAAAATATTTGAAAGGCTAGGTAAAGAAGAAGTCCTGCCAAATTTATTTTATGATGCAAATATGGTACTGATTCCTAAACAGAAAGAGATAAAACAGAGAAAGTTATAGAACCATCTCCCCAATGAATATTGATGTAAAATTTTTAAATGAAATATTAGCAAAGAAATTACAGCAACTTACAAGTAGAATAAATTAATACCAGACATGCAGGGCTTGTTCAATATCAGAAAAACTATGACCATAATCGACTATATGAATAACAAAAACAACAGCAATCATATGATAATCTCAATAGATGCAGAAAAAGTTTTTGATAAAATACAACACTTATTCCTGTTAAAATCACTAGAGAGTATAGGGGTAAAGGAAGCTTTCCTTAAAATAAAAAGTGATATCTATCTAAAATAAACATCAAACATTATTTGTAATAGAGAGAAACTGGATAAGTTCCTGAGTACTATCAGATGTGAAACAAGGATGCTCATTATCACTGCTACTATTCAATATTGCACTAGAAATGTTGGCTTTAGCAATAAGAAAAGAAAAAGAAATTAAAAGAATTAAAATAGGCAATGAGGAGATAAAATTTCTACTCTTTGCAGATAATATGATGATATACTTAGAGAATTCTAGATCTTCAAAAAAATAATGGAAACAATTAATAGCTTTAGCAAAGTTGCAGGATATAAAATAAACCCACACAAATTATGAGCATTTCTATACATAATACTGACAAACCCCAGCAGCAAGAGAAAGAAAGAGAAATTCCATTTAAAATAACTAATGTAAAATAAAATATTTAGGTGTCTATCTGCCAAGCCAAACCAAGGAACTATATGACTATAATTATAATCCACTTCTTACTCAACAAAGTCAGATCTAAACAACTGGAAAAATATCAATTGCTCGTGACTAAGCCAAGCTAATATAATAAAAATGACAATTCTGCCTTAATTGGTCTACTTATTCAATGCCATACCAATCAAACTGCCAAAAAAATTATTTTATAGAACTAGAAAAAATAGTACTGAAATTCATCTGAAAGATGATCTGAAGATGAAAGGTCAAGAATATCAAGGTGATTGATGAAAAAAATATAAAGGATGGTGGCTTAGCAGGTACCAAATCTTAAACTCTATTATAAAGGAGTAATCACTAAAATTATTTAGTACTGGCTAAGAAATAGAGTGGTAGATTGTTGGAATAGATTTCATAAGTATGACACAATAAGCATGGCCTGTAGGAATCTAGCATATGATAAACCCCCAAACTCTAGCTTCTGGAATAAGAATTCACTATTTGACAAAAATTCCTGGGAAAACCAGAAAATAATGTATCAGAAACTTTGGCATAGACCTACATCTCACAACCCATACCAAAAAAAGGTCAAAATGGGTACATGATTTGGGCATGTTCAAATTAGGAGAGCAAAGGATAATTTACCTATCAAATCTTTGGAAAATGGAGGAATTTATGACCAAAAAAAGAACTAGAGAATCTTATTAAAGACAAAATGGACAACTTTGATTATATTAAATTTTAAAAGTTTTGCAAAAACAAAACCAACAGAAACAAGATTAAGAGAGAAGTACAAAGCTGGAAAAAATTTACAACCCATCTTTCTTATAAATTTCTAATATATATATATATATATATATTATATATATATATATATATACACATACATACATACACACACATATATATATTTAAAATATATAAAGAACTGTGCCAAATTTATAAGAATACAAGTCATTCCCAGATTGATAAATAGTCAAATGATATGAATAATTTCTATATGACAAAATTAAAGCCTTCATAGTCATATTAAAAAATGTCCTAAATCTCTATTGTTTAGAGAAATACAAATTAAAACAACTCTGAGGTACTACTTCACACCTCTCGGATTGACTAAGATGCCAGGAAAAGATAATGATAAATTTTGGAGAGGATGTAGGAAAACTGGGACTCTAATGCATTGTAGATGATGTGAAATGGTCCAACCATTCTGTAGAACAATCTGGAACTATGCCCAAAGGGCTATAAAACTATGCATACCCTTTGACCCAGCAATGACATTAATGTGTTGTATCTCAAAGAACCCACATGTGCAAAAAATGTTTGTAGCAGCTCTTTTTGTGGTAGTAAAGAATTGGAAAATGAATAGATACTCATTTATTAAGGAATTGCTGAATAAGATGTAGTGTATGGAGGTAATGGAATATTATTGTTCTACAAAAAAATGATGAAAAAGATGATTTTAGGAAAGCCTAGAAAGAATCGCACAAACTGATAATGTACTCAATAACAGCAAGAATGAGCAGTGATCAACTATGAAAGACTTCGTTCTTCTTGGTGATTCAGTGATCATACGTAATCTCAATAGACTTTGGATAGAAAATGCTATCTATATCCAGAAAAAGAACTGTGGAGATTGAATGTAAATCAATACAAGCTATGTTCACTTTTTTTTCTTGTTATTTTTTTTCTCTCCCATGATTTTTCCCTTTTGTTCTGATTTTTCTCTCCCAATAAAATTCATAAAGCAATTTATGTTAAAATAAATAAATAATTTTTTTTTAAAAAAAGGAAATTAGATCTTTATCAGGGAAACTTGCAGCAAAGTTGTTTTTTTTTCCCCAATTATCAATTTTCTTTTTTAAGTTTATTTAATCATAATTGTTCATTTTTTTTGTCTGGGATCTTCTCTGCCCTTTGTTCCCTGTATTGAGCTCTTCTTTTATTCATAGCTTTGAAAAAAAATTCTTCTTTGCTTCCTAAATTTGTACTTGATAGCATAATGCATGTCTAAACTAGGTATTCCTTAAAAGATTATGGCAAGATACAGCATGAGGTATCAGCCTGCATTTAGTTTCTCTTGTTCAGGCATTTTCAGTTGAGTTTGATTCTTTATGATTGACCCCATTTGGAATTTTCTTGACCTGAGATATTAGTGATTTTTCCATTTCCTTTTCCAGCTTATTTTACGGATAAGGAAACTGAGGCAAATAGGATTAAGTGACTTATCCAAATCAGATTTTAACTCAGGAAGATGAGTCTTTCTGACTCCAGGTCCCACACTCTATCCACTGTACCATCTCCACCTATTTTTTATTAAACTGCTTTCTGCTTTGCCCTGAAATTTCTTCAAATAGTGAATTCTTACTCCAGTATTAAGGGTGGTCCCTAACACTTGTGAGAGATTATAATTCTATCTCCTCTGCTCATTCACTGACTAGATATGGGTCCATCTTTAACTTCACTTTATGCAGGGACCAAGTGTATATCTCGATAGGAAGCACATATTGAGAGGGCTGAAAGCAGGTTATAAAAGAGAACTAGAGAAAATAAGACGTTGGTCATACAGATATGCTGGGGAACTGGAACCAGCTGGGCTGTCTAGACTAGGAATATGTGTACAGGTGTCAAAAGAAACTGGGTCAGTTTGGGGAAGGACCAGAAACAAATAAACTGTGCCTGAAGAACCAGGCAGGTAGCAAAGGTGAGATGTCTTGAAATTAGACAGAATTACTGGAAAGCAGAAAAAAATGAACCCAGTCATGGAAGAGCATAGGTATTCAGCAACAAAGAAGGGAAAGAGAAAGGGAATAAATATTTATCAATAAATATTGCAGCATAAGATCTCAGCCACAAAGAAGGGAAAGAGAAAGGGAACAAATATTTATTAAGCACCCACTAGCAAATCCCAGCATGACTGCCACAAGCTGAAAAGGTAATTGGGAACACTTAACTGAGTACGTGAACAGACACGCTAAGTGGTATCATAGGATTTAGAGGTAGAAAGGATCTTAGAAACCACCTACACCAAGCCAGTCACTTCACAGAGAAGGAAACTGAGATATTGTTAGGTGACATGAATGGCCCACAGTCACAAGATAAGTATCAAATCCAGTACTCTGCCTCTTAACTTTGTGTTAGATGGATTCTTGCTAATTCCTTCCCTCCAAAAATAGATTTTCTTTAGGTTCACATAATATGGTTAGATGAAATTCTATAGAGAAAAATATAAAATCTTACAAAGGTTTCAAAAAAAAGTCAGCTTCACAAGTACAAAGTAAGGGCAAGGGAGATATCATTAGATAATAGTTTGGAATAATAATAATAATAGTTAACATTTAAAAATTGTGGGAGCAGCTAGATGGTGCAGTGGATAAAGCATCAGCCCTGAATGGAGAACCTGAGTTCAAATATGATCTCAGATACTTAACACTTCCTAGCTATGTGACGCTGGGCAAGTCACTTAATCCCGATTGCCTCAGCAAAAAAATAAAAAATAAAATAAAATAAAAATTGTGCTTATGTTTGTAAAACACTATATATCTATAGATATATATATACACATGTATATTAGATTTATATGTAAAACTTTGATTTTTATATATAATAATCATATATATATACATATCCATATATAGAGATTATATATATATATATATATATATATATATATATATATATTGTGTGTGTGTATATGTATGTATGTATGTATGTAAAATCTCACTTGATCCTCACAGCAACAATATAATCAACAGAAATGTGCAATAAGGAGACAGAGTAGATTCAAATGAAAAATTTTCTCCTGCCTCTGAGTTGCCTGTATTAGTCTGAAACCTAAACATCAAAGAGAACTGAAGCACTTTGTACTGGTTTCCTACTCAGGACACAAGGAAACTATATCAACTGCCTAAGCCTTAAATCTCTTGAGTCAGTTTAGCCATAAAGATGTTTTGAAAGGGACAAAAAGGGCATTTTAAGGGGGAAAAAACCTACCCTAACTTTATGGGTGGGGGTATTAAACTATTGCTCCTACCACAGGTATATTATGACTAATGGAAATTATAAGAAAAAAAGCACTGGGAGAAATTTATTCTATTTTTACCCAAACATAGGAATATATTGTTTTAGCATTCCATATATACATCCTGTAGCATAAAGAAATTGTTGCCATCCTCATTTCAACCACCAATCCTCATGTGATGTACAGGATCATTTCCTTCGTGCTCTCAGTTGTCTAATTATATTTTCTGAAGGACGCCAATAAATGCTATAGGCTATAAGCATCACTTCAGCTTGAGCCTAGCTGCCACCATGACCGATAGAGTCCCAGTTCACAAGTTGGAATTCATTCTGTTCCCATTCCCTCAGCCCTGTCACTCACCCCCCTCTCCCACCATCAAGTGCTGCACTGTCATCAGCCTTGAAATGGCCCTAATAATTCAGACTGACAGTATCTATAGCATTAAGCCTACATACTTCAGTAAAATTGCCTCGTTGCTGTCTCTGCTCTGGGTTATAAAGATTCCTCATGGCTCGCACAATCCCTTGCAGCTCTGGAGCCAGAGGGGCTGCCCTCAGAAAGCCACTTCCAAGACTGAATTCAATTTTTCCCTTGAAGCATGTTACCTGATGATTCCTGAATGTAATGAAGTACAATGATGGCTAGGGAAACCCCAGAAGGGCTGCCTCTCTTGCTTGTCTTGACGCCATTCCCCAATTGTAAAACTGATGACATTTACATATTTTGATCTTTTTAGCAATGTTGTGAAAATTCAAAGCTAAGATATCAGGAAAATTATATCTAATAGTGGACTTAAATGGATTTATAACCATGTAGTAAAGAGAGGTTGTAAATGTCTTCGAGACACTATTCAGATTGTTAAGTAGGCCCTGACAATCCAATTTTCTGGAAAGCCACGCAGGGTTTTGAATGGGTGATTATCTATCTTGGTGTTCTTGTTCAATCATTCAGTCATGTCTGACTTTTGACCCTATTTGGGGTTTTCTTGGCAAAGATACTGGAGTGGGATTTACCATTTCCTTTTCCTATTCATTTTACAGATGAAAAAATGGAGGCAAATAGCATTGAGTGACTTGCCCAGGATCCACATACCAAGTGAGTTTCTGGAGGTAACTTTGAACTCGAATCTCCCAGACTCCAGACCCAGTGTTCTATCCACTGAGCAACCTAGCTACCTTCCTCAGTATAAATGTTTACTTTTAATGAAACTTTATCAAATCATCAAAATAACATTGAGGTACAGATTTTTAAAAATCCTAGTTCCATCTCCCTCTATACATCACATAGACCTATCCCTATGTCAGTTTCCAAGTCCAGAAATACAGTAAGATTTCTATTATATAATGATTCACAGCATTATGATATCATGGATTTTGAGCTGGAAGATATCCCAACATTTTCTAGAAGAGGAAAATATGATACAGATTAAGTAACTTGCATAGGGTTACATAGCCAATAAATGTTTGAAGTAGGATTTGAATCCAGTTCTTCCTGGCTGTTCTTCATTCACCAACTCACTAATATATAATTTAAGATTCATTATTGGAAGAATAACATTCAGAAAACGGGAGATCAAACCTACTGTATTTTGTACTAATTGAACCATGAATAGAATATTGCAATTACTTCAAGAGGGGTGTCCCCTTGATTATGCCAACTATTGATTTCATTGATGTAGGAAAATAGGAAGAAAAGGATTTCAACAAATTTTCAAAGGAATTATAAACTATTAATATACATGTGAAACATTCCAGTTCATAAATAATCATAGGTTAGGAAGGCGCATGGACAAACTAGAGTATGTACCAGAATGGTGCTTAATAAATGCTCTTTGGGCAGAACCAAGAGAATATCATGCACAGAAGCAAGAAAATTATGTGATACTCAACTGTGATGTAGTTAGCTCTTTTCAACAATGAGGTGATTCAAGACAATTTTAATAGGATTGGGACAGAAAATGCCATCCACATCCAGAAAGAGAACTATGGAGACAATACACATAAAAGCATAGTATTTTCACCTTTTGTTATTGTTGCTATTTGATTTTTTTGTTTGTTTTATCTTTTCTCATGTTTTTCCCCTTTTCATCTGATTTTTCTTGTGCAGCAGGATGAATATGGAAATATATTTAGAAAAATTGCACATGTTTAAGCTATATCAGATTGTTTGCTATCTTGGGGAAGGAAAAGGAGGAATAGAAGGAGAAAAAAAATTGGAGCACAAAGTTTTGCAAAGGGAAATGGTGAAAACTATTTTTGCATGTATTTGGGAAAATAAGAGACCATTAAAAAAATAAATGCTTCTTGGATTGATTTGATTAGATTTGGTGAGGCAATTAATGACCACACTGGGATGAGAAGGGTGTTCAGCCCAACTCAGACAGACTCTGGGACAGGCAGCTCTGGGAGCGAGCACCAGAGACACTCAGTCTTGGCTCAGTAGAGGATCAGTAAGGCAGCCTCCACTTCCAGCTCAGAAGGCAAACTCTGTGAAACCAGAGTGTTTCCTGAAAAGAGCAGGCAAAGCTATCCCTTGCAAATACAAGGGGCCCCTGTGCTCAAAGCCAAGGCTCAGAGCTGTGCAAGAAGCTTAAGGAAAATCTTCCCTTTACCCCAGGAGCAAAGCTCAACCATGAAAGTAAAAAAAAAGAGGAAATACCCACACACACACAAAAAAGGTATAGAAAATGAATAAGACAAAAAGAACCTTGACCACAGAAATTACTACGGTGACAGAGAAGACCAAAACACTGCCTCAGACAAATAAAAATTGTTCACAGAGGAAATTTCAAAGAGTGACATCAATTGGTCTCAAGCCCAAAAAAGCTTCTTGGAAGTGATCATAAAAGCCTTTAAAAGGCAAATAAGAGAGGTAGAAGAAAAAAAATGAGAACAAAAATGAGAGGTATGCAAGAGAAAATCAACAGCTTGTCGGAAGACTATTGTATAACAGAAAGGCAATTGTATAAAAAGTACAATTGGCCAAATGAAAAAAAAAATCCACCAAAGAAGACAACACCTTCAAAAATAGAATTAACTAAAGGGAAAAAGGAGATACAAAAGCTAAATCAAGAAAAATCACATATTAAAAACTAGAAGGGGGCAAATAGAAGCTAATAACTATGTGAGACATAAAGAATTAGTTACACAAACTTAAAAAAAAAAAATGAAAAAAGTGGAAGAAAATGTGAAACCTGTGAAATGGCTGTCCTGGAAAATAGATCCAGAAGAGACAATTTAAAAATTATTGGTCTACTTGAAGGCTATGACCACAAAAAAAAAAAAAAAAAAAAAAAAAAAAAAAAGAGTCTGGATATCCTTCTTCAAGAAATCATCAAGGAAAACTGCCCTGATATTCTAGAAAGAGAAAGGGAATAGTCATTGAAAGAATCCATTGATTCCCTCTGGAAAGAGATTCTGCCAGGAAAATCCCAAGTAATATTATTGCAAAACACCAGAACTATATTCTCAAAAAAAAAAAAAAATACTGCAAACTGCCACACAAAAACAATTCAAATATCAAGGAGTAACAGGATTACTCAGGATCTGAGAGCTTCTACAATGAAGGATCAGAGGGTTAAAAAGATCCAGGGATCCTTCAGCCAGTGGGCCAGATGCAGCAGCTGAGGACTTTTATCCCCATCTCCCAGGGCTATGAAGTTTCTTTATTTAAAGGCCCAAAAAACAAAGTTTTTGTTTTTTACTATAGTCCCGCCCTCCAACAGTCTGAGGGACAGTAAACTGGCCCCCTATTTTAAAAGTTTGAGGACCCCTGTACCTTTGGTTAATTTGAATAGAAAAAGGAAAGGAAAAAAAAAAACAAATCATCAATACCAAAAATGTAAAAGGTGAACTTACCATCATTGAAAAAGAAATTAAAGCAATAATTAAGAACTATTTTGCCTAATTGTATGGCAGCAAATCTGACAATCTAACTGAAATTTAAAAATATATAAATTGCCCAGATTAACAGAAAAGGAAATCAATTACTTATATATTTCTATTTTAGAAAAAGAAATTGAACAAGCCATTAAAGAGATCCCTAAGAAAAATTCTTCAAGACCAAATGGAATCATAAGTAAATTCCACCAAATATTTAAAAACAATTAATTCCAAAACTATGTAAACTATTTGGAAAAACAGGTAAAGAAGGAGTTCTGCCAAGTTCCTTCTATGATACAAATATGGTACTAATGCCTAAACATTATACTGACAAAGCCCAGCAGCGAGAGTTAGAAAGAAAAATTGCATTTAAAATAACTGTAGACAAAATAAAATATTTGGATTGTCTACCTGCCAAAATAAACCCAATAAAGTAAGATCTAAACAATTGGGGAAATATCAGTTGTTCATAGGTAGGCTGAGCTAATATAATAAAAATGACAATTCTGCCTCAATTAGTCTACTTGTTCAGTGTCATATCAAACTACCAAAAATTATTGTATAGAACTAGAAAACTAATACCAAAATTCATCTGGAAGAACAAAAGGTCAAGAATATCAAAGGAGTTAATGAAAAAAAAACAAAAAAAACAAAAACAAAGGATAGTAGCTTAGCAGCACCAAACCTAAAACTCCATTATAAAACAGCAGTCACCAAATCCATTTGGTACTAGTTAAGAAATAGAGTGGTGGAGCAGTGGAATAGATTTTATACACATGACACAATAATCATGGCCCATAGGAATCTAATATTTGATAAACCCCCAAACTCCAGCTTCTGGAATAAGAACTCACCATTTGACAAAAATTCCTGGAAAAACAAGAAAATAATGCCAGTAACTTTGGCATAGACCTACATCTCATACTCCATAATAAAAAAGGTCAAAATGGGAAGATGATTTGGGCATAAAGGATGAGACCATAAACAAATTAGGAGAGCAAGGGACTGTTTACCTATCAGATCTTTGGAGAAGAGAGAAATTTATGACCAAAGAAGAACTAGAGAACATTATAAGATGCAAAATGGACAACTTTGATTACATTAAATTTAAAAGGTTTTGCACAAACAAAACTAACAGAAACAAGAGTAAGAGGGAATGACAAAGCTGGGAAAAAAATTTCACAGACAATGTTTCTGATAAAGTTTTCATTTCTAAAATATATAAAAACTGTGTCAAACTTATAAGACTATAATTCCCCAATTGATAAATGGTCAAAGGATATGAACAGACAATTTTCAGATGACAAAATTAAATCCATCTATAATCATATGAAAAATTCTCTAAATCACTACTAATTAGAGAAATGCAAATTAAAAGCAACTGGGAAGTTCGACTTCACACCTCTTAGATTGCTAGCATGACTCGATGAAGGGATATGGGAAAACTGGAACACTAATGTGTTGTTGTGGAATTGTGAAATGATCCAGTCATTCTGGAGAGTAATTTGGAACTATAAACTATAATTTGGAGCTATAAAATTGCGCATGCCTTTTAACCTAGCAGTGCCACTATTAGGTCTATATCCCAAGGAAACCATAAAGCAGGGGAAAGGACCCATATGTGCAAAAATATTTAGAGCAGCTCTTTTTGTGGTAACAAATAATTGTAAAATGCTTATCAATTGGGGAATGGCTGATTTTAGAAAGACCTAGAAAGATTTACATGAACTGATGTTGAGCAAAACAAGGAGAATCAGGAATTCATTGTATACAGTAACAGCAAGAATGTGCAATGATCACCTATGAAAGACTTGGTTTTTCTCAGTGTTTCTGTGATTCAAAGCAATCACAATAGACTTTGGACAGAAAATGCCATATTTATTCAGAAAAAGAACTAGGTAGATTGAATGCAAATTAACACATGTTATGTTTACTTCTTTTTTTCTTTTTTTTCTCTCCCATGGTTTTTTCCTTTTGTTCTAATTTTCCTCTCCTAACATGATTTATTTGTATTTTGTATTTGTATTTGTAAAGAACAATTTGTATTCAAGTTAATTAATTAATTTTTTTTAAGAAAATTTAAAATGATTTAAAATGCTGAGGGGACAAAACCAGATGATTTCAGTCAAAAAAGGGGTTTACCCTCGTTGGTGTTCTTCCAGCACAGAATAGAATTTATTGACAATATGTTACTAGAGATGTCAT
The DNA here is from genome assembly GCF_016432865.1 of Antechinus flavipes. Lineage (NCBI taxonomy): Eukaryota > Metazoa > Chordata > Mammalia > Dasyuromorphia > Dasyuridae > Antechinus > Antechinus flavipes. The sequence continues at coordinate 337,897,817 of NC_067399.1, forward strand.
AGCTGATGTGCCTCCCAAATGTAACAGGGTGTTCCCCTTGGAATCCCACGGAAAGAATAAAAGTGTGGATCCTTCTAGGGAGGATTGAAAGTTATAGTCTTCATAATTGTGGAAGAAACTTTGTTTTGGCAAGGGTTAAAATAGGGGTATAGGTGAGAGTGGAGAAGTGGGAGAGTGGAATGGAGCTGTATTTCTCTCAGCAGTAAAAATTTTTGAACTAGTCTACAAATCAAACTGAGCTGTTTTCCACAGCTATTGAGAGAGGAAGAAAGAAGCAGAGACAGGAAAATGAAGCAAGAGGGCAGCAACATAGGCAGTACTATGATGGATGATGTTTCGAATGGAAATAGATAATAAGCATTGATGAGCTTAGAGCTTACTCTCTCACTATCAAAAGAACCTTGTAGAAAAAAATTTTCTCCCCCCAAAACTGGAATGGTGATATGCTTCATTTCTTTCTATTCACTGATTTTTTTTTACTTTAATATTTTATTTTCTTCAGATATATATAAAATAATTTTTAACATTTGTTTTTAAAATTTTGAGTTACAGATGCTGTCCCATCCTCCCCACCATTCTTCCCTTTGGAAGGTTTTTGCTAAGTTATACAAAAAAGTCATTCAATGAAAGAAAATATAGATTCTTTCCCTCACTTCTACCAAAAAAAAAAACCCTCCAGATAAATAAAGTTTAAAAAGTATGCTTTAATCCATTCTTTCTCTGGATATAAATGGGATTTTTCAGCATAACTCCTTCATTGTTGTCTTTATCCCTTCTGTTTCATATCTATCTACAATCAGCAAGTTTATTCTTAAGTGTTTTCTATTCGTTATTTTTTTGTAATGTCTGATTTCTTGTATCTTTGAATGTACACATATAATATCCATGATTGATCATGATCCCTTTTGTTCTGCACTTCCATCCAATCTCTCTCCAAAATCTTAGGGTACCCACCTGAAAGCAACACAAATTAAAGATGGAAAAAAAATCCCTCCTGATTATAATTTTAATAATAATTTTAACAAACTTCCTAAGTAGAAATATTTAAAGTGTGGGTCAGGAGTGTTCCAAGCTCTATGTTATAGCCAGTCCAGGTTATTTTGAATGTAGAAGTATCAAACAAATCTCCAGGCTCCTAAGTAAAGGAGGAAGATAGTGAAATAGAGAAGGTCAAATCAAAAAATGAGAACTTCCAGGCTTTCCTCTTCCAGTGGTCAGAGAAAAGAGTGATCTGAAAAGAATCTAGTCTTCCTCCTTTTCCTGTTGGGAAGGGGGTACATAAGAAAAAGGTAGTACTCACCCAACTTTGCTCTACAGAAACATTTACATGCTATGTAGCCAAGCAATTCTATGATTTTTATGATTCATTTTAATGTGTAAATTGTCAAATGTAGTAACAAAGATTTAATACTTCTCTGTTTGGCTCCTGATCAATTACTAGGTTGAGCCTCTGTGGGTTTTGTGATGCCATGAAAAAAAATGACCTCATTTATATGGAATATTTCAAGGCAATGAAATATATTCATTATGGAGCCAGAATAACTAACTCAAGGGAAATCTTCTGAAGGGGTGAATCAGGACTTTTAAAGAACCCCAAAGAAGATAAATGGCCAGGGTCCAAAAGAGATATTTACTTATGTATTCCCCATGGAAAGGCACACACCGGTGAGTAGCCTAAAAGAACTTTTCTGATCTGAAGGAGGATAGACTTTGAATATATATAAAAAATTAAGATGATTCCTTCATTTCTCACAAGGTATTGCCCTTAGCCACTTTCAAAAATGAAGTGTCAGTTACTACTTAGGGACACATATTTTCCCCTCTGATTTACCCCTTACTTACTCCTCTTCCAATGCTCACTTCGAGGGTAGCAGGCTATCCTAAAAATCCTTTTCTACAACTCACAGATTTTATGTCTTTTCTCTCTAATCTTTTCTCCTTGACTGAAATGTAGCTGATATAACAACTTCATATTGTGAAAAAAATTGAAAAACAACTTCTGAAGGTTTTTCTTTGGTTATAGTGTCCTTATTATTATTGTAATAATAATATGCAATAGTAATAAAAAAAAGTAGCACTAAAAGAAAAGGGACGCATGCTTGCCAAAAGGCTCTGCCATTCTTGTGATGGTTGTCTTGTGTAGAGTCCAAATGGAAGGAGGATTCTCTATAGATGGTGAAGTCCTTCAGGTGCTCCTGGGTGTGGGTGACTGAAATGATTACTTCAAGCCTTAGAGAATTACAGGAACTGAGTGAAACTCATGATTGCTCAAAAAACATTGGTCTACAATCATATAGGAAAAATCAAAAGGATTTTTGCTGTCTTTTGTTTAGACAGTACCATTCAATTGAATGACCAATCTACTGAATTAATACATGTGGGACAGACAGTGTAGGCAGCAAGTAAATTGGACCCAGGAGTGAATAGGAAGAAATGAGTAGGCGGGTGTGCATTTTGGAAATTGTGCTGTATTTCAATGATCTCAAGCTGTTCCCTGACAGAAAACCCCTTCTTTTTAACACCAATGTTTTCTTCCTGGTGCTATATGATTATAAATCTTTAAACACCTCAATCTCCTAAGAATCAAAATTTCACATAGCCCAAAGGGCTTTCATGACAGCTTGTACACAGAAGATGACATAGGGGATATCATCTAAGAAAAAGCTTCTTTAGCTGTGGGTGGGGATCCCATATGAGTCATGTAACTAAATGTGGGGGGGTCAAAAATTGTGTTATATTATCAATAAATGATTAATTTATAGACTGATTTTTATATAACTACAAATCTGGGGGTCACATAAAAATTTCTTAGGCCACAAATTTTTAAAAAAGTGTCAGAAGCCCTGATCTAAGAATTAGGTCATTGGCAAAGGAATGAGGCTGATCTTACAATGTCATTGTAAGAGATGATAGATAGATAGATAGATAGACCGACCTATACATATATATACACATATATATATACATATAAATGTAAAATTCTGTGCATATAAGAATATATCTCTATAGGGGTTATCTAAATGAGACTTGTAGTTACCTTTGGAATCTGGTCCACCTTTCTCCAACACCTTCCTTGACAGGAACAGAAAATCAATAGCAACCTTCTCTTGTCTGGAAGTACTGGGTTAGACCTATTCCTCAATTATTGCTTCTCTAGGGGTATAATTTTTGAGGTTTACTATAAAAGCTGCTTTATAGTAACTAATATTTACTTGTAGGCAATAAGGTAATCTGAGGCTCATATCCATCAACTCAACTTTTTTTTTTCCTAAATACTGGTTACACAAAAGACCATCATAAATAAAGTCAATAAATCCATTGATCTAGGCAAACAATAAGGAGAATTTAGAGATGTTATGAAGATTAGAATATGCCAAAATAAATATAAAAGTGAATGAGCTTCAGCTCAGATACTCACACTAAGGAAAAGGCCTTGATCTCACTCAAGAAAATATCTAGGAAGGCAAATTTGAAATTAGGGACATATTGAGGGGCTGGCTTCTCCAATGTGTTTGAAGTTTTCCAAAGTCATTCTTTCTCTTCCAAAGTATGCCTTTTTCTCTCTGAAGAAACTCTGGAATCCATTCTGTCTTCATATAACTATACATAATCGCATTAGGAAACTTTCCACCAATTAGGAGTCACACCAGAAATTATGTCTACCTCTACAGTATAATGGCCCCCAAGGTGCTGTAGCTTTGGCTGAAAGCCCAGTAATGCATACATTTACATGATACTTTAAAATATTTATATATAACATAAATAATGTAAATAGATATAATTATATATCACTTTTATATTACATATCATGTATTCATAATATGTATTTTGTATCTAGAATACATATATGTGTGTGTCTATGCTATACACACACTCACACATATAAACATATTCATCTTAAATTTTGGAAAATACTTTCCTTGTAACTATCCTGTGAAAATAGTACAAATATTATCATATCCATCTTACTGACGAGAAAACAGATTAAGTGACTTGACCAGAGTGACACAGCTGGTATATGCCAGAGCCAAGACTTGAAGCCAGGTCTTCTGACTCCTTGACTTCCTGTCCTCTGTTGCCTTCCTGATGGCTTCACGCATTTATTCTACTTTCCTGACAAGGGATTCTACGAAGTAGCTATAATGAGTTCCAACGTCTGATGTTAGAAAGATATCCCAGAAAGCTGCTTCCCCTTATTCTATAATATTCCAGAGAACTACAGCAGTGAAAGCCTCCAGCAATTTCCCACTGGCCTTCTGATTTTGAGCCAAGGGAAGAAATCTCAAAGGCATGCTTCTCTAAAGCTGATTGATGCCCTTTGAGACCTTCACTACTGGAAGTTTTTCAAGCCCCCTCCTTCTCACATTTCCTAGCTTCCACCGAAAGATTTTCTGCCTGTTACCTTGGTGCCATGGACCTTCATTAGAGAAATCAAAGCAGACTCTTACAGGTGGTTCATCTCCTGAGTCTAGAAAAAAAAAGAACCAGAATCTTCTAAGTGAAGTCAATCTTGATTATTGATTTTTTTCCAGCTGAAGGTTTTGAGAGGCCCTGATTAAATCATAAACTGCTGCTTAAGGCTTAATGCTGCCTCAGAACTCTGAGCCAAACCTCAGTGTCCTAAGGGCACTTCAGCTCCAATACAAGAAGTCTGCGCATGTAACTTTCACTTTAAATTGTTCTATCTCAAAATGGTTACTTGAACTGCTGGTGCTGCAGGTGCTACTGCCTTGGAGGTTAATCATAAGATTTAACACCACTGGTTATAATCTATGATGCAAAGGTGGATTTAGCAGCACATGAAAAAAAAAATCTCTTTACTGAGATTTGCAGCTGTTGTCTAATCAATGTGCAAGGGAAGGGAAAGAATTTAAGCATTTATATAGCCATTACTACATGCTAGATACTATGCTAACATTATCCCATTTAATCCTCATAACAACCCCTACCAAGGTAATCTCCATTTTACAGTTAAGAAAATTGATATGTGGAAAAGTTAAGTGACTGACCCAGGATCACACAGCTAGTGAGACCATGAGGCCAGATTTCAACCTGGATCCTTGACTCCTGGAAGAGCACTCTATCCACTATGATATGAAGCTGCCAATTTACAAATACCATCTCATTTAATCAATAACCAGATCACTTTTGATTAATAAATTGGTTAACTATCAATTTATTGAGTGCCTTTATATGATAGGCACTGTAGGACCAAATACCTCTGTGACCCTTCTCAAAGAAACAAAAAGAGAGAGAAAAGAGGCAGACAGACAGAGGGGAGAAGAAGTAAGGGGGAGGAGAGATGAGGGGAAGGAGAGGGAGGCAGGAAGAGGGAGGGAGAAAGAAGAAAATAGAGGAAAGAAGGAAGGGAAGGAAGGAGAGGAAGAGAGAGAGAGAGAGAGAGACAGAGACAGAGAGAGAGACAGAGAGAGAGAGAGAGAGGAGGGAGACAGGAGGAGGAGGAGGAGAAAGAACAAAATGGAAAGGAAGAATCAGAGAGTGAGGAAGAGGGAAAGAGGGAGGAAAGAAGGAAAGAAAGAAAGAAAGCCTTGCTATTCTCAAGAAGTTTGCATTTTAGAGATAAGTCAAGAATGAAGATTTTACATATATGTATATATATATATATACACATATATGTACATATACAAATATATGCATGCATATATCTAAGTATAAAGGCAATAAACACAAATAAATTCAAAGTAATTGAATATAAGGTCATTTGAGAGAGAGGACACTAATTATTGAGGGATGAGGAAAAACTTCATGTGGAGATGGTACTTGAAATGCATCTTGAAGGAAGAGAGAGATTCTGGTAAGGAGACAGGGAATATATTCCAAGAAAGGGGGATACCCAATCCAAGAATATTAAGATTCCATTCTTGGAAATGAAGTTTCATTCATGAAGAAGACAGAGGATCAGACTGTCTGATTCATAGATTAAAGGAGAGTAATAATACAACAAAGACTGGAAAAATAGACTAGGAAAAACTAAACAGAGGAATGTTGTCTTATTCTAGAAGCAAGGGCATAATAATCTCACTTCAGTTTATTGAGTGGGTGTAGAGGACCCCAGATATTTGGGGAACTCTGGGATGGTATACTTGAAGCAAAGATACTTACAGCAGGGTGTTTACTCAGTGTGATTGATGAATAATGGTTCTCTAGTTCACATATACTTAGTACTTACTGTGATGTAATGGTTCTACACTTGATAGTGTGCTGTAGTGGTATAATTGTACCAACGTATTTAAGGGCAGAGAGGATTGGAGGGAGGAATGTGAGAGTGTGTGTGAGCTAGAGCTCAGACTCCAGACTCCAGACTCCAGACTCTATTCCTGACTCTCCTGCTAAGATCTTCAAAGCCTGTCCAGAGAGCCTCCAGAAAGCTAGCCCAAACATTACATTTTGGAGTCCAAAGGTGGGGCACTGAAAGAAGCACACTGCATTTTGAGACTTTGGTTGTAAAAACCTACACTCAGCAGTTTGACTGACTCGATCGTAAACTGCGTGGAGAAGTCCCTGTGACCCAGAAATAGGGTTAGTACAAAAATAGACAAGCAGGAACCTTTGGTAAGGGCTAAACTAGTCACTTTTGTTTTTCAGCTGAAATGGGGCAAATACTAAGAAAAGAGTCTTCCACCCTCCCCAAGGGAAGTGTGTAGCATGCATAGTTTAGGTTAATTAAGAAGCAAGGTTTGTTGGTAACTTGGAAGCAGATCACTGGACTCTTAGATATATATTATAGTGCACGTTTCCTTGGGTCTCTAAGGAAGAAAAATTAGAGCCAGATATGTGGAAACTAGTGGGAGAGCAACTAATTGAATATTATTAAGCTAAGGATCCTGATTCAATTCCTGAGAAGACATTCTTTATGTATATAACATAATACAATTAGCTTTAAAGGAGCCCACAAGTTCTAAAAAAAGGAAATTTTTTAAAATGAGAACAGACAGACAAGGAAGTATGAAGAGAAAGAGCAGGAAAAGGATGGTATTGACAAAGCAGCTGGAAGGCATGGAGAGTTGGACAAAAAAGGAGTTAAGTACCTTAAGGACAGTGCTGATGGGCTTAAAGAGTGCTTTTCACTTTCACATCTCACTCAGTTTCACCTCCACCTCCACCTGAGCAGGTACCTTTAGGGCATTCCCCATCTCCCGACTAGTTCTCCCTCAATTTTGCCTTTGTGGGTGGAGGGGAGAAGAAGAGTGAAAGGGGCAGTGACACCATCAGCACCACCCATGCAGCAGCTTTATCTATCCCCTAAAACACAATTACAAAAAGCATTAGTTAACGCTAAAGAAGAAGGACAGGATACATTTGCTTTGAGAATAAAAGCATATCCTGTGATTGAAGAGTTTGACTCTTCAGGTCAAGAAAAAAAAAAGATACACCCCTTTTAATCTGGAAATTATCAAAGATCTGAAAAAGGCTTTCACTCTTTATGGGTCAACATCATCTTATGTTAAGATGATATTATAGAATTTGGCTTTTGAAATTTTAACCCCTAGTGATTGGAAATCTATAGCAAGGACATCTTTAAAACCTGGACAAAATGTGTTGTAGCTATCTGAGTATAGTGAACTCTGTAGAATACAAGTCCAATGAAACAGGCAACCTGGAATTAATATCCCAGTCACCTTTGTTCAACTAGCAGGTGTAGGTCCTTATAAGTCTGAAATTTTAGTGCAGATTAATTACCCTGTAGTAGCATATGAGCAAATTGCTTCTTCTGCTATCAAAGCATGGGGCACCCTCCCAGGAAGATAAGATAGAGGGGAAGACTTCATGAAAATAGCACAAGGTCCAAATGAAACCTTTGCTGATTTCATGGGACGTCTGCAGATAGCTTTCATATGAACTATTGGTGAAAATGTAGCAACAGAAATAATGATAAAACAACTTGCTAGAGAAAATGCTAATGAGGTTTTTAGAAGAATATTATTAGGACTACACAAGGATGCTCCTTTAGAGGAGATCATAAGATGCTGTGTGAGAGTGGGCATAAATATCTTTTATACCCAGGCTATGATGCAGACTTTTCAAGATCTGAACATGGTAAGACAGGATCCCTTTTGGCAAGGGACTTCCAGAGAGACTCATCAATGCTTTCAATGTGGTAAAGTCGGGCATCTGAAAGCTCAATGTTGGTATAGAGATATAGAATGAAAAAACAGGGTGGGAGAACAAGACCCAAAACCCCATATCCAAAATGCAACAAAGGCTTCCATTGGGCATCAGAATGTATATTGACTCGGGGAAATGGGAAGTGGGGCTCGGTTCCAGGACGCTAGGCAAAAAACACTTGGGGCATGATGGCAGCTGATGCTACACCCAGAGAGCCTTTAGAAGTTCAGTACTTCACATGATCAATCAACTGAGAAGCAACCTGATGGGGGAAAGAGATTACAATTGGGGAGAATAGAATTGTATGCAGCTGGGACTACTGAGATATCCCCTGGAGAGGTAAGATTTGTCCCTGTCCAGCCTATAGATTCTTTACCTCTAGGCACAGCAGGCTTGACCATTAAACCTCATGAAAGTGCTTACAAAACACTGTCCATCCATACACTGATGTGGGAAACTGGGGAAAATGTAGCTAATATCCCAGTCACTAATACAGGTAGACAATGTGTGATGTATCACCCAGGAGAAGTAGTAGCATCAGGTTTACTGATACATACTCCTGATAGGCAATCTGGTGATATTTACCAGTAATTTACCCAGATTTTGACTCCCAGGAAATTCTGGATTGTAGCTGTTACAGATGACCATCCTATGGTCACTATTTATATAAATAGCATACCATTGAAAAGGTTGATAGACATGGGTGAAGATCGTACAGTCATTAGAAGTGCCAATTGGCCCAGTCATTGGCCAAAGATTAAGGCAGACACCCATATGTCTGGCGTAGGAGGACCAATAGGATGATATTTGAAGGTGAAATAGCAGTTTTTACTCCTTTTGTAGTAAATAAAATGTCCATCAGTTTATGGGGAAGAGACATCTTATAACAGTTAGAATTACAAATGAATACTTTGGCTTTTTAGGTAGGACTGCTGTTGAAGGCCTGCCTGTACTCTCACCTGTTCCCATTCAATAGAAAACTGATACACTAGTATGGGTACAACAATGCCCCTTACAAAGTGAAAAAATTCAGGCCTTATTTAGATATAGTACAGGAGCAACTTGACCAAGGACACTTACAACCTTCTCTAAGTCCTTGGAATTCCCCTATTATTTGCTGTAAAAAAGAAATCTGGAAAATGGAGGATGTTGACTGATTTAAGAAAAGTAAAAGTAAATGAACAGTTGGAAACAATGGAAACTCTTCAGCCTGGACTTCCATCTTTTACTCAATTCCCTAGAGAATGGCCTCTTTGAGTTATAGACATTAAGGATTATTTCTATTCTATCCCTCTGGATAAGGAGAATATGAAAAGATTTGCCTTTTCAGTACCCAGTGTTAATTTACCTGAGCCTTATAAAAGATATGAATGAACAGTTTTGGACAGGGAATGAAAAATAGCCCTACTATGTATGTGGCTGTTGCTCTTACTCCAGTAAGAAAAGCATTTCCAAAAGTTTTGTTGTTACATTACATGGATGATATCTTGGGATGTGTACCCGAGGAGCAAATGTTTTAGAAGCATGTCTATAAAAGACCCTAAAAACACTAAGGAACTACAAATTGCATATAGCTCCAGAAAAAATTCAAAGGCATGCTTCTTTTCAATATTTAGGATATGAAAACTATCCTAAGGTGCTTACAATACAAAAACTTTCTTTAAGGGCAGAGAAGTTGAACACATTAAATGACTTTCAGAAATTGATAGGAGATATCCAATGGATGTGTCCAGTGTTATGCTTAACTACCTATCAATCACAATGATTATATGACATTTTAAGGGGAAACACTGCTTTAAACTCACCATGCCAGCTTACAAAAGAAGCTCAAGAAGCTTTGAGAGAAGTTGAATGGGCTTTATCCAATGTGGTTGAAAGACTTACTCAAAAACCCTTGGAAATATCAGTTTTTACTACAAAAGAGGGACCCACAGCAGTCTTTCATTAAGGACACAGTGTGATCGAGTGGTTGAACCTCCTAGCACAATCAGAACAAAGCCTTATTTCTTATCCAGTGCTTGTGGCTAAAATTGTATTAAAAGCCATTGAGTAGTGCAATAATTTGAGATAAGATCTGAAAGATATATACCTCTTATATCAAAGCACAAATTAATGTATGCTGTGAAACCATTCCAGAGTGGCAAATTTTATTAGCCATAGCTCCAAATTTTACACACCAACAAAATAGATAAACCTTTGGTAAATTTGATTAGAAAAGGAAAGAGGAAAATCAAATTGTTAGTTTAAAAATGAAAAGAGAGAACTTTCCACTAATGAAGAGGAAACTAGAGAAATAATTAGGTGTTACTTTGCCCAACTTTATGCCAATAAATTTGATAACTTAAATGAAATGGATGAATACCGTCAAAAACAAAGGTTGCCCAGATTAACAGAGGAAAAAATAAATTGGTTAAATTGTCTCATTTTAGAAAAAGAAATAAAACAAGTTATTAATCAACTTCCTAAGAAAAAATCCTCAGGACCAGATATATTTATATGTGAATTCTACCAAACATTTAAAGAACAATTAATTTCAATGCTATATAAACTATTTGAAAAAAATAAGGATTGAAGGACTCCTACCAAATTCCTTTTATGACACAGACATGGTACTGATACCTAAACCAGGGAGAATTAAAACAGAGAAAGAAAATTACAAACCAATCTGCATAATGAACGTTGTTGCAAAAATCTTAAATAAAATATTAGCAAAAATATTACAGAAAATAATCTTCAGGATAATATACCATGACCAAGTAGGATTTATATCAGGAATTCAGGGCTGGTTCAATATTAGGAAAACTATTAACATAATTGACTATATTAATAACCAATTTACCAAAAATCATCTCAATAGATGCAGAAAAAGCATTTGATAAAATCCAACATCCATTCCTATTAAAAACACTAGAGAATATAGGAATAAATGGACTTTTCCTTAAAATAGTAAGTAGCATCTATTTAAAACTATCAGTAAGTATCATATGTAATGATGATAAACTGGAATCATTGCCAATAAAATCAGGTGTAAACAAGGTTGCCCACTATCACCATTACTATTCAATATTGCATTAGAAATGCTAGCTTCTGCAATGAGAGATGAAAAGGAGATTAAAGGAATTAGAGTAAATAATGAGGAAACCAAATTATCACTCTTTGCAGATGATATGATGGGATACTTAGAGAACCCAAAGATTCTACTAAAAAGCTATTAGAAATAATCCACAACTTTGGCAAAGATGCAGGATACAAAATAAATCTACATAAATCATCAGCATTTTTATACATCACTAACAAAATCCAACAGCAAGAGAAATTCCATTTAAAATAACTGCCAATAGTATAAAATATTTGGGAATCTATCTGCCAAGGGAAAGTCAGGAACTATATGAGCAAAACTACAAAACATTTTCCCCACAAATAGTCAGATCTAAACAATTGGAAAAATATTAAGTGCTCTTGGATAGGTTGAGCGAATATAATAAAGATGACAATACTACCTAAACTAATCTATTTATTTAGTACTATAACAATCAGACTTCCAAGAAACTATTTTAATAACCTAGAAAAAATAACAACACAATTCATCTGTAAGAACAAAAGATCAAGAATTTCAAGGGAACTAATGAAAAAAAATGAAGGTGGTCTAGTTGTACCTGATCTAAAACTATATTATAAAGCAGCGGTCACCAAAACCATTTGGCATTGGCTAAGAAATTGACTAGTTGATCAGTGGAATAGATTTCATGGAACAAAATAGTCAACAACTATAGCAATCTAATGTTTGACAAACCCAAAGATCCCAACTTTGGGGATAAGAATTCACTATTTGACAAAAACTGCTGGGAAAATTAGAAATTAGTATGGTAGAAACTAATCATTGACCCACACTTAACACTGGACACCAAGATAAGATCAAAATGTGTTCATGATCTAGGCATAAAGAATGAGATTATAAGAAAATTAGAAAAACATAAGATAGTTTACCTCTCAGACCTATGGAGAAAGAAGGAATTTGTGACCACAGAAGAACTAGAGATCATTATTGATCACAAAATAGAAATTTTTGATAAAATCAAGTTAAAAAGTTTTTTTTTTTAAACAAGCAAAACTAATACAGGCAAGATTAGAAGGAAAACAATAAAGTGGGAAAACATTTTTACAGTCAAAGGTTCTGACAAAGGCCTCATTTCCAAATATATAGAGAATTGACTCTAATTTATTAGAAATCAAGCCATTCTCCAATTGAGAAATGGTCAAAAGACATGAACAGACAATTTTTAGATGATGAAATTGAAACTATTTCTACTCATTTGAAAAGGTGTTCCAAATCATTATTGATCAGAGAAATGTAAATTAAGACAACTCTGAGATTTCGCTACACACTTGTCAGATTGGCTAAGATGACAGAAAAAGATAATGATGAATATTTGAGGGGATGTGAGAAAACTGGGACACTAATGCATTGTTGGTGGAGTTGTGAACAGATCCAACCATTCAGGAGAGCAATTTGGAACTATACTCAAAAAGCTATCAAACACTGCATACCCTTTGATCCAGAAGTGTTACTGCTGGGCTTATATCCCAAAGAATATTAAAGAAAGGAAAGGGATCTGTATGTGCAAAAATGTTTGTGGCATCCCTGTTTGTAGTGGCTAGAAACTGGAAATTTGAATGGATGCCCATCAATTAGAGAATGGATGAGTAAATTGGTATATGAATTTTATGCAATATTATTGTTCTGTAAGAAATGACCAGCAGGATGAATACAGAGAGGCTTGGAGAAACTTCATGAACTGCTGCTGACTGAAATGAGCAGAACCAGGAGGGTCATTATACATTTCAACAACAATACTATATGAGGATCAATTCTGATGGAAGGGGCTATCTTCAACAATGAGAAGATCCAAATCACTTCCAATTGATTAGTAATGAACAGAACCAGCTACACCCAGCGAAAGAACACTGGGAAATGAGTGTGGACCACAACATAGCATTTCCACTCTTTCTGTTATTGTTTGCTTACATTTTTGCTTTTCTTCTAAGGTTATTTTTACTTTCTTTCTAAATCCGATTTTTCTTGTGCAGCAAGATAACTGTATAAATATGTATACATATATTGTATTTAACATATAGTCTAACGTATTTAACATGTATGGGACTACCTGCCATTTAGAGGAAAGGGTAGAGGGAAAGAGGAGAAAAGTTGGAACAAAAGTTTTTGCAAGGGTCAATGTTGAAAAATTACCCATGTACATGTTTTATCAATTAAAAGCTATTTTAAAAAGCATAGTATATTCACCTTCTTTTTTGTTTTTTTTATTGTTCATTCATTTTTCTCACATTTTTTTCTTTTACCTTTTGATATGATTTTTCTTGTGAAGCATGATGAATATTGAAATGTGTTCAAAAGAATTGTACATGTTCAACCTAAAAAAAAGAAAAGAAATGATGAGCAAGCTGGTTTCAGAAAAGCCTGGAAAGATTTACACGAATTGATGCTGAGTGAAATGAATAGAATCAGGAGAACATTGTACACAATTGCAGTAAGACTTGTGACAATTAACTATGTTGGACTTAACTCTTCTCAGTAATGTGGTGATCTAAGACAGTGCCAATAAACTTGGAAAATTGAGAACTGGGTAAAATAAAATATTAAATAATGAAAATAAAAAGCAAAAAAAATTAATCATCTGTAAATAACACATAATAATAGCATCTAACCCTTAAAGTTGTTGGGGTGGGGGGGAGGAGGAAGCAATCTTTGTAGAAACAAAACAAAACAACCACCAAAAAAACCACATTGACTCAGACTATTTTCACATGCAGATCAAATACTGAAGCTGAAGTTTCAATATTTTGTCCAATAATGAGAAGACAGGACTTATTAGAAAAGCTATAAGCTGATATTGGGAAGGATTTAAATCAAAGCTTAAGTCAAAAGGAAAAGGAAATGGCAGAGGATAATATGAATAGATGATGTCATGGAAATAAAAAAAATGAACTTGAACAGACTTCAAGAGATAGTGGAGGATAAAAGAGCTTAGAGTCATGAAGAGTCAAACATGACTGAATGAATAAATAATATATGGCAGAGAGGAGAGGGAGCAATCAATCAATAAACATGTATTAAGTACCCACTAAGCACTGTCATAGGCCCTGGAGATAGAAAGAATTAGACAATACCCACATTCAAGAAGTTTATGTTTTAATGGAACTAGTGATTGGAAATCACAGAACTATAGGCTATAGAGCCAAATGCAAATTGGAGACCATAAGAAAATTGAAATTAAGAGAACTTTATTGATTTGCCTTAGATCATATGTCTAACAAAAACCAAAAAGATAAGTTTGTGAGGAATAAGAGATGGTCGAGGTTCTAGGAAAAGCATGTGAACCTAATGTAGGTAAAATTATGGCTAACTAGACTAAAGATAATATTTAAAGATGCCAGGTTACTCTATTTTTAGTCTCTATAGACCTCTACTATTGCTACAGATAAGTAAGTAACATCTATGGAATAATAATAATATAATCAGATAATCCGAGGGAATGGCTAAAGTGTCTCTACAATGCTAACAGGGATCAGCTATGAGAAGCCATAGATGTAATTCACTTTAAGGTCTAAGTGGAGTTTTTTTTTTTTTTTTTAAGGAATCTTATAAGATTATAAACTACTTAAAGACTTTATTTCTTGTTTTTGTTTCTCTTCCAAAACTTGACATTGCACATGTTACCTACACTTAATAATTGATTGATGAGTGAATAAATCTTGGGGTACCATTAGGTATATTATTTGTTGTGTTGTTATTTTGGTTGTTCAAGATTCTTGGCTTAGTGAGTATAAAAAACTCTTCCTGTAAAATCTACTTTTCTAAACCAAATGAGTAACTTTTCTGCAACTTATGCTCTTAGAGAATTGCCTAGGGCCGTGGTACTTCCTCAAGGTCACATAGACAATACCTGTCAGAAACAGAATTTGAACCAGGTCTTCCTAACACCAAACCCATATCTCTTCCAATAAATTCTGCTATTCATAGAGCTATAGTTTAAAGGCACAAAAATTCCAGTTTAGAGAAAAACTGTAAAGAGTAATACTTTTAATTTTTTTTAATATGATGTTGGTAAATATCAACAAATACAGACATATCTACTTACAAAGAAGAAAAAAAGAGTACTATATATGAAATTGTGAGTTTCTATTGCATTTATTTGGTTTTTATGAGGTAAAAAGCAAATTAGACACAGTATCAAAGTTCTTATGTCTCCCTCTGAATTTCTTTTAGTTCTTTTTTTGTACATTTGAAAAAAAAAATTCACTGACTCTTTTTTCTTTTGGCATCATTATCACTAGCTCTTCTCTCCTATCTAACTCCCTTATGTCCATAAAAAGGTCCTTTCTTGTAATAAATAAAGCAAAACAACTCCACACATTGAAAATATCTGAAAAGTGTATCTTCTTCTGTTTTTTAAGTTCATCATTTGTTTGTCAAGAGGTGAGAAATATGCGTATTTTTGTCAGCAGTCTGTTGAAGATATGGTTGGTCATGGCCTTAATGAGAATTTCTGAGTCTTTTAAAATTGTTTTTCTTTATAATGTTGTAATCACTTTATAGAATTTCTCTGAGTTTGGTCCTTTAGTTATTTCTTACCACATAATAATTTTTCACTACATTCATCCATAACATGTCTGATTCAATATTTTTCCTTAGTTGATAATATTCCCTTAATTTCTAGTTCTTTAATATAGCCCAAAAAATGTGGCTATAAGATTTAGGAAAGGTTGTTTGTTTGTTAGTTTTGTTTTTATTCAAATTATATTGTTCAAGAAATTCTGCTATGTTTGTGATAGTGATCTGTGGTGGTTAAGAAATGGTGGCCATAACATCTAGCTATTCCTAATTAATGTAGAAAGACAGCCAGGTTTCCAGGGCAACCTTTGAGGAGGTGGAACACAGTTGGTTTTTACTTCTTGGGCAGGTTGTTTTCACCTCATTGATTTTTCACTGCTTATTGAATTACCCTCTCCTAGTTGCTGGAGTTCATTTCATTGCCCCCTCAGTCCCTTTCTGACTAAACCATGATTAATGGTCACTGTCTAACTCCAACACTTCTTTCTTTATGTGCCCATCTCTTGCAGCCCTATGAGTCTACAAGGCTTCAGGTCACTGAAGATATGTACTCCCTGTCCAGAGTAAAACAGAGAAGCCAAGGGTGATACAAAGCAATGTGAGCAGAGCATTTATTTAGCTAACTCTTTCAGATTTATAGGGCATTGCTACTGAGTAATTAAAATTTACTAAGCTATTTCCACAAGATATTAACTTTAAGTAATCCTCAGTAAAACTAAGTGGATAACAAGTTGGTTGTTTTGCTTAGGATCAGTAATTAAAGATTTTTCAATTATGATAATTTTGGGGGGAATAATAGTCTTGGTAAGTAGGGTGTGATTAGAATTGTGCTTTCTATGATAAACATTCTTTTATACAATTCCAACAGGAGATACATTTCCCAGATAATTTTCCTATCATACCTCAAAATTTTTCAAGGTCTTCATCTGTCCCCTCCTTCCATCTTTTCTCAGAGGAGTATGTATTTTTGCTTCTTTTCAAAACTAATTCCTCCAGTTGTGCCCTTAATTTTAACCCTTGCCTTATTTCCTTAGAATATTGCTCTATCAGATCATCTTTTTCTTCAGAATACCCTCTCTCTTTTCCAAGAGGCACCTGAATAAGAATTCCTTTTATATTACCACTGGTTATTCAATCTCTGTTTGAAGACATCTAATGAAAGAAAACTCACATTTACCTAGGCAATCAAATACATTATAAGAGAGATCTATTTGGAAGTTTTTTTTCCCCTCATATTGAGTTGAAACCTGCAATTTCCACCTATTGTTTCTAATTCTCCTGTCTAGAGTAAACAGAATAAGACTAATTCCTTTTAAAATGATAATCCTGGGAGAGGATTCTGAGAAGATAGTGGAATAGATTAGAAAACTTTTGGCTCTTAAAATTTCCTCTGCAAAAAAGATATAACATCACCTTGGAACAGCAGGAATAAACACAGGGTAAAGCAATTGTCTTCCTAAGACAATTTAAGAAAACTTTTTTTCCAGGGAAAGAGATCTGGCCTGAGATACCTCCAGGCCAACTCTGAAGAATCAACAAACAACAAGCCCTGGGGTAGCTGGTTTGAGAGACAGTCTCAGTCTTCAAAACCTTCACCTCACAGATAGTCTGGGAATCTAACAGCTGAGTAGGCGAAGGCCACTGTCATCCAGGGACATTCCAAGGCTGTGGCCATGGAGAAAGGAGATAGCCCAACATTGGGCCCTGAGGCAGACCTCAAAAAAACAACAAAAAGAAGAACCTGGAGATGGGGCCAGAGCCAAGATTGTAGAGAGTAGACAGGTCTTCATTTGAGCTCTTCCTGGCCTCCCTACAATCAACTCTAGATCAAGTCTCTGAATGGATTTTGGACTGACAAAGCATGCAAATATTTGGAGTGTAAAAATTTCCAATGGAAAATATTTTGGAAGAATTTCAGAAAAGGTCTGTCTCAGGAAGGGGAGGGGTTGGAAGGATCAGGCATAGTGCAATGTGGTAAAATGCAAGAATAGTAAAGAAGCTTCTGCTGGGAGAATATAGTAGAAGGTTTGTAGCCAAAATACAGTATTGTTTGCTACTCTGTTCTGGTTCAGAAGTCAGTGAATTAGCAGACTAGCTGTGAGACTTCCAGTGCAACTACAGAAGGCAAAGAGTGAGCCCCCCAATACCAGCATAAGGCAGGTCTTGGCTATACCCACTCACAACAGAAATAAAACTGGCAGCACCAGCTTCAGGGCAGTAGGAAGGCACAGTAGGCTATAGAAGAAGCTTGGGACAATCACCCCTTTTCCCTAAGAGCAGACCTCAACATTTAAAAATGAGTAAAAAAAGCAAAAAGAGCCCTGACACTAGATATCTTTTGTGGAGACGAGAAAAACAGACCTCAAAACCTGAGGACACTAAAGGCAAAACATTTCCAAATGAAGTCTCAAAGGATGATATGAGTTGGTCTGCATCTCACAAGGTTCTCTGGAAGAATTCAAAAAGAATCTTAAAAGAGAGAATAAAATGGGAGAAATAAACTAGTGCTCTGGAAAGGGAAACACAGAAATTGTCTGAAGAAAACCACTCCTTAAAGAATAGTTTTGATAAAATGGAAAAAGAAAACAACTCTTTGGAAAACAGAATTTCTGAAATGGAAAAAATTTCAATGAACAAAACAACTCATTTAAAGATTCAATTGGCCAAATGGAAAAAGGAGATTTAAAAAGCTTACTGAAGAAAATAATTCAAAAAACTTAAAATTGAACAAATGGAAGTGAATAACTCAATGAAACATCAAAAATCAATCAAACAAAACAAAACAAAATAAAAAAATAAAAGAAAATATAAAATATCTTATTGGAAAAACAACTGACATGGAATCCAGGAGAGACAATCTAAGAATTATTGAACTACCTGAAATTCATATTGCAAAAAAGAACCTAGACATCATCTTTCAGGAAATCATCAATCACCAGGGAAAACTGCCCTGCTATCCTAAAACAAGAGGAGAAAATAGACATTGAAAGAATACACTGATCACCTCCTGAAAGAGGTCCCAAAATGAAAACTCCAAGGAATATTGTAGCTAAATTCCAGAATTATCAGATAAAGGAGAAAGTATTTCTAGCAGCCAGAAAGAAACAATTCAAATATCAAGGAGCCACAATCAGGATTACCACTTTAGTAGTAAAGCTACCCCTTTAAAGGACTGAAGTGCAGGGAATACAATATTCCATATGATATTCCAGAGTGCAAAAGGGCCTGGACTGTATCCCAAATCAACTATCCAGCAAAATTAAGCATTTTCATGGGAAAAGATGGATATTCAATGAAATAGGGGGATTTTCATTTATTTTTTATGAAAAGACCAGAACTGAACAGAAAATTTGATCTTCAAATATAGAAAAACATAAAAAGAGAAGAAAAAATATGTTTTTAAAGGTTAAAAAGTTTACAATTCTATATGGGAAGGTGATATGTTTAACTTTTGAGAACTATACCTTTGTTACTGGTATATTTAAAGAGTATAGCTATAATTTTACTTTACTGTGATATATTTAAAAAAAAAACTGTGGATGGAAAATAGATTGTATTGGAAGAGGAGGGAAAGAGAGATAAAATGGGATAAATTACATCACATGAAGAGGTCGAAAAAAAAGACCTATTACACTTGAGGGAAAGAAAGGAGGGAAATGACTATTATGTGAGCCCTAATTTCATCAGATTTGGATCAAAGAGAGAATATGAGACATATTTAGTGTAATATAGAAATTTGTTTCAACCTATAAGGAAATATGAGGAGAAAGAAGAAAGCAAAGGGAGAGATAATAGAAAGGAGGACAGAAATAGAAGGGGAAAGGGATAAAAAAGGGAGAAGGCCTGTAAAAGGGGAGAGCAGATTGAGAGATATGGTGATCAGAAGCAAAGCACTGGTGAAGAAGGAAACGGGGAAAAGAAAGAGAAAAATATGACTTAGGGAAAATAAGATGGAAGGTAATAGAAAGTTGGTAAATTTAAATAGGAATGGGAATGGGATGAACTCTCCCATAAAATGGAAGCAGATAGTAGACTGGATTAAAAGCCAAAATCCTACGATATGTTTTTTACAAGAAATACATTTAAAGCAGAATAACACATACAGAGTAAAAGTAGAAGACTGGAGCAGAATCTATTATCCTTCAGCTGTAGTAGAAAAACAAAAAAAACAAAATAGGGGTGACTATTATGATCTCAGATAAAGCAAAAGCAAAAATAGATCTACATAAAAGAGATAAGGAGGGAAACTACATCTTGCTAAAGGGTATCATAGATAATGAAGAAATATCAGTACTAAACATATATGCACCAAGTGATAGAACATCCAAGAAGAAATAGACAGCAAAACTAAACTAATGGAGAATCCCAACCTTGCTCTATCAAAACTACAAAATCAAATCACAAAATAAATGAGAATGAAGTTAAGGAGATAAAGAGAATTTTAGAAAAGTTAGGTATAATAGACCTTCGGAGAAAAGTAAATGGAGAAAGAAAGGAATATATTTTTTCTCAGTGGTATATGGAACTTAATGGATAATTTTACATTAAGTTTAAAAGTTTTTGTTCATACAAAACCAATGCAGAAAAGATTAGAAGGGAAGCAGTAAAGAGAAAATTTACATTCATGGATTCTGATAAAGGCCTCATTTCTATAATATATGGAGAATTGACCCAAATTTATAAGAATACAAGTCGTTCTCCAATTGATAAATGATCAAAGGATATGAAAAGACAATTTTTAGATGAAAAAATAAAACCATTTATAGTCATATGAAAAAATGCTCTAAATCACTATCAATCAGAGAAATGCAAATTAAGATTACTCTGAGGTACCACTACACACCTCTCAAATTGGCTAAGATGACAGGGAAAGTTAAGGATGAATGTTAGAAAGGATATGGGAAAACTAAGACACTAACTCATTGTTGGTGGAGTTGTGAACTGATCCATTCTGAAGAGCAATTTGGAACTATGCCCAAAGGACTATCAAACTATGCATATCTTTTGGTCCAGCAATGTCTCACCTGGCCCTGTATTCCAAAGAGATCATAAAAAGGGAAAATGATCCACATGTGCAAAAAATGTTTGTAGCAGCCCTTTTTGTAGTGGCAAGGAACTGGAAACTGAGTGGATGCTCATCAGCTGGGGAATGGCTGAATAACTTATGGTATATGAATGTAATGGAATATTTTTGTTCTATAAGAAACAATTAGCAAGATGATTTCAAAAAGATCTGGAGAGACTTACATGAACTGATGCTATGTGAAATGAGTAGAGCCAAGAGAACATTATACACAGCAACAAGATTATATGATGATCAATTCTGATGGATGTGGCTCTTGAAAGGAAGGCATGGGCTGAGCTGAGTATAATGAGGTGATTCTAAAGAAAATAAATCTGTGCAGACAAAGACAAAATGGAGTAATTATCTCATACAAATGAGGCATAAAAGGAAAAATTGATACAGAAGAAGCTGATAAGAGGTATGGCGGGTGAAACTTACTCTCATCAGGAATGGGTTAAAGAAAAGAAAACATCTATCTAGAAGGTTATAAAAGTCTTATTAAGAAAGAAAGAAATAAGGGGACAAGGAGTTGGTGACAGGATAAGGAAGAGACCCTTAGAGGAGTAGGTAGGTTAAGGAATAGAAGGGTAATATACCAGGAAGAATTAAAATAGAGGAGTGAGGAGGGATAGGGTAAATTGAATGAGAAGGTAGTAAGGAAAAATAGGAAGAAGGAAAATACACAAGTAATTGTGGCTTGGAATATGAATGGGACAAATTTACCCATAAAACGAAAATGGATTGCAGATTAAAAACTTGAAATCAACATTATGTTGCTTCCAGGAAATATTATAAAAATGATACACAAAGATAAAATAAAGGGCAATAATAAAAATTAATATGTAACTAAAGCTGGAATAGTAATCATTATCTCAAACAAAGTTAAAGTTAAAATACATTAACCAAAAGTGAAAGAAAAAGTCTACATCATGTGTCAGCAGTATTATTCAAATTTATTTTAAACCATTTAAAATGCCTAGGTAGTATAAAATACCTGAGTGTATACCTGCTAAAACAGACACAGGTACTAGAAGGACAAAAACATAAAACACTTTTTAATCAAATAAACTCAGATCTAAAATTTGAATTAATTTTTATTGTACATGAATAAACAAAGCCAATATAATTTTTAAATGGCAGTTTTTACCTAATAGATTTATTCAATGCCATTCCAATTATATTACAAGTTTTTTTTTTTGTTTGTTTGTTTGTTTGTTTTTTTACTGTGAGAAAAAATAATAACAAAATTCATTTGGAAGAGCAAAAAGAACTTCACAGAACCAGAGGAAAAAGATATAAAGGAATTAAATTCAATAGTATTGTAAGTGAGAGCATTGTTGAAATATAAAAATGATAACTTCTATTATTTTTCATTATAATTTTCAAAAATAAATAAAAGCTATATGGCCAAGAATAGAAGGAATGAAAAAAAATTGGAAGAAGGAGAAGCTTTGATAGGCAGTCTCTCAAATAGAATGTAATTGGGGTGATATTGCTGTGACATAGGAAACAATAAACTGGTTGGTTTAGAAAAACAAGGAAAGACATAGGTTTATAAAGGAAGATGCTATTCACCTTCAGAGAAATATATGATATAGTTTTACATCTATGTATGTGAATATATATATTGATAGATATCTATTTATATGTAGGTGTGTGTATATAGATACATATGATAAGGGGTGATAGGGAAGGCAGGGGAAAAAATAAAGTAAAAAGTACATAGCAAATAGCAAAAGAAAACTGACAAAGAAGCAAAGAAAAGCTGGACAGCTTTGAAAACAATGTCTACCATTTCTTATGTAGGTTTTCTTGAAATGGGAATTATTGTTTTATATTGAATTCTCTTATAATTTTCTGTGTACATGGCATTTTTTCTTTTCTTATTTTGTGTTTAAGTTTAAAATTTTAAAAAAATAAAATGACAGGCCTTTAAATCTCTTAAGTGCCATCATATTTTCCCTAAATATTTTTTCAGGCTAAATGTCTGTGTTTACTCATGTATCATGAGCTCCAGTCTTTTTATTAACCTATTTCCCCACTCTGGACTTGCTTTAGTTTATCGATATTCTTTCCAAAATGCTGCACTCAGAACTCAATATCCTACACCATGTGTGGCCTGGCTAGAGTGGGGTTATCAATTTCTTTTGTCCTTAACACAATGGATCTATTAATGCAGCCAAATTCATCTTGACCTATATTGATTTTGCAATCTTCCAAAAACAAAATAAACCAAACAAACAAATGAAAGCCAAATTTGTTTGTATGGAATAAAATAATAGCCAGACCTGAGCTAAGTTTAAAAGGTCTCAATGCTCAAGTGAGCCGGATAGCCACTTATTCAGTCATCCCCCAACTGATAGGCATCCCTTCTGTTTCCAATAGATTTTGCTACTACAAAAAAGAGTTCTTATAAATATTCATGTACATATGGATGATTTTCTTTTTTCTTTGATCTCTTTGTAAACTTAGTATCAATCAAAATGTATGCACAGTTTATAGCTCTTTGGCTGTAGGTTGAAATTGTTCTCCAAAATGGATAGATCAATTCATTATGGCATCAAGAGTACATTGGTGTAGTTATTTTTGCTTATATCCTCCAACATTTATCTTCTTCCTTTCTTATAATATTAACCTATCTGATAAGTATGAGTTGGTAACTAAGTTGTTTTAATTTGCATTTCTCTAATTTTTAATGATATAGAACATTTTTTCATGTGACTATTGATAGCTTGATAAAAGGATTCATATAATAATTTAAGGTCTACAAAGTTCTTTACAACTATCTTCTCATTATGTCACAATCAACTCTGTAAGGTACCTACTACTATGAATGCCATTTTATACATGAGGGAACTAAGGCAAACAGAGGTTAAGTGATTTGATCAGGATCACACTAAACCAGTAAATGTCTGAGGATGGAAGATAATATTTATAAAGTGCTCAGCACAGGAATATTGTAAGCAATTAATAAATGCTTATTTCCTTCTCCCAGGTCCAGCTGAACCATTTCACTGCCTTTGAATTCACTATGTCATTTAACTGCCATTGAATTGAAAATAGACTTATTCAATTCAAAATGCATTGATTGAACTATGCTAGATATTTGGGATACAAAGATAGCAAGGAAATATTCTCTCACTTCTAGGAGCTTACATTTCATGGGGTTCTTTGAATTATAGCATTTCTTGTAGGTACTGGCACTTGATTAACAGAATGCAGAACAAAGTCCCCCAGCACCAAATAAAACCTCTGGTTTCATCAAAATCTATAATTCTTAGCAACCACCCTGATAACTCTGAACTGGATAGTTTCTTTCCAGTAATAGCTGACCTATGTCTCTTTATGTATTTAATACACATCAACTTTGATGAGTTATTGCTCTGAATCTCCCCAATTTCAATACAGTAAATATATAGTGAAAATCTATTATATTCAGACCATTGTGCTAATTGCTGGAGGGATAAACAAGACTGTGTCCTTCCCTCCTAGTTTATAATCCAATAGTTTTTTTTTTCTAATTTACTTTCTCTCCAGTCTCTCTTTCCTCTCATCATGTCTCCTTGATTCACAGCTTCCTACCTTTAATCCACCTTGGTTCCTGAGGAAACATACCAAGTCACCAAGGCAACAGGTTTGGAACTAAGTAGGCAAAATACGCATGAAGCATGGCAGAAAAAAATTGAATTGTAGTGGAAAGAGCACCAGATTTGGAAAATGCCTGGGAACTTATCCTGCCTCATCATTTACTAGCCTTTGACCTTGAGCAAATGCTTTAACTTTCTAAACCTTAGTTTCATTAAGAAAATGAGAGTATTCATCTTAATTTTCTCTAAATTCTAGTTCTAACAAACCAAACTGTGATTCTTAGGACCTGGGCTTTAGAGGCCAGAGGGTATAGTGGATAGAGTTTGGGCTAGGAAGACCTGAATTCAAATCCATCTTTAGAAACTTATTAGTTATGTTGTTGATGGAGTTGTGAATTGATCCAAAAACTTTGGAGAGAAATTTGGAACTATGCCCAAAGGGCTACCAAACTGTACATACCCATTGATCCAGCAGTGTTTCTACTGAGTCTGTCTCCCATGGAAATCATAATGGAGAGAAAGGGACTCACATATACAAGAATGTTTGTGGCAGCTCTTTTATGTAGTGGCAAGAAACTGGAAATTGAGTGAATATCCATCAGCTGGGGAATAGCTAAATAAATTACGGTATTTGAATGTAATGGAACATTATTGTTCTGTAAGAAATGATCAGCAGGATGATTTCAGAGAAGCCTGGAGAGACTTACATGAACTGATGCTGAGTAAAATGAGCAGAACCAGAAGATCATTGTAGATAAAAACAACAAGATCACATGATGATCAATTCTGATTGACATAGCTGTCTTCAACAATGAGATGACTCAGGCCAGTTCCAAAGGTCTTGTGCTGCAGAGCCAACTGCGTCCAGAAAGAAGACTATAGAAACCGAGTATAAATCATAACATAGTATTTTCACTCTTTTTGTTGTTTTTTACTTACATTTTGTTTTCTTTCTCATTTTTTTTTCATTTTTTGATCTGATTTGTCTTGTGCAGCATGATAATTGTGGAAACATGTCTAGAAGAATTGCACATTTAACATATGGATTACTTGCCATCTAGGGGAGAGGATGTGGAGGAAGGAGAAAAAAAATTTGGAAAGGAAGCTTTGCAAAAATGAATGTTGGAAATTACCTATATATACATATATATGTTTTAAAAATAAAAAGCTTTAGTTTTAAAAATTTTTAAACAGAATAAAGAAACTTATTAGTTTTGTGATTCTAGACACATCACTTAATCCTGTTTACCTCAGTTTCCTCATTGGTAAAATGATCTGGAGAAGTAAATGGCAAACCAATCCAGCAACTTTGGTGATTCTGTCCGGGTTCAATAAGCCAGTGCATTGGCAGACTAGCTGTGAGATATCCAATTCAAATACAAAAGGCAAATAATGACTCTCTGAACCCCGGAATAAGGTGGATTTGGCCATGCCCACCCATCATAGCAAGGAAGTCAGCAGCACCAGCCCAAGGCAGCTGCTTTCACTTGTAGAGGAAGCTTGGGGCAATCTCTCCTTTGCTCTAAGAGCAGTTCTCAACCTTTAAAAATGAGCAAAAAAGCAGAAAGAGCTCTGACCATAGATATCTATTATGGAGAAAGAAAAGAACAGACCTCAAACCCTGAGGACATTAAATGCAAATCATCTCCAGATGAAGCTCAAAGGCTGATATAAGTTGGTTCCCATCTTAAAGATTCTCTTGGAAGAATTCAAAAAGGATGTTAAAAGAGGGTTAGAAGAAAATTGAAGAAAAGAAATAAGAACATAGCAGGATGGGTTTGGAAAAGGAAGCACAGAAATTATCTAAAGAAAACTCCTTACAAAATAGATTTAGCAAAATAGAAAAGGAATATATCTCATTACAAAATAGATTTGACAAAATGGAAAAAGAAAGCAACTCTTTGAAAAGTAGAATTCCTGAAACAGAAAAAAAAATCCATTTAATAAAACAACTCATTTGAAAATTCAATTGGCCAAATACAAAAGGAAGTTTTAAAAAAGTAACCGAAGAACATAATTCGCTAAGAATTAGGATTGAGCAAATGGAAATGAATGACTCAATGAGACATCAAGAATAAGTTGAACAAAATCCCCCAAAATAGAAGAAAATGTAAAATACCTGATTAAAAAAACAACTGACCTGGGAAATAGATCTAAGACAGATAATCTAAGAATTACTGGACTTTCTGAAAACCATGATGAAAAAAAGAACCTAAACATCATCTTTCAGGTAGTCATCAAGGAAAACTGCCCTGATGTCCGAAAACCAGTAGGTAAAATAGTCATTGAAAGAATTCACCAATGACATCCAGAAAGAGATCCCAAAATGTTTTAAAACTCCAAGAAATGTCATAGTTAAATTTCAGAATTATCAGATCAATGAGAAAATATTGCAAGCACCAGAAAGGAAAAAATTCAAATATCGAGGAGCCGCAATCAGAATTACCCAGGACCTAGGAACTTCCACTTTAAAATGATCAAAGGGCCTGGAATCTGATATTCTAAAAGGCAAATAAACTTGGTTTTCAGCCAAGAGTCAACTATCCAGCAAAATTGAAAAGTTAAACATTATATTTTAGGGGAAAAGATGGACTTTCAATATATTTATTTCTTATAAAAAGACTAGAACTGAACAAAAAATTTGATCTTCAAATACAGAACTCAAGAGAAGCATAAAAAAGTAAAAAAGAAAGAAAAAAATTAACTGGTTTTTTTTATTTAAAAAGCTTATATCCCTATAGAGAAAGATGATGTGTTTAACTCTTGAGAACTGTATCTCTATAATGGGTATATTTAGAGGGTGCAGGTATAATTTGATTTTATTGTGATAATATAAAAAAGAAAATTGTAGAGAGTTGGAATTGTGAAAACTCTGTGTACTTGAATCCAGAACAGCAAAGTACTTAAGGCTAAATACCTACTCAATGTGACATAATGGTTCTATAAACATATACTTAAGATGATATGGTGATTCCTTGCCTCTCCTCACAATTGGCACCTGCTGAATATGGTGTGGTGAGGTAATCATAAGGAAGGATTGGAGGACTGATGGAGATAGTCAGAATCTCTCTGCTGCAGGATGCTCAGCAGAGAAGACTTCGCTCCAGACTCCAGAGTCCAGGATCCATGTGGCAGCTTGTCTGCCTCCTTCACTTCTCCTCCTAAAGACCGAGGACTTTGACTGATCCTGACTCTGACTGATCCTGAGGCCCTCCAGAGAGATAGCCTGGACATTTTAGAAAATACAGGTGAAAATGGGATTGTACTAGAAGAAAATGAAGATAAAATGAGATGTATTACATCTCATGAAGAAGCAAGAATGACCTATTACAATTGAGGGAAAGAAGGGAGGGGGATGAACATTGTGTGAAATCTTACTCTCATCATATTTTACTCAAAGACAGAATATTAGAGATATTTAGCTTCACAGAGAAACTTGTTTTGCCCTATAGGAAAGTAGGAGGAAAGGGGAAAGGAAAGAGGAAGGCTAATAGAAGAGAGAACAGAAGTAGTAGGAGAAAGTTATTTTAAAAAGGGGGAAAGAGAGCCATAAAAAGAGGCAGCTATTTAAGGGAGATAGTGGTCAGAAGAAAAAATATTGAGGAGGAGGAGGGAAATGGGGAAAGTAATAAGAAAAGTAAAACTTGAGGAAAATAAGATGACAGGGAACACAAAATTAGTCATTTTAACTGTGATTTGGAATGGAATGAACTCTCCCCTAAAACAAGCAGATAGCAGACTAGATTACAAACCAGAATCCTACAATATATTGTTTACAAGAAACACATTTAAAGCAAAGTGATACATACAAAGTAAAGACAAAAGGCTGGAGAAGAATCTATTTTGCTTCAGCTGAAGTAAAAAAAAAGTAAGAGTAGTGATCCTGATATCAGATCAAGCAAAAGCACAAATAGATCTAATTAAAAGAGATAAGGAAGGAAAATACATCTTGCTAAATAAAGTAAAATCAATACTAAACATATATGTACCAAGTGATATAGCATCCAAATTGCTAGAGGAGAAGTTAAGAGAGCTGCAAGAAGTCCTCTTTGTAGTGGCCAGAAAATGGAAACTGAGTGGATGTCCATCAATTGGAGAATGACTAAATAAATTGTGGTATATGAATATTATGGAATATTATTGTTCTGGAAGAAATGAACAGCAGGATGATTTCAGAAAGGCCTGGAGAGACTTAAATGAACTGATGCTGAGTGAAATGAGCAGGACCAGAAGATCATTATATACTTCAACAACAATGTTATATGATGATCAATTCTGATGGATGTGGCTCTCTTCAACAATTAAATGAACCAAATCAGTTTCAATAGAGCAGTAATGAACTGAACCAGCTACACCCAGGGAAAGAACTCTGGGAGATGACTATGAACCCCTACATAGAATTCCCAATCCCTATATTTTTGTCTGCCTGAATTTTTGATTTCCTTCACAGGCTAACTGTACACTATTTTTAAGTCCAACTCTTTTTATACAGCAAAATAACTGTTTGGATATCTATACATATATTGTATTTAACTTATACTTATATTAACATATTTAACATGTATTGGTCAACCTGCCATCTGGCAGAAGGGGTGGGGGGAAGGAGGGAAAAATTGGAACAAAAGGATTTGCAACTTTTAAAGCCGAAAAATTACCTATGCATATATCTTGTAAATAAAAAGCTATAATAAAAAAAGAGAGAGAGAAAAGAGAGCTGAAAGAAAAATTAGATTAAAAAAAAACTATACTAGTGGGAATTTCAACCTTGCTCTCTTAGAACTAGATAAATCAAACCACAACCTAGATAAATCAAATAAGAAAGAAGTTAATGAGGTAAACAAAATGTTCAAAGAGTTAGATGTGATAGATCTTTGGATAAAATTGAATGGAGACAGAAAGTTTATTTTTTTCTCAGCAGTTCATGGAACCTATACAAAAACTGACTATGTATTAGGGCATAAAAATCTCAAAATCAAATCCAGAAATAGTAAATGCATTTTTTCATATCATGATGCAACAAAATACACCTGCAATATAAGAGCACGAGAAAATAGACCAAAAATTAATTGGAAATTAAGTAATCTAATCCTAAAGAATGAATGGGTGAAACAATAAATCATAAACACAATCAACAAATTCATCCAAGAGAATGACAATAATGAGACAACATACCAAAATTTGTGGTATGCAGCCAAAGCAGTTATTAGGTGAAATTTTATAACTCTAGATGCTTATTTGCATAAAATAGAGAAAGAGAAGATCAATGAATTGGGCTTACAACTAAAAAAGCTAGAAAAAGAACAGATTAAAAACTCTCAATTAAATACCAAACTTGAAATTCTGAAAAGGGAAGATTAATAAAATTGAAAATAAGAAAACTATTGAATTAATAAATAAAACTAAGAGTTGGTTTTATGAAGAAACCAACAAAATAAGATAAATCTTTAGTTAATTTGATTAGAAAAAGGAAAGAAGAAAAGCAAGTTGTTAATCTCAAACATGAAAAGGAAGAACTTTCAAGCAATTAAGAGAAAATTAGAGCAATAATTAGGAGTTATTTTGTCCAACTATATGCAAATAAATGTTATAATCTAAATGAAATGGAGAAATATCTGCAAAAATATAGATTGCCTAGGCTAACAGAAAAAGAAATAAATTATTTAAATAGTCCCATTTTAGAAAAATAAATAGAACAAGCTATTAATCAATTTCCTAAGAAAAAATCTCCAGGGCCAGATGGATTTACATGTGAATTCTATCAAACATTTAAAGAACAATTAATTCCAATACTATATAAACTATTTGAAAAAGTAGGGAAAGGAGTCCTACAAAATTCATTTTATGACATCGATATAGTGTTGATATCTAAACCAGGTAAGGTGAAAATGGAGAAAGAAAATTATAGACCAATTTCCCTAATGAATATTGATGAAAAAATCTTAAATAAAATATTAGAAATGAGATTACAAAAAGTCATTCCCAGGATAATACACTATAACCAAGTAGGATTTATACCAGGAATGCAGGGCTAGTTCAATATTAGGAAAACTATTAGCTAATATAAGAAAAATGATAATGCTACCTAATTAATCTACTTTTTCAGCGACATACCAAATTTCCTAAGAAATTATTTTACAGATCTAGAAAAAAATAATGAAAGTTCATCTGGAAGAACAAAAGGTCAATAATTTCAAGGGAATTAATGAAAAAAAATGCAAATGAAGGTGACCTAGCTATAACAGACCTAAAACTATATTATAAAGCAGTGGTCATCAAAACCATTTACTGGCTAAAAATAAAGTAATCCTTAACATATTTAACATTTATTGATCAACCTGCCATCTGGGGAAAGGGATGGGGGGAACAAATTGCAATTGTCAATGCTGAAAAATTACCCATACATATATCTTGTAAATAAAAAGCTATAAAAAAAAAAGAAAAAGAAAAAAGAACTAAAGTAATTGATCAGTGGAACAGGTTAGGTTCACAGAATAAAGTAGTCAGTGACTTCAATAATCTAATGCTTGACAAATCCAAAGACCCCAGCTTTAGGGATAAGATAGCTTTAGGGATACTATTTGACTAAAATTGATGGGAAAACTGGAAATTATTATGACAGAAACTAGACAATGACCCACATCTAACATTCTATACAAGATAAGGTCAAAATGGATTCATCATTTAGACATAAAGAGTTATAAGCAAATTAGAAGAACAAAGGATAGTATACTTCTCAGATCTGTAAAGAAGGAAGGAATTTGTGGCCAAAGAAAAACTGGAATACATTATTGAATATAAAATAGATAATTTTGATTATGTTAAGTTAAAAATGTTTTGCATAAATAAAATCGATGTTGACAACATTAGAAGGAAAACAAAAAACTGGGAAAAAATTTACATTCAAAAGGTTCTGATAAAAGTCTCATTTCTACAATATAGAGAGAATTGACTCAAATTTATAAGAATTCAAGCCATTCTCCACTTGATAAATGATCAAAGGATATGAAAAGGCAATTTTCAGATGAAGAAACTGAAACCATTTCTAATTATGTGAAAAGATGGCCTAAATCATGATTGATCAGAGAAATGCAAATTAAGACCTGAGGTACCACAGGCATACTTCACAGAAAGGAAAAGATAAAAACAAATGTTGGAGAAATGTGGGAAAACTGGGACACAAATACATTACTGGTGGTGTTGTGTACTGATCCAACCATTCTGGAGAGCAATTTGGAACGATGTCCAAAGGACAGTCAAAATGTGCATACCCTTTGATTTATCAGTGTTTCTATTAGATTTATAGCCCAAGAGAGATCTTAAGAAGGGAAAGGGAACTACATATGCAAAAATGTTTGTGGCAGTCTTTTTGTGGGGGCAATAAACTGGAAACTGAGTGAATGCCCATCAACTAGAGAATGGCTGCATGAGTTATGGGTATATGAATGTTATGGAATATTATTGTTCTATAAGAAATGATCAGCAGGATGATTTCTGAGAAGCCTGAATTGACTACATGAATCGATGCTAAATAAAGTGAGCAGACCTAGGAGATCATTGTACATGGCAATAGCAAGATTATACAATGATTAATTCTGATGGACATAGCTCTTTTCAACAGTGGGATGATTCAGGCCAGTTCCAATGATCTTGTGATGAAGAGCGCCATCTACACCCAGAAAGAATTCTGTGGGAACTAAGTGTGGATCACAACGTAGTATTTTCACTCTTTCTGTTGTTTGCTTGCATTTTATTTTCTTTTTAATTTTTTTTCCTTTTTAATCTGATTTTTCTTCTGCAGCATGATAATTAATTTTGGAAATATTTTATAGAAGAATTGTACATGTTTAACTTATATTGAATTATTTGCCATCTAGGAGAGAAAGTGCGGGGGGGAAGGAAGGAAAAATTCAGAACATAAGTTTTGCAAGGGTGAATGTTGAAAATTATCCATGCATATGTTTTGAAAATAAATAATTTTAATAATAACTTTAAAATAAAATGGGAAGCCTTGAGATGCCCCAAAACTATATTTAAATATAATTGTCTTCTTTTATATTCCTTTATATTTTACTTTATTCATTTATAAATATTTGTTCTGAGAAACGGGGGCACTGATAGACTATCAGAGCAGGCTGAGACAAAAGAAAGAGACCCTGTTTTTAGAAGTATAACCATAAGATTTTTTCCTATTTGTAATAAAGGGGGAGGAAGTCCTTTAGTCACCCTTGCTTTTGTTTTGTAACTGGGCTTGATTATTGGGGAAAATACAGTCTTTCCTTCTTAGATGAGTAGATGAGACAAAATCAGAGAGTTGGAAGGGACCTCAGCATCTGTCTAGTCCAATGCATACATCAAAGAAATGTCCACTATAATATACTAAACAGTCCTGCTCCCACTTGAAAATACCCAAGAAGGGAAAGCCACTCTTTATCCAGGCATCTCATTTCACTTTTAAACAACTCTCTTATTTAGGAAGATTTTCTGTACATTATCTAAATTTTTGTCTTTTTAACTTCTACTCATAATTCTTGTTGTACCTTCTGGAGTCAATGAGACTAATTCCCCCTTCAAAAGACTTGATTGTTGTACTTCATTCTCAAGGAGGACCAACCTATTTTTACTATGTTACACCCAAGTTGCTGGGTGTCCAACTGTGGATAATCAGACAAAAGGAGCTCAGAATTCTCTAGTATAGGTGAGTTTCAAAAGTCCATATGAACATTTGGAGTATCTAACTTGGCATATCTTGCAATTCTTTCTTCTGAGCTAATTCAATTCTGCTTCTCTGATGAGGGCACACCATGCTGGGAAATCCTGGACCAGTGTCATGCAATCAGCTCTAAAATTCTTAAGATAATCCTCGAGAGTGTCTTTGTATTGCTTCTTTGTAACCACTATGTGAATAAATATCTTTTTGTCAAGTTTAAATCCAACATTCAAACAATATGGTTAGCCCAATGGAGTTGCCCTTTCTTTAGTAGAGTTTTTGAATGCTTAGCAGTTTAGTTTGAGAAAGGACCTCAGTGTCTAGTATCTTATCCTGCTAGGTGATTTTCAGAATCTTTCTAAGATAATTCGAAAAGAATTAAATGGGTTTCCTGGCATGGTGATAGTAGACTGTCCAGCTTTCACAGGCATACAACAATGAGGTCTGCTCTGCAGAACTTCAGTTTGTTAGTCAGTCCAAAAGACAGCCATTCATTCAAATACTGAAAATAATTATGAAAACTGCCCCATCTTCCCTTCTTCAGCATAAACCTTCCCAGTTTCTTTAATCAATCCTTGAATGTTATATACTCCATCCTGATTATATTTCTTTTGATATTTTCCAGATTATCAAAATTCTTCCTAAAATAGGGTGCCTTCTAAATGGGCACCTAGATGAGGTGCTTCATCTAGATACTCTAAATGAGGTCTGATGAAAACATTGTATGTTATATCAATGCAGCTATCACCTCCCTATTGCTGGAAGCTTCTTCCTTCGTAATGCTGCAGCCTAAGATCACATTAGGCATGATGTATCCATCTCCCTGATTGCTAGATCCACTTTTACATGTCCTATACTTTATACTGGAAACAAATCTTTTATAACATATTTGATTTGGGCTTGATCCGATTTGCCTGAATGATATATGCAATGATGACTCAATGACTTAGTGTCTAAATGGTGGGTAAGAGAAACCATCCATCTTTCTGCAGACAGTTCCAGGACTGACTTGAAAGCAAGTGACTGGCAATATTTGTCTGTCAGATGGGATAAAACTCTCCAGCTCAATAAGGAAGATAGTAGACTTAATACCAACACTACAAAGGCATAGATCAGGAGCAAAAAGGAAAGCTAATTAAGCACAAATAAAGGCTAATAAAAGCCAGAAGAGAGTAGTTTTGAAGGTGGAACCATAATGGTAGCAGTAAAGTCAGGAAAATGCTGGAGCTCTTTCAGTTTCCCTTGAAAACCACCTGAAAGCAAGTCTCTGTATAAATATAGACAGAATAAAATCCTTCTCCAATTCAGGATAGATTAAAAAAATTATAAAAAAGTCATTCTCACTGGAATTAAAAAGGTGTTCAGCTCAGTTCAGAGAGACTCTGGGAAAGCTGGTGAGAAGGTTTAATCATAGCAAATCAGCAACTGAGACCTTGGTCATGGTTCAATAGAAAAGCAGACTACTGTGGCATACTCCAGTCCCAGCTTAGAAGGTAGATGCTGGGAAACCAGGCTATTTCCTGAAAAGAGCAGGAAAAGCTACTCCCTGCAAACACAAGGGGTCCTTGTGCTTAAACCTAAGACTCAGAGCCACACAGAAATATTGGGACAGTGTCTTCTTTATGCCAGGAGCAGAAATAGACTGAAAAAAAAGTTAAAAAAAAAAAAAAGAATAGCAAAAGACAGGGAAAAAATGAGCAAGAAACATAAAAGAAACTTGACCATAGAAAGCTACCATGATGACAGGGAAGACCAAAACATCAACTCAGATGAGAGCAAAACATCCACAGAGGAAACTTCAAAGACTGATGTGAATTGGTTTCGAATTCTTGGAATTCTTGGCTTCTTGGAAGTGCTCATAAAAAACTTTAAAAAGCAAATAAGAGATAAAGAAGAAAAAATGAGAGGTATGCAAGAGAGAGTCAACAGCTTGAAAAAGGAAGACAATTTCTTACAAAGTACAATTGGTGAAATGCAAAAAAAAAAAATTCAATGAATAAAACACCTTCAAAAGTAAAATTAACCAATTGAAAAAAAAGAAATATAAAAGCTAACTTTTATCGCACTTTAAAAACTAGAATGGAGCAAATGAAAGTTAATTAATCTATGAGACATGAAGAATCAGCCAAACAATCTTAGAATGAAAAATGGAAGAAAATAGGAAATACCTCATTAGAAAAACAGCCAATCTGGAAAATAGATCCAGAAGAGACGATTTAAAAATTATTGGTCTACTTGAAGGCCATGACCAAAAAAAGAACTTGGATAGCATTCAAGTGATCATCAAAGAAAACTACACTGATATTCTAGAAGCAATGGGAGAATCTTATTGAAAAAAAAATCAATCAAAGAAAAAGACATTAAGAGATCAGAAAAGTATTATACTGAAGAAGAGGAAAAAAGAGATATAATGGGAAAAATTATATTACATGAAGAAGCACAAAAGACCTATTTCAATTGAGAGAAGGAAGGGGGGATGAGCATTGTCTGAAGATTGATCTCATTAGTTTTGAGTCTAGGAGGGAATAACTTTATCATTCAGTTGTGTATAGAAATTAATCTAACCCTATAAAGATGGAGGAGAAAGAAGAAAGAAAAGGAAAGGGATGAATAGAAGGGCAGAAACACTAGTCTATAAAAAAGGTTAGAGAAAGAAGGAGTGATAGAAGATAAGATAGTGGGTGTAGGTAGACAAAAAAAAAAAGTCTACTAAGGAGAGGGTGAAAAAAAGAGAACAAATCGGTAAGAAATGACCAACAGGATGATTTCAGAAAGGCCTGGAGAGACTTACACGAACTGATGCTGAGTGAAATGAGGAAGGCCAGGAGATCATGATATACGTCAACAACAATATTATATGATGATCAATTCTGATGGACCTGTCCATCCTCAGCAATGAGATGAACCAAATCAATTCCAATAGAGCAGTAATGAACTGAACCAGCTACACCCAGCAAAAGAACTTTGGGAGATAACTAAGAACCATTACATTGAATTACCAATCCCTATGTTTTTGCCTGCCACAATTTGGATTTTCTTCACAGGCTAATTGTACAATATTTCAGAGTCCAATTCTTTTTGTACAACAAAATAACAGTTTGATCATGTATATTTATTGTGTGTCTAATTTATACTTTAATATATTTAACGTCTACTGGTCATCCTGCCATCTAGGGAAGGGGGTAGGAAGAAGGAGGGGAAAAATTGGAACAAAAGGTTTGGCAATTGTCAATGCTGTAAAATTACCCATACATATTACTTGTAAATAAAAGGCTATTAAAAAAAAGAAAGAAAGAAAAAAGAGAACAAAACTATATACAGAGGAGAAAATAGGATGGAAGGAAATACAGAACTGGTAATTGTAACTGTGAATGGGAATGGGATGATCTTTCCCATAAAATGAAAGCAAATAGTAGAATGGATTAAAAAACAAAATCCTACAAAATGTTGTTTACAAGAAACACATTTGACACAGAGTGACATACAGAGTAAAGGTAAAAGGCTGGAAGAGAATTTATTGTGCTTTAGGGACAGCTAGGTGGCGTAGTGGATAGAGTACCAGGATTCAGGAGGACCTGAATTCAAATCTGGTTTCAGACACTTAATACTTCCTTGCTGTATGACTCTGAACATGTTACTTAACCCCAATTGCCTCAGGAAAAAAAAAAAATACACTTTAGCTAATGTTAAAAAAAAAAAAAAAAAGCTGGAGTACAAATTCTGATGTCAGTTAAAGCAAAAGTAAAAATAGGTGTAATTAAAAGAGATAAGAAAGGAAAGTATATCTTGATAAAGGGTGCCATAAACAATGAGTTAGTAATGATATTAAATGTATATGCATGGCGTAGTAGAGCAAAACAGAAATAACACATAATTTCATCCAAGAGAATGATAATGAGACAACATACCAAAATCTATGGGCTGCAGCCAAAGCAGTTGGGAAAATTTTATACTTTAAATAGCTACATGAATAAAATAGAAAAAGAGAAGATCAATGAAAAAAAGCTAGAAAAAAAGAACAAATTGGAAACTCCCATTAAATACCAAATTAGAAATTCTGAAATTCAAAGGAAATATTAATAAAATTGAAACTAAGAAAAATATTAAACTAATTAATAAAACTAAGACTTGGTTTTATGAAAAAAACAACAAAATAGATAAACGGGTTAGTTTGATAAAAAAGAAAAAGCAAATAAACAGCATCAAAAATGAAAAGGTTAACTTACCACCAATGAAAAACAAATTAAAGCAACTTTTAGGAGCTATTTTGCCCAACTGTATGGCAGCAAACCCAACAATCTAACCAAAATCGATAAATTTTACAAAAATATAAATTTCCCAGATTAAGAGAAGAGGAAATAAATTACTTAAACAGTGATGTTTTAGAAAAAGAACTTGAATAAGTGCCATTTTAGAAAAAGAACAAGAACTAATAAAAAATCTCCAGGGCCAGAAGAACTCATAAGTGGATTTTATCAAACATTTAAAGAACAATAAATTCCAATACTATGTAAACTATTTGGAAAATTAGGTAAGGGGGTCCTGCAAATTCTTTCTATGTCACAAATATGGTACTGATAGCTAAACCAGGAAGAGCCAAAACAGAGAAAGAAAATTATAGACAAATATAATAACATATTATATATAATATAATGAATATAGAAGCAAACATTTTAAATAATATATGTGCAAAGAGATAACAGCAATTTATCAGTAGAATAATGCATTATAACCAAGTGGGATTTATACTAGGAAGGCAGAGCTGCCTCAATATCAGGAAAAAAATTACCATAATCAACCATATCAATAACAAAACCAACAGAAACTATATGATAATCTCAATAGTTGCAGAAAAAGCTTTTGACAAAATACAGCACCATTTACTATTTTAAAAACTAGAGAGTATAGGTATAAAGGAACATTCCTTAAAATAATAAACAGTATCGATTAAAAACCAACAGCAAACATTATTTGTAATGGAGAGAAGCTGAATGCATTCCCAACAAGATCAGGGGTAAAACAAGGTTGTCTATTACCACCACTATTATTCAGTATTGTACAATAAATGTTGGCTTTAGCAATAAGAAAAGAAAAAGAGATAAAAGGAATTAGACTAGGCGATGAGGAAATAAAACTTTTTTTTTGGCAGATGATATAATGGTATACTTAGAGAATCTTAGAAAATCATCCAAAAACCTAATGAAAAGAATTAACAGCTTTAGAAAAGATGCAGGATTTGGAACTTGAAAATTATATGTCACTTCTTAAGCTAAGTAAGAACCTATGTGTATTATCAAATTTGATCTTTTCAGCCCAGTAAAATATGTTTAATTATTACTTGATTTTAAAGATGAGGAAACTCAGATGAAGAGTCACTATAAGATTTACTGTCACACAAAAATTCTAAGCAAAATTAGTACTCAGATCTTCTAAGTCTCAAGTGCAAGATGAACTCTAGACCATCTACTACTTTAATTTTAACTCTTAAGAAAATCTTGAGGGTGGAGCCAAGATGGCAGAGAGGACACAGTATCTTTCTGAGTTTTCCTTTAACCTCAAACTATTTATTAAACTCAACTTCCAAATTAATGCTTGACTGTCAGAACCTGCAAATATTGGGAGTACAACACATTAACAACAGAAGATAATTTTGGAATTCGCCAGGAAAGGTCTGTTTTTGCTCGCATGTAGAGGTAGAATGGGGCTAGGCCAGGCACAGACTCAGGTAGATAGGCAGTGAGAGCATAAGAAACAGCTCAGCTGAGCAGACCAGAGGGGGTGGGGTGTGGTCTTTGCCAGTAGAAAATCTGCAGGGAGAACTCTACCACAGTGTTGGCTACTCTGCCCTGGCAGCAAGTCAGCAGAGAAGCTATAAACACAGAGGATAAAAACTATAATCCCAAGATGCTAGAGTCTCTCGGGACATGGCCACACCCACCTGGCACAGGTAGGGACTCTGCAAGATCATCTCAGTGCAATCACTGATCCCAGCACAGATGCTAATCCCAGGGCAGCCACTACAGTCCCACTGCCCCTTCACTGGCACTTCTTGTTATTTGTAAAAGCAGCTTGGAAATACCTCACTGCCCCATAAGCAGACCGCAGCGTTTTTGTTGTTGCTGTTGGTTGGTTAGTTGGTTTTGTTTTGTTTTAAATAAGTAAAAAGGCAAAATGGACTCTAACTATAGATAGCTTCTATACTGAAAGAGAGCAGATTTCAAACCCTGAGGAGACTAAAAACAGTCTGTCTCTAGATGAAAACCCAAAGGTGGATATGATCTGATCCCTACCACATAAGGCTCTCATAGAAGAAATTTAAAAAGGATCTTAAAAGACAAGAAAAATAGGGAAAGTAAAGGAAAGCTTTGCAAGAGGGTTTGGATAAGGCATATAACTCACTAAAAGATAGAGTGAAAAAAGAAAACAACTCCTTGAAAAACAGAATTTGTGAATTGGAAAAAGAAAATAACACATTAAAAAATAAAATTGGCAGAATGAAAAAAATTCCATAGAACAAATTCAAAAAGAAATTTAAAAAGTAAATGAAGAAAATAATTCTTTAAAAATCAGAATTGAACAAATGAAAATGAATGACTCAAGGAGATATCAAGAATCAGTCAAGCAAAACCAAAAATAATAATAATAATAATAATAATAATAAAAAAGAAGAAGAAGAAAGAAAAAGAAAATCTTTCTATTGAGCCTAAATTTGTCTTTCTTCTATCCATTGCTGTTCCATTGCTGCTTGTAATTCTGTTCTTTGGAACCAAAGAGAATTATCTTCTATTTATTTATTATTGTACATACTGTTTCCACATTATACATAATTGTTTTGTTGCTTTAAAAAAATAAAAGAAAAGAACAAAAAGAAAAGATGCAGGATATAAAATAAATCCACACAAATCATCAGCATTTCTATATATTACTTACAAAGACCAGTTGGTTCAGCTTGTTTCACTCAGCATCAATTTGTATAAATCTTTCCGGGCCTTTCTAAAACCAGCTTATTGAGCATTTTTTTATGATAGAAAGAGTTAGAGATAGAAAGAGAAATTGCATTTAAAGTAATTATAGACAAAATAAAATATTTGGGTGTCTATTTGTCAAGACAAACCCAGCAACCATATGAACAAAGTTACAAAACACTCTTCACACAAATGAAGTCAAATCTAAACAATTGTAAAAATATAAATTGCTCATGGATTGGCTGAACTAATATAATAAAGATGAGAATTCTGCCTAAATTGATGTGTACTTGTTCAGTGCCATACCAATGAAACTGCCAAAATTTTATAGCATTAGAAAAAATAATAACAAAATTCATCTAGAAGAACCAACTGGTGAGAATATCAAGGAAATTAATGAAAAAAAAATATAACTGATGATAGCTTAGCAGTTGCAAACCTATAACTATATTATAAAACATCAATCATCAAAACCATTTGATACTGGCTAAGAAATAAAATGATGGATGAGTGGAATAGATTAGATACACATGACACAATAATTAAGGTCTATAGTAATTTAGTATTTGATAAACCCCAAACTCCAGCTTCTGGACAAAAATTGCTGGTAAAATTGGAAAATAATATGCTAGAAACTTTGGCATAGACTTACATCTTACATCCCATGCCAAAATAAGATCTAAATGAGTACATGATTTGGGCATAAACAAATTAGAAGAACATTTGTCTATGAGAACTTTGGAAAAGGGAGAATTTATGACCAAAGAAAAACTAGAGAACATTATGAAAGGCAAAATGGACAATATCGATTACAATAAATTTAAAAATTTTTGCACAAACAAATTCAACAGAAACAAGATTTAAAAGGAAGTATAAAGCTGAGAAAAAATTTTCATAAACTCTGTTTCTGACAAAAGTCTCATTTCTATAATATATAAAGAACTGTGTCAAATTACATGTCATTCCCCAATTAATAAATAGTCAAAGGATATAAACAATTTTCAGGTGACAAAATTAGAGCCATGTATAGTCATATGAAAAAAAAAAATACTCTAATCACTCCTGATTAGAAAAATGCAAATTAGAACAACTCTGAGATACCACTTCACACCTTTCAGACTGGCTAAATTGACAGAATAAGATAATGATAAATATTGGAGGAGATGTGAGAAAACTGATATACCTATGAATTGTTGGTGGAGTTGTGAAATGATCCAACCATTCTGGAGAGCAATCTGGAACTTTGCCCAAAGGACTCTAAAGCTGTGCATATTCTTTAACCCAGCAGTACTATTCTATTGGGTCATTGGACAAGGAAATCATAAAGGAGGGAAAATGACTCACATGTGTAAAATTGTTTGCAGCAGCTTTTTTGTGTGTGTCTGGTAACAAACAATTGAAAAATGAGTAGATGCCCATCAACTGGGGAATGGCCGAATAAGCTGTGGTATATGAAAGTATAAAAATGATGAGCAAACTGGTTTTAGAAAGGCCTAGAAAGAATTACACAAACTGATGCTAGGTGAAACAATTTGAACCAGGAATACATTTTCTACAATAACAGCAAAAATGTGCGATAATCAGCTATGAATGATTTGGTTCCTTTTAATGGTTCAATGATTCAAAGCAATCCCAACAGACCTTGGACAAAAAATGTCATCTATATCCAGAAAAAGAACTATGGAGATTGAATGTAAATCAACACGTTATATTCACTTCTTTTTTCTTTTTTTCTCTCCCATGGTTTTTCCCTTTTGTTCTATTTTTCTCTCCCAATATGACTCTTAAAGCAATGTGTATTAAAAATAAATAAATAAACTAAAAAAAAAATAGCCAGAAGGAAAAAATCAGCAGGCTAAAGCTAATCAAAGCAATTTATAACTATGGACCAAGAAAAAGCCATGAAAAGATCAAAGTGGATGTTCAATTCATTTTCATGAGATCTATAAACTTTCTAAGCCTCCAGAGTTGGCCAGAGTGTTAAAAAATGTAATTTCTAAGGCTTGAAAAAGTAAAATATTCTCTTGATGAGGTCATATAACTAAGAATCATGAAACAATATGACCTCAAACGAACTGAATCTATTAGTGACCCAAAGGACAACAGAAAGAGTCATGTGGGGTATAAGTAATAGAATTTTATTTCTAATGATGAGTTATTTGCACAAATTGGATTATCAAGGACATGAATGACTGTAAAAGACAATTGGCTGGTTATATATCAA
Source organism: Antechinus flavipes (assembly GCF_016432865.1). Classification (NCBI taxonomy): domain Eukaryota; kingdom Metazoa; phylum Chordata; class Mammalia; order Dasyuromorphia; family Dasyuridae; genus Antechinus; species Antechinus flavipes. Next base: position 337,940,122 of record NC_067399.1, read on the forward strand.
AAGTGTAACAGATGTGACATTGTAATAGTGTGACACTGAAAATCATGATCTATTAAAAGACTCAGAGAAGATTAGTAAAAGAGCATTGGACAAGAATTATACAGGATAAAAAGTTTTAGGGGAGTTGCAATCATTAAAAGAGCTTTTCAATTTCCCAAAAGCAATCCAGAATATTCTCTTCCTCATCCCCCTATTTAGTTCTGGGATAGCTATGATACAGAGACAGACAGACAGACACACACACACACACACACACACACACACACACACACGGAAAGTATGTTTAAGTATTTAGTGAAGAAGTAGGTTATAGTATTTAAGGATACTGAGGAATTGGGAAGTTAGGGAGTTTAAAGATGATGTTAAACTGTCTTTCAGCCTTCAAAAAACCTTCACAAAACACTGTATTTCCTTCCTTTCACAGGCAAACTTCTAGGCAAACTGTCTATACTTATTGCCTTCACTTCCTCCTGCTCTCTCCTAAACCATTCACAGTCTGATTTCAAATATCACTCAAGTGAAACTTTTCCTTCCAAAAATACTAATGAGGCCTGAAGATAGACATAGTGCTTGCATTGGAATCAGAAAGAATTGAATTCAAATCCTATCTTAGATACTTAATTAGCTAACAAGTCACCTAATCCTTCAAAATTCCAGTTTCTTCATCTATAAAATGGAGATAATAATAGCAGTTACTTTCAAAAAATTTTAAAGAAATGAAGTAAAATACTTGCAAACCCTGAAGCACTATATAAATTACAAAATGGCTTATATTAAACTAAGTACATAAATCTTAATGCAGCATATAACATTAAACATCACAAAAACAGTTGTGTTCAGTCATTAAATATATAGATCACACAAAAACAACATTATAGTACGTGCATAATACTTCAAATTAGCATATACAGCAATGATATTTTGTAGTAATGAAAACATAATACAGTAAACACATAAATCATATGCAATACATAATAAGCATTACACATATATTATATATGCATATTTACATATTTTATATGTACACAATACAATAGCATATTTGAAACACTCATTTTCTACACTTCAACAACATAGAAAATCATTTCTCCCATTTCTTATAGTGACATATGTACATTAGGTCACTTTGTCTAATTAATGGGTCTGGCACTTCTGTTATGACCTTATAATCATGATCTTAGCTGGTTAGAGAGTATTCTCAAACCTTTTAGCCAATCAATCCTGAAATTATAGATTGCTTAGACCAACTATATTGTCATTAAGCTACATAAATACCCTTTCTTCACAAAATGTCTTCACAACTAAAGTGTTAGACAAGAAGGGGACTAGTCATTTCTAGCCTGGATTACCCATCAATTTTCTCAGAATTCCTAGATTGAGCTTGTAGAAGTAAGGCTCTTATCTCCAGGCTAGAAGGTTGTTTTGTAGGTAGCTCTGTAATTTGAGTATTTGACAAGAAAGGAGCTTTTTCTTGGTTTAGTTTTTCTATCCTTTCTGTACAAAGGTGAAGACTGAATGGATTTCTCTGATGGGCTAGAAGTTATGTAACCAATACCAACTTTTTCCTTTATCTCTTCTGAAGAATATGCCTAAACTTGCCCAGATGATGGATTAGAAATTCTAGCAAAGCTAGAGGGAATGTTCTTATTGACCCCTTCTCTTCCTTCCAAAGCAAGAATTAATAGGAATGCTTTCCTGAAGTATGGCCAACACTCACTCAATTTTATAAGTATTTATAAGGACTAAACTACTTCTCTAGTTCTAACAATTTCTTTGCAACATTTCTCAGAGTATATTTAGCTGACTCCATCACTCCTTTCCTCTTCAAAAGGAAGTCCATCTAATTTCCAAAACCCAATAGGTAGTTGTTACATATTGTCTTTGAAGGACCTTTGCTATTCTCTGGGACTATAGATTAATTGCTTGCTACGTGGTGTCTTTCCATCAGTTATCCATTTTATACATAAATACAACAATAATTCTTAACAAAACTGTCACCTTACTGAAGTAACCATTGGTGACCATGACTATTATACTCTTGCTTGTATGTATCAGAAATTATCTGAACTGAAGGTGATAGCTGTGTGATCAGTCTCTTTTAGATGATTTCTCAGCTAAGTCATATACTGAATTCTCCTGTACAAATTGTTAGGTAAATGTGGCTCTCATTCAAACATCAACAAGCATGTGGCAAAGCTTGTGATATCATATATGTACTGAAAAAAACATGTTTTAAGCTTCAAAGTCTACATTATGTTCATCCAAGATTGACCAAATCATAGGTCTCCCTGAGGTCGTTACAATATCATTATAGATTTATCTACGTTTGCTAAAGCCACTACTTCATTTGCTTTCAGTATTAATCTTGGTTAAAATGGATCCTAACAGGGAATTCATACAGAGAAATATTTGCAGTCTACTTTAGAAACCATGGGTATTGTAGAGAATACGTGTCTTGGATTATGTTTGGATTAAATCCATGAGAGTCACATTTAATTAATTAGTTTGTTTATTAAAAGTTTACAGGAAGAATTTCTCAGGTTATTAATAGTCCCAAGAACTATGAGCAACAAATAATATAAAATAATGAACATTCCTAAAAGAACTTTAGGTTAAATATCTATGTCACGTAATATAACAGAATGGAAGACAGCAAATTATCTCAAGTACCTAATAGTTGTTTACAGAATAAGATGTATTATTTCAAGGTCATCCAGCTATGCATTTTATTTTATTTGCTGCTACTTTTAGAATATATATTTTTTGGTTTTTAGATAAGTGGGTTACTCTCTTCCACTCTTACTGTACATGTAAACTTCTCCATTTAGTCAAATTCAAGGCCTGTTTCATTTTATTTATATGATATGCTTGAGTATGTCACTATTAAGATGCTGCTTATAGTTTTCCTGCCTTCTTCCAGAGTTAAAAGTCAATACATACAAATCTCAATGGTGTGGTAGTGTTTATATCCTCTAAGTGTAAAACATGATTTAATAACAAATTCCTTCAAATATATTGGATACATCTTACACATTCTCTGGCCATATATTTGGTTATTAAAATCTGTTTCTTATGACTTTAGCTGTTTCCTCTTGAACCAGGAGTCCAAAATATCATTAAATAATACTGTCATGGACACTAAATGAAATAACTTGGGAATGACTAACTGTTTCCTGGTTCTTTGTGTGGGACTTGATATAACTTAGGAATTGGTAAGAATAAGCAAACTCAGAAAGTGTTTCATTTCTGTCTTTGTATTTTCTGCACAATGTCTGACACATAATAGAAACTCATTGGCTGATTGATAGATTTATCACTTAGAGACTGATACAGTTTTCTAGTTCCAGCTTCTGCCACTGTCTTAACGATGCAGCCACAATTAAAATATGTTAGTCACTTGTCTCTCTAAAGCAGAACACTACCTTTTGATTCTCATAGTCATTGCTATGTGAGATTCTATAAATTCAGGTGGAAAGGATCAGGGAGCATGGAAGAGTATTTTGACATGTTGAGATACCTCATTCACTGATCCCAACAACATTCTAATGCTAGCATAGTGTCGTTTGGTTTCTAATTTACGAGTGACTGATTCTCTGCTCTCCTGTACTTAGCATATGTATGACCATGTAGTCCTCATTTTTAACAAAAGTAATTTAACCTCTTCTGCTGTGGGCTATCAGTGCTATTCTTGAATGAAGTAGTTTTGACATCTGGTCCCAATCCCCTTTTAGAATTTCAGGAAAGGGGCTTTGCTAAGTAACCTATGTCCCATCATTATTGTTTCTATCTACTGCAGTAGATGGAATCTGGGTGATCTAGGAAAACTTCGCATTTACTTTCAATATGCAATACCTGACAAGATATCTTGGATATTTTCTGATGTATTAGCATGCCCTTTCTACTCATAGATGCTTCCTGTATCTGCTGTATCAGTTGTAACAGTGAGTGACAAGGTTAGAGGGTATGGAAAAGGGAACTTTAGTTTCCAAGTAGTTGAGTCTATCAATAACATGATACCAGTTGAGGTTCTACTGAAAACCTGAATCAGTCAGGAGTGGTTCATGTACTACATCAGGAAAGGAAAGGGAACAAGCACTTATTAAGCATCTACTATGTGGCAGGCACTCTCCTGCTTTTGATTTTATCCAGTCCATTGCCTGACTGTTCCTACTGCAAGGAGGACATATCTGAGTTTTCACTGTATTCTTCTGAAAGGTTATGATAAACTTCTGTGATGGCCCACAAGGTAAAGGAGTCCCATTCATCTGACATGGTCAGAAAAATACATGGGAACAAAAAAGCTCCCTTATCTTATGCTTCCTTAAGAACACTCCTCACTCAACCAACCTAGGAATTAGCTACTATAATTCTACACCTGGATTGTTATTCCTGATAGAACCTGATTTCCATTCATAGTTAAGTCTTTTTTTTAAAATAACTTTTTATTGATAGAATGCATGCCAGGGTAATTTTTCACAGCATTATCTCTTGCATTTACTTCTGTTCCGATTTTTCCCCTCATAGTTAAGTCTTAAAAGTCTCTACAGTCTCCCTCTAATTGAGAGCTTATAGTTCTGATACTAGGACCACATGCTTGCTTTCCACTCTTGGTACATACCAGGGAAAAACTCTACCTTTTCCTATAAACTTAGAATTCAACTGAGCTGTACCCCCAAGTCATTGCCTTCTACCCTTCACTTATCTCAGCCTCTGAACTTTATTTCTCACCCTACTGACTGCTTGCTATGATAAGGGACAATGGATTCCAATAAATTTGCCTCTGATTGAGTTAGGAATACACTTTTTCTTTCTGGGACCCCACAAATTAAGTGTAGGATAATGGTAGGCAGTTCTCATAAAATATGAGTTGCTGATCATGGCTAGCACTAAGTTTGAGAGCTGCTATATCAAGAACTCCCTCCCCGAAACTTTCTTCCCAGCAAACAGGCACTGCTACATCTTAAAAATGGTCTTAGTAACAAAGGAATCAAACAGCTTGTGAAACTTAAACATTTTTGTAAATATTATCTTATTTAATCTTTACAATAATGAAGTTGATGCTATTACTATTTTCATTTTACAGAGGAGGAAACTGAGTTGAGGTGAGATAGAGATAAAATTACTTGCCCAGGTCAGTTAGTAAGGTGTCTGAAAGTGGATTTGAACGCAGATCTACTTGAAGTAAGACTCAGCCCATTTGTCATTGTGCCTAGGTGTCATCAGCTTGTACTCTGGATCACAGCCCTTAGTATTTTCTCCCATCTATGTTTGATTCTCTACAACAATCTTCTCTTCACAATGTTCAAAATAGTTCTTGTGTATGTCAGGAATCCAAGGAAGCCATCAACACTCTTTTACCTTCAATATTCCTTGGGAGAAGAACATAAATTAAAAACTCCATGTGGACTCAATTTTGCCAAGTGTTTCTCAGATGGAAGAAAATGTTTGTGATCATAGACCAAGGAAAGAGTATGAGGAAATACGGGTCAGTGGTACCAGTTGGTCATGACTCCAAAGCCTGAGAAATTCTTACAATTTTAAGCAAAGAAAGAGAGATACATCCTTTGCCATTATAAGGTCTGTGCCATCTTTTAAAAGCCTCAAAAATCATCCCAAAGTAGAATCTAACAGGTTTTAAATATATCATTTAATAGGAATGATTTTTCTTATTGTTGTTGAATCATTTCCATCCAGTCTGACTCTTCATAACCTCTTTTGGGGTTTTCTTTGCAAAGACATTAGAATGGTTTGTCATTTCCTTCTCCAGCTCATGTTACAGATAAGGAAATTGAAGTAAATAGGATTAAGTGACTTGTTCAAGGTCACACAGCTAGTAAGTATCTGAGACCAAATTGAATTTAAGAATATGAATCTTGCTGATCCCAGTTTTAGCACTCTTACCATTGCACCATCTATAAGAATTATGCAACTTTAAATCTAGAAAGGTTCCATATCATATCATATGATAAATGGCAGACCTAAAACAAGAAACAGGACTCCCTTACTATTCTATATTCTATAGCTGGCCCTCTCTCCTCTATACTAGATTGACTCTCAACATAAGAAAAGTAAAATCTAGAGCAAAGATTAGTTGACAAAGTCTTAAAATACTGAGTAATGGATGGGACCACACAATGTTGAATTAAACACTTTTCTCAGTCCTCACTAAGTTGGGGGAGAAAGAGAGAAGAAGAAGAAGAAGAAGAAGAAGAAGAAGAAGAAGAAGAAGAAGAAGAAGAAGAAGAAGAAGAAGAAGAAGAGAAGAAGAAGAAGAAGAAGAAGAGAAGAAGAAGAAGAAGAAGAAGAAGAAAAAGAAGAAGAAGAAGAACTATAGAAGAAGTATGAATGGAAAAAAGAAGAAGAAGAAGAAGAAGAAGAAGAAGAAGAAGAAGGAAGAAGAAGAAGAAAAAGAAGAAGAAGAAGAACTATAGTTAAGAAGTATGAATGGAAAAAAGAAGAAGAAGAAGAAGAAGAAGAAGAAGAAGAAGAAGAAGAAGAAAAAGTTATATAGTTATATTTCCAAGAAATATAGGAGAGTGAATGAACTCTTTAGATGGAAGTGAGATGAGATCTCAAGTCAAATAAAGATTAGAGACCCCCATCTCATCGATTAAAAAACTTTCTGGAATCTTTAAACAGGCAAGCTGGAAATTAGGGACATTTGGGGAACGAATTTTTCAGGAATTACTACAGTTTTTTTCATATATCTCTGTCCAAAAGAATTTATCAAGTCATACTTTTCTCTCCCAACAAGCACTATCCCAAATCCACATCTCTAAAATTTGAATATTTTCTCCATCAACTGGAAATCAGCTTTCCTTCTATATACACAAGTTATAGATGTCTCTCCCTTCACTTAGAATTGGTAGTAAGCTGGTTTACATTCAAAAATGCACCTCCCCCAACACACACATACACAAAAAACCCTGGCTAAGCATTATGATTTAAAAACAAACAAAAATCAATCTATGGCAGAGCCAGATGTCTTCTCGGGATAGTATAATGGGAATCACATTTTATTCAGGCAATTTCAGAAGCAGAAATTTTAAATAATTGCAAATATGATGCACTGAAAAAGGATGAACAATCAGTACCTGAAGTGCCAAGGAACCACTGTTGCTATTAAAGACTGATCAAGGGAACTCCTAGATCTCTGTAAGAGAACATTATCAGAAAAAGCAGTCAGAGTTCTTATCTTGTTCTCTAATTATTTCATATCTAAAAATCAATATAAGTTTTTAAGGCAAGATCTTGTGTTTTTCTTGATTCCCAGACAATACTTACTCTATGCTGAGAATTGACAATGTCTACTTACTTACACATCAGATCTAACAGTAGTGTGGGACAAGCAAATTTTGAGTCATAGGACCTGGGCTTGATTATCCCCACTATATCATTATATCACCTTGGCCACATTACAACCTCTTTTGGGGCCTCAGTTTTCTCATCTGTAAAATTAGAAAACTGGACCAGATGAACTCTTATACCCTTCCTGTATCTAAAATATATGATTCTAAGAAGTTTCTAAAATGCTTTCCAGACAATAAATAATGCAATATGAGATTGCAATTATTAAGCCCATTTTACATACAAGAATGCCAACGTCCAGAGATTAAGTGACCTGTCCATAGTCAACCAGATACTAAATAAAGAAAATACTCCAGATTTTAATCTATGATGTCTGATTCCAATAATCTTGTGGCCTTGGCACTTCACCTATCCATAGTGGCACATAGAAGGTCTTCAATAAACACTAATAGATTTTTCGTTTGGCTTTGACTCAGCAGGAAATAGAACAGATGCGATTCTTTCCACTCATAGAAAGTCAAATTACTCAATAAAGCTAAGGGGTATGCATGAGGAAGATGGGAAGTATATAAGAAAGAAATGAGGGAAAAGGGAGAAGAAAGAAGAGATAGGGGAGAGAAATGAAGAGAGGAAACAGGAGAAGAGGGAGAAAGAGAGGAAAAAATGAGGAAAGGAGAGAGCAGGAAGAGAAAGAGGGAAAAGAAAGGAGGGAGAAGAAAGGGAGTGGAGAGGGAGAGAAAAGGAAAAAAGAGGAAGAGAGAAGAAATGGAATGAGAAGAGAGGGGAGAGAGAGAAGAAAAGGTAGGGAGAGGGAGAAAGAGAGAAGGAGAAATGAGGGAGAGGGGAAATGGGGGGTGGAGAGTCGGGAAGGAATCAAAGAAAAAGAGAATACATACCCAAGAAAGAGAGTCTAGTGTTGGTAGGCTTTGACCAGGCTCTGTAATGAAGCCTGCTAAGCTCTGACAACTAAGTACCCTGAAGGTGGTGAACATAGAATTTAAGTAGATGGGATTAGGTAAACAATGCTGTAAAACAAAGAGTAAAGAATAAGGAATAAATAAGGCTATAAAAATGTGAAATAGACATCCAGCCCCAAGTCACACAAGTCTTATTTTGACACTGACCCAAGACATCTCTGGGATGATGCAGCCTTTTTGGATAAGATCAATCAGAGTGACAGGTTACTTTACTCCTCTGACTTGGTGATATCCTCACTGGCTGCTATGATCAAGATTACCAACAAACTTTATTGAGAACAACAGCATGAATCTGCTGATTCCAATTATTCCTGCCTCTAATTTTGCATTATGTATTTTTCTTGTATTATCTCTCTTTTTGATAACTGTATCTTTTCAGACCAAATATGCTATTCTTTTATCATCCCCTTACTTATGTTGGGTTAGACAAATACCACAGCTAGAAATACCTATACCTATCTCAGCTTCCCACTAAATGAGTTCAGGGAGAAGTAAATCCATTCCAGAACATTATTATTGTTCGAGATTCATGATGCTGACCATCCAGTCTGAAGGGGCTGCTGAGGAGTCTTGAAGAAACTGAACAAGCAAGAGCCTTACTTCATCCAAGACCAGAGGAGCTAAGATAGCCTTTTATCTAAGAAAGAAAGGGGAGGAAAAAAAAAGTAGAACTAGCAAGTGAAACAACCCTTTTTAGGTAATAAGGCTATGTACCTATATTTTCAGGAATATCATTTTTCCTCACAGATGTACACACACTAGACTTCTCTGACTGCTCTCTTGGATGTATGTTTGGTTGGAGACATGCTATCAGCATCTAAGGAAATATGACATTCTCCCAAGAAAAGGGGAGTGGGATATAGAGGGTCAGTAATCGCAGAGATATGAGATGTGGCATTTAGAAAAGAAGAGCTAACTCACTACCTCGTATTTCCTTAGATGCTGATAACAAAAAAACAAACAAAAAGAAAAACATACCATCTGCTAAAAAAAATTCTCCAGAAAGTTTTGCTTTCTTTACCACTCCAGTTAATTAGCACTTTCTCTCTCTTGACATTTCCATGAATTAGTTTGAATTTGTGTGTGTGTGTGTGTGTGTATGTGTTGTTTTCCCCTATGAATTATAAACTCTTTGAGGGCAGAGACTTTTATTTTTGTCTTGATAGTCCCATCACCTAACATAGTTCTTGGGAATTAGACTCTAGGTGTTTTTTTTTCCAATTTATATAGGGGATTAATAGAGTACTGGCAAATGCTTAACAATCAGCTGGGGGGTACTTAAGATATACTTTTCAGTTTACCATATATTATTAAAATTTATAGAATTTGCCCATTTCAAAGGTATAGATGTTCACACTAAAAATTAAACCATCAGCTCTTCCAATTCAGTATTAGTTAACTTCAGTATACCAATGAGTGGATTTCACTCAAAGCAAGCTTAAAATTGTGGTCCACTCCAAACTTTCAATTATAAGGGAATAGGTCCTTCAATTTCAAGTCTGCTAGCAAAACTGGGACCCAAAAGAAAAAAAAAATGCTAGTGTCTCTCTAAAAGAGGAGTGATACTGATTGGGTATAACAAAAGGGAAAATTCTTATGGTTAGATAGCTTTCCCCCTCCCAAACCCATGTGCTATGAAGTTCTTTTTTTTCAGTCTGAGAATTAAAGTTAAATGGGCAGGAAGTTAATGGGCATCAAGTGGCATTATGAAACACTTAGAGGGTTTTTTTCTCCTGTTGCTATCCAGAGACATTATAATAAAGTCTCATCTAGGGTCTCCCTAAAGTTAATGAGAACTAAGATGACAGTTCATTGACTTTCTTCACAAAATTTATTTTATGATTATGGATAGTCAGAATGATTCTTTGAGCTTTGAGATTCAACCACTGGAAACTCCAGAAATCCTTCCAGTTTTATTTACATTTATTACAATACCACATGCATAGTAAGTTTCTGACAAATAGACTCTAAAGAATATTTTCAATGACTATAACTGATAAATTTGTTTTGTTTTGTTTCATTTTTTCATTTTTATTTTTTAGTTCAGACTGATGATTTCATTAGTAATGCCAAATGTGAGCAACTTCTTTATAACTGTTTTTTAAAGAATTTCCTAGGGCACCTAGAATTTAAATTACTTGCCCATGTTCATTTTGGAAATATATTTCAGCAGTAGAACCTGAATACAGATTTTCTTGACTCTTAAAGCTGAGCATCTATATTTGTTATACCACTTAGTTTGCCACTATTCAAATACAAATATAATTTTATTTACATTTTGAGATCTTTTGCTTAAAATGTAAGCATATGCATAGATTAATTTTTGCTGTTATTTGTTAGGGATTTTTAAATTGTAAATCAGGTTTTGTCTTTTATTATTGACTTTTAATTGTATAGGGGCCCATATTGGGGACCATAGAAGAGAAGTAGTTTAAAGGTATGTGGTAAATTTTGTTATACTATTGTAGTGCTTGTTGTTTTCTTTTTTTACTCCTTTTACATGGACTATAGAAATGAACCTGTTTTATTATCATGAATTAAAGCCATGTTTAGGAATGTTTATTCTCTTTCCTTTTACTTCTTATCTCACAAAGATGCTGAATTTCAGAGATGGAACATCAGTGGTTATCTAGTAAAAATCATATCTGTACAGAAATGAGGAAAAGAAGGAAGGAAGGAATAAAAAGAAGGGAGGGAGAAAAGAAGGAAGGGAGGAATAAAAAGAGGAAGGGAGGGAGGGAGGAAGGAAGGAAGGAAGGAAAGAAGGAAGGAAGGAAGGAAGGAAGGAAGGAAGGAAGGAAGGAAGGAAGGAAGGAAGGAAGGAAGGAAGGAAGAAGGGAAGGAGGGAAGGAAAGAAGGATGAAAGGAAAAAAGCAAGGAAGGAAGGAAGAGAGGGAGGAAGGGAGGGAGGGAAGAAAAGTAGTCTAAATGACTTTTTTTTTGGCTGCCATATCAGATTGTTGACATTAAGCTAGCAGTCTGTTTAACTCTTTCTTTTTTTTTTTTAATGGACATTAAAACTTTATTTCAAACCTTATATGAAAATTTCAAGCCATATACTTGGGATGTTAATTGTTTGAGCTCAAACGTATAATATCTTATCTTTGTTAAATTTAATCCACAGAAGAATCATGATGCAGTTAGGAAATAGAGAATTGGCTTAGAGTCAGGAAAAGATGGGTAGAATTATGCCTAACAGCTACTAGCTGTCTGAGCCTAGACAAGCTACTTATTTCTATAGCAGAGATCATTAAACTTTATACACTCAGGCCCTTTTGGCCCCTGAAATTTTTACGTGATTCCAGGTATATAAATTTATATGATAGGTATACAAATCAAACATTTACTGATAACTGATGTAACAAAGCATAATTTCGCAACCTTTACATTCAGTTACAATACTCGTGTCAGAAGTTTATTTCTATAGGTCTCAAGCACTTCTTTAGAATTTATAAATTATAGATATATTGTGATCTACATTAGTAGAAAGAGCTTCTACATTAGGAATTCTCCATTCTGGTGGAAATAGTAATCATTTATATAGGCTCACAAATTTAACCTTTTAGATATGCCTCATCCTTCTTTCTATAGTAAGAGCAATATCTACTGAAGTCCCTTTCCCATTTTCCCTAAAATTTTTTCCCTAAATTTGCCAGTAATATATTTTTAGTTTTTTTTTTCTAAAAATCAATGAAAACATTTTAAAATGTAAATTATCTGAGGCAAGGATCAACAAACTACAGCTTGTGGGTCAAATCTGGCCTACTGACTATTTTTACACAGCCTCTGGGCTAAGAATAGGTTTTTGCAATTTTAAATAAAATCTTATTGTATTTTCAAAGGGAAAAAAACAAACTGTTCTCAGCTCATAGACCATACAGAAACAAATAGTGGGCCAGATTTGGCAGCCTGACCAGTACTGTGGGAATCTTCATTAGGGGACTCTTGAACAATTTCCAATTTCCTGATCATGTAAACATAAAAAAAAAACAGCACACAAGGAGTTAGGAGCTCCTCAGTTTTAATGTGCACTCCTAACTAGGATTCCACCATGCAAAGAGAGGAAGTTAAGGAGTTCTGTCCAACTTAATCAAATCTTTACCTTTCATGAATGACCTATCCATGCTATTGTTGAGTAAATTTTCTGTGTTAAATGTTAGCTGGTCTACAAATGTTTCATTTTTCTCTGATTTCAATCCTGAACTACCAGACCAACTTAGAATATTGAGCATTAGTTGGCAGAATTAAACCAGAAGACCACATGATAGAAAAGATATGTGGAAAAAAGGAAGTTCAGCGTTAGAAGATGAACTGATATGGAAATCTTGCACCCTGTGTCTGCTCTGCTTCTGGCCATACTTCCAGGTGTATAGTTTGAGTTCATTATAATAAATGGGATAAAAAGACCTACTTAGAAGACCTACTTGGAATAAGAAGTAAACATTCTAAGGGGCATTCAGCAAATAGAGATTAATATTAATGGGTTCTAGGTTTTTTAAAAAAAAGATGTATGGAGATGAAAAAATTGTACATCACTTGTCGAATTTGCATAACTTTATATTTGGCAGTGATTTTCATCTCTGACTCCAGTAGCTATGGTAGATCTCTCTGAAGACTGTTAATTTAGGAACTAAAAACTATGTTAGATATTCTACTTAAGATCTTTATATTGTATTTGAAATACTATTATTAATACTGGGAGAAGCACTTGAATAGAAAAACTTTCAAAGAACTTTTAAGAATCCAAATCACAAACAAATGTGCCATGATTTGCTAAGGCCAGAAAGTATTTAAAGGAGGCAAAGTAGTATAATGTGAGCAAATTAATGAGCTCCCTTCCCACTGTCTGTGAGATCTTGGGCCACATGGTCCAAGTTTTGAATGACTTAGCACTTTAATATCATGTTGAAAATACTAGGTCATCCTTTGGTTCACTTCTCTTTATCCTCCTTTTCATCAGAATACTTAATTTGAAAAGAGGGATAATTTTGATCTCATTCTAGAATACTTAGCAAACTTTCCTTCTGGGTCTTCCAATGAGGAAAGCCAGTGAAATGGTTATCTGTGCCCCAAAATGAATGGATACTACTGTGTCTTGAGTGTCCCCACCAATTTTAACGGAAATGAGGGATGCAAACATATGACATCAAAAGTAAATAGTTTCTTCAGCTAATGTTTAAGTGAATAGGCTTACAGGTAGTTTTGTTCATATATTTTTTGAAATATATAATCAAATATCTGATAACATTAAAAATATAATGTAAAATCCAAAGTAAACATTACATATCTAAAATTCAATTATAAAACAAATTATGAAAGAACATTATGATTTTTGTTGTTCAATCATTTTTCAGTCATGTTTGATTCTTTGTGAACTCATTTGGGGTTTTCTTGGCAAAGACACTGAAATGGTTTGCCATTTTCTTTTCCAGAACATTATGCATTGCAATGTATACGAATTAATAAAGAAAAACAATCATTTCTCACTATGTTTTTCTCAAGAGATCATTCCGAGTACTGGTTAATTCTATGTGTTCAATTTATATGTCCCTGTTTCATCTGATGGAGTCTTGTACCATCAATTTTTTCATCAGGCTAACAAAGCTCAGACTAATTTTTAATTTAGATAATACAATTTCATTAGCGGGATCCTATCCTCCTAGGACCACTACTACACTAGTTCTCAGAGTATAGGTGAATGGACAACAATCCTCCAATGAGTGTTCTTGACCTTAACAAAAAGATGTCTAATGAGTTCACAAAAACTCTTTCAGCCCTACTAGAGTACTTCTTTCTCAAACACAACACAGTACTTCATTGTTTCTGTTTGTTTCATTATAGTTCACCTAAAAAATAAATTAGTTCTAGTGTCTTGTCAGATACATTACTGACTGATTCCTCTGCTCTTGTGTCAGGGCTGGTAGTTGGTGTGGGTTGATAATAAGGATTATTATAGACTTGTGTATCCAACTCTGGGTTATAGAAAGGGCAGATTGGCTATAAGTATATTCATGAACTGTTATTGCTTATATCTGTGTCACTAGGAATCTCTATAACAACAGATTTAAGCAAGACAGGAATTATCTCTAGATTCATTCTCCCTGTCCTATAATAGGTGAATATAGTATTTTTTTTACTGAAAACATTTTAAATAAATATACATATAAATATATTTAAATAAATATATATATATATATATATAAAATATAAACATTATAAGTAAATAAATAAATAAGTTAAAGAAAGAAAGAAATATGGTCAGAAGCCTTAAAAACTGGTGGATGGTCATCTTTGCCCAACATTTGCCAAACTCAGTGTCCATTATATTTTTCCCACACTGCACTGGTAAGTTTAATGAGAAACTATTTTGTAAACAGAAAAATTGCCCAATTTGCAATATTTTTGTATGATTATCTTTCTATTGTTCAACTAAGTTTTAAGTTACTTGAATGCCAAGTTTTTTCAAAAGAACACTGTCCTTGTCCAAGGACCCAAAGGAGAAGTCAATAGGAACTAGGCATGTTTCTTGCCCAAATATGAGTAACCATGATGTAAATCTTATAGCATCATTACTGGTAAGGCATATATTAGAAATGATATTTGTTGAATACCCTGAGACATTTTTTCTGTTCTCAGAGATCCCATGTTTAATTGTTCAATTGAAATGTTCATACTATATATATTCAACATTTCCTTCAATAGCTTGATCACAAAGTTGCTATCTTGGTCAGAGTGAATCCCAGCACAGAATTCATATATTAAAAATACTTTGCCCACAATTTTTTGGCAATAGCAAATACTTTCTGGTTTCTAGTTGCAATTGTTTGTCCATATTTGGTGATATGATCTTCACCATTAAAATATAACAAGTTTTAACTATTCTCTTCCAGAATTAGAAAACCAATATAAATATACACCAAAGGTTTGTTAGTATTCATACTTTCTAAATATACAGCATATTTACATTATTTTTCTTTGCACACATCTAGCACAAGTTTCACACTTCTTGATGACATCTTGGTAGCCATCCTAGATCAATAAAATCTATTTATTTTCAGTTCCAAATTATTTTTTTCCTTGGCCCATATGTCCAAAGTCATCATGCAAGGAATTCATGGCTATTGGGCAGTATGCTCCAGATAACACCATCTGCTTCCTAGTGGGATCAGTGAGATCGGTCAGTCTGACAGTTCTCCATGGCACAGTACCAACTTCTTCCATCTTCTAAATAGTAAAGTGTCCTCTTTTGACTTAAGATTTTTCAAATAACTACCTTTTTTTCTTTTTTTGTTTGTTTATATCACTTTTATTGGTCTATTATCAGCTATCCAATATCACTCTGGGTCATCTTCCTACAGACAACAGTGGCAAGGAAGATAAATCAATGAAACAAAGTCTGCATATGCATTTCACATGCTATTTGCTGAAAGTCTAAAAACTTCAGTTTTTATTCCACTTAGCTGTGGTTTAATTTCTTGGGTGTACCAGAATGCCCTCATGCCATCTTCAGGCATCACCTCAGCTCTAGTATCAAGTAGTGGATAAGGCATCTACATCCACATTAATCTTACCAAGCCTCAAGTATATATTGATTCATAACTGATCAGAGTTTCAGTGAGGTCTTTCTCCAGATAATCTTTAAACTTTCAGGTAATAGCCTAACCCACTTCAAAGATAAGAATTCAAGCTAATGGGCAGAGTAATGAGGCAAACTATTTGTCAGACCTCTGCTAGCAAATGCAGTTGGTCTCTGGTGAGAGACTGGGCAACTTGTCTATTTACAAAATAGCCTCAGAATTTCTTTTTTTAAAACAGACTTGGTTGGTTGAGTTATTAAAAATTAACTTGGGATATATCACAGCAAGCTTGAGATGCCCTAAGGAAATTGTTGGCATCAAAAGGAAAATGGACACTGTGGCTTTGATATGTACGATACTGACTGAAACATCAGCACTAATTAAAAATAATTCTACTCTTTTCAAACTTCTGACAGAATTTTGCAATTAACAACTTGAAAATCAATACCAACACGCTTTGAACATCAATGCAGACTGTGCAGAAGTTTACATATTACAACTTCCAGGGTGATAGCTGTGTGAGAACAAAAGTGTCAAGTGGGTTGGCAGAAGTAGCTAGATGGCATAGTGGATAGAGGGCCAGGCCTGGAATCAGAAGGATCTGGTTTCAAATCTAATCGCAGACATTGCTAGTTGTGTGAACCTGGGCATGTCACTTAATCTTATTTGCCTCATTTTTCTCATCTGTAAAATGTTCTGGAAAAGAAATGGCAAACCACTTTAGTATCCTTGCCAAAAAAACCCCAAATAGGGTCATGAAGAAAAAGACACAATAATCTACTAAAAAAACCCACAAAATGAATCCCCATGTATTTACAAAGTAGTTGAAGAAGTTTATGAAATCCATGAAAGTTTTTTCATATTTGTTTCTTCCTCTATCTCCAAAATGCTCTGTAGATTTTAAAACAATTTTGCCTTTCCTGGTTCTGGTTCTCTTCATTTGCACGTGTACAAGTGAGATCATTTCAATAATTTAATAATAGCAGCATGGTTCTGAAAAATTTGAAATAATAACCACCAAAGTTCTTAAATCTCTAAGATTCCATGGAATGACTATTTCAAAAATGCTTCTATCTTCTTTAGATTAGTGCTCACATCTTGTTGGGATACAGTATGGTCCACACACTTAACAGAATATATACAAAATTAGCACTTGTCAATGAAAGATTCAGATCCTGCTTCCACCAGCTGATCCAAAACTTTCATCCATATCTCTCATATCCTTCCAAAGTCCTACCAAATATATCATATTATCAAGGTATACTACCACTCCAGATTGTTTGTGCCACCAGTTTTTTCATCAGCTTTTAAAAGGTGGCTGGTACCCCTGAGATCACTTGAAACATATTCAAATTGGTAAAAAGTACAGTTAGAGAGATGAAAGACTGCATTTTCCTTGTCTTCTTCAAATAAAGGAATCTTGTATTATTTACTATGTAATTCCAAGACTGAAAAACATTGATTGCCAAGAGAAAATCCAAGTCCTCTTAAACTCCCAGGGAATTATGCATTGGTCTACTACTTTTGTTAAAAGTCCAGTTGTCTACATATATCTGTATCATTCCATTCTACTTTGATGAATAAGAGTTGTTAGATTATGTAGAAATACCATTAATTGGTCTTTCTTTGAAAAGAATTCTGTAGGGATAGTTAGATGGCACAATGGATAGAGCACTGGACCTGGAATTAAGAGGACCTAAACAGGTTTCTGACTTTTTTCCATATAGAACATGGAAATCATTATGATTATTTCTCTGAATGGTAAGAAATCATTGAACTGAATATTGTGGGTTTTACTTCAAGCATTTCATTTCGGGGCAGCTAGGTGTTGCAGTGGATGGAGCATCAACCCTGAAGGCAGGAGGACCTGAGTTCAAATCTGGTCTCAAACACTTAACACTTCCTATCTGTGTGACCCTGAGCAAGTCACTTGCCAATTGTCTCAGCAAAACAAACAAACAAAAAAATCCCATTTCTTAGTCATGCAGATAAAACACATCTATCCTCTTAATGATAACCATCCTCAACATAAGTTTCTTTCCTTCTAGTACAAAGTAGTTCACAAGCTAACAGGGAGATCCTCTCTCCAATGCAAGACAGTAAGTAGACCCAGGGTGCCAGTAAAAGCCATCAGCAAGACTCAAGCCCCAGCACAAGAAGCTTGGGGCAGTGCAGGAGCAAAACTCAACTCCCACAAAAATACCAAGTCATAAAATAGGCAGATAAAATTAGCCAAAAAAAAAAAAGAAAGAAAGAAAAAGAACATATAGAAAGTTGTTATGGTGACAGAAAGGATTAAAGTACAAACTTAAAATAGGACAATAGTATCAAAGTGTCTATAGGTGAAGCCTCAAAGAAATATATAATATGATTTCGACTAAGAAAAACTCCTAGGAGAGCTTTAAAACTATTTTCTAAAGCAAATTAGAGAAGTAGAGAAAAATTAAGAAAAGAAACAAGGATAATGCAAGAAAAACATGAAAAAAAAGAGTCAACAGCTTGGTAAAACAAAGAAAAAAGTCCCTCTCTTCCATCACTCTTCCCTCTCATATTCCCTTTCCCTCCTACTTTCCTTCAGGGTAAGATCGATTCTATATATGTATTGAGTTTATACTATTTGGGGAGGGTATGGTCATAAGCAAAACACTTCTGTGGAAATGTAGGATGAAAGGAAAAAGATAGCAATGGTAATTATGAAAAGAATTTTGAAGCAACTTTCTATGATGAAGGACTCATTTCTCAAATATATAGGGAACTGAGTCAAGTTTATTAAAAAAAAAAAAACATTAAGAGCTATTCCCCAACTGATAAATGATCAAAAGATATGAATCATGTCCAAAGGGTTATAAAAATCACATGTATTCTTTGAGACAATTATAGAATCATTAGGCATGAATTTCAAAAGAGATTTCTAAAAAAAAAGGAAAAGGAGCTATATGTACAAAAATATTTATAACAACTCTTTTTTCGTGGCAAAAAATTGGAAATTAAGGGGATGACCATCACATAGGAAATGGCTGAATAAATTGAGGTATGTAATTATGATGGAATATTATTGTTTTATAAAAAATGATGAGCAAGTTGATTTCAGAAAAGCCTAGAAACTGAACTGATGCTGAGTGAAGTGAGCAGAACCAGGAGAACATCATATACAGTAACAACAAAATTATGTGATGATCAACTGTGGTGGACTTCGCTTTTTCCAACAATGATGTAATTCAGATTAATTCCATTAGGTTTGTTATGGAAAATGCCATCCACATCCAGAGAGAGAACTATAAAGACTGAATGTTGATTGAAGCATTGTATTTTCACCTGTGTTTTGTTTGTTTGCTTCCTTCCTTGCTTCTTTTTTTCTTTCTCATGTACTTTTCTCTTTTGATTTGATTCCTTTTGTGCAGAATGATGAATATAGAAAAATGTTTAGAAGAATTGTACATGTTTATCCCATATTGGATTGCTTGCTGTTTTAGGGAGGGAGAGGGGAGAGAGAGAAGGAGAAAAATTTGGAGTACAAGGTTTTGCAAAGGTAAAAGCTGGAAAGTATCTTTGCATGTATTTGGAACAATAAAATTCTATATAAAAAAAGAAAAAAAAACGAAACGATGAGCAAGATGCTCTCAGGTTTCTGGAAGGTCCTGCATGAGGTCATGAAAATGACATTTACTGTGTACAAAATAATAGCAATGTTGTGGGATGATTAGTTGTAAATGACTTAAGTATTCTGAGCAATACAGAGATAAAAGACTACTCTGAGGTCTTATGATGAAAAATGGCATTTATAAACAGAAGAGAGAATCAATTATGTCTAAATACATATTGAATTATGCTTTTTGTTTTAACTTTATTTTCTTAAAGGTTTTTTGGAAAGAGGATTAGGATCAGAGTTAGGAGGCATATAGATGTCCATTTAGGGTTAGGGTTAGACAGTTAGGGTTAAAAAAAAAAAAAAGTAAGGTAAGTGGAGAAGTTGGAAGAGTTGGAGTTAGGGTTAAATTAGAGGCAGTTAGGGTTAATAAGTTAGGCAGCCCCAGTTAAGATCAAAGTGGGGCTTGGTTGCTATCAGAGTATCACCTTTAGTTTATGGATTAAGTAGGTAGGGTTAGGAGTAGGAGTAGGAGTAGGGTTAGTTTTAGGATTACTTACAGCTGTTTGTACAATCCTGGGCAATTAGAGTTAAACTTCCAGGCAATTATGTTTAATGTGTGAGGGAGGCAGTATCAATTTAGATTTAGACTAAGAGTTTTGGTTCTGATCAGAATAGGACCTAGAGTTCACAATTTTGGGTTAGATTTAGTAGTATGGTGAGATTGTGGGTTAGTTGGAGTTGTTGGTAGAGCTGGAGGCAATTAAGATTAAAGTTTGAGACAATTAAGATTAATTAATAATGCAGCAAGCATTTGGGTTGAGGTTGTTGAATAGGGCCCTATTAGAGTAGGAGCTGGAGCTTATGGTTTGGAGTAGGATTAGGATTAGGAATAGGTATAGGTTTAGGTTTAGGATTATTTAGAGTAGCTGGTAAAGGTTGCAGCAATTAGAGTTAAAATTCAAAGCAATTAAGATTAATAAATGAGGTAGCACCAATTTTTAGGCCTAGGGTGAGGGTTATGGTTCTTATCAGAATAGGAGATCAAGTTTATAGTTTTGGTTAGTGTTAAGATTGGAGTGGGCTAACTAGGTTTAGATGGAGTTCTTGGTAGAGTTGGAGGCAACCAGGGTTAAAATTAGGGGCAATTACTGTTAATGTCTGAATTACATTAAATTAAAAAGGTCTTGCATAAACAAAGCCAACATAAATAAGGTTAAAAGGGAAATACAAAAAGGTTAGGATTAGGAGGGGGGATAAATTTAGGGTTACTCAGATTAGTTGGCAAAATGGGAGGCAATTAGGATTAAAGTTCAAGGCCATTAGCTTTAGGGCTAGGGTGTGGCACAACAGTATATAGTGCCTTTATAGTTTCCCTTTATGGTTAGGACTAAGATTAGTAGTAAAGGTAAGTTTAGAGTTATTTAGAGATATTGGTAGAAGAAAGGTGAGTAGGATTACATTTAAGGTTACTTATAGCAGTTGACAAAGAATGAGGAAATTAGGGTTAAAGTTCAAGGAAATAAAATTTTAAAATTCCTATTAAGGTTATGATCCCTATCAAAATAAGAGTTGGAGTTTATAGTGTTGGTTAGAGTTTAGGATTCTGAGTAGTGTTTTCCCTTTTTTTGTTTGCTTGCATTTTGTTTTGAAAATAAAAAGCTTTAATAATTAAAAAAGAAATGCATTTAAATTTTAAAAGTTAATATACATGTATTGTAATGCCAGAGAAACTGAGGCAAAATAGAGATTAGAGAGTTTTTAATAATTTATTTGAAAGGGAGAGATTTACTGGGACCAAATGGATCCATCGTTTGGTCCCAGGGCTGAATGAGACTATACTCTCCAAGAATCTAACAGCCAATGTGAATTCTCAATGATATATTTATACATAGTAGCTAAACAAGGGCAGGGAGGTGGAATCCAAACTCTGGTGAGCAGAAATCTCCAGGCAGGAACCATCAATCCGGTTCTGACAGGTTGGGGGGGTAGGACCATAAATTCTAACAAACTAGGAGTTAAAGAGGTATCCAACTTAAAGCCAAAAAGTCTGTACTCTCCCTTTTTGAGTTTACACATTGACCATTTATGACCTATGAGTAATACTAGTCTTAATGAACCAGAGGGGAAGTTTAAAACTAAGGGAATTGAGGCAGAACAATTAAAGAAACTGAGTCAGGACCAATTAGGGAAACAGGAAGAACAATTTAGGGAAACTGAGGCAGAACACTAAAAGAGAACTGTGGCACAACAGTATAATCAGAAAAAACTAAAACAAAAGATATAATAGTAGAGATGGATAAAATTAGGGTTATAATTCAAGGCAATTATGGTTAATATCAGAAGCAATATCAATTTAGAGTTGGTTGAGAGTTATGGTTTCTAAGAAAGTAGAGATAAAGTTCATGTTGTAGGTCATGGATAAGGTTAGAGTTAGGATTAGCTTTGAGGTTATTTAGAATAGTTGGCAGGGTTGAGGGAATCTAGACTTAATGTTCCAGGCAATTAGAGTTCATTACTCTAGGGAGCATTAAATTAGGATTAGGTTGTGGGTTTTTGTTCCTAGCCAAGTGGGAGCTCAAATTTATTGTTTGTATTGGGGTAAGATTA
The DNA here is from genome assembly GCF_016432865.1 of Antechinus flavipes. Taxonomy (NCBI): domain Eukaryota; kingdom Metazoa; phylum Chordata; class Mammalia; order Dasyuromorphia; family Dasyuridae; genus Antechinus; species Antechinus flavipes. The sequence continues at coordinate 337,962,180 of NC_067399.1, forward strand.
GCATTAGCAGTAGTGTTAGGTTTAGGTTTATTTAGAGGTATTATTTGACATGGAGGGAATTAGGTTCAAGGCAATTACTGTTAATTTCTGAAGCTGCATCGATTTGAAACAAAAGAAAGAGTTTTGTGGTTCCTAAGAAAATAGAAGCTAAATTTAGAAAATTTTAGTTTAGGGTTAGGGTTAGAGTTAGTGTTCCCTTTGAGGTTGTATGGAGTAGTTGACAGAGTTGAGAGCATTTAGGGCTAATGTTATAGCAACTAGTGTTAATGTCTTCAGCAGCATCAATTTAGGGGTAGAATATGTGTTATGTTTCCTGTCATAATAAGAGCTGAAGTTTATGATTTGGCTAAAGAATAGGATTAAGGTTAGGATTAGAAGTAGAATTAGGGTTACTTAGAGATATTGGTAGATATGCAAGCAATTACTGTTAGTTTTTTTAAATAAGCTTTTTATTTTCAACGTATATGCATAGATAATTTTCAACATTCATCCTTGCAGAACTGTGTTCTCAATATTTCCCTTCTTCCTCCCCATCCTCTCCCCTAGATGACAAGTAATCCAATATATGTTAAACATGTGCATTTCTTCTATACATATTTCCACAATTCTCATGCTTCACAAGAAAAATCAGATCAAAAAGGAAAAAAAATGAGAAAGAAAACAAAACACAAGCAAACTACAACAAAAAAGTGAAAATCTATGTTGTGATCCATACTCAGTTCTCACAGTTCTCTTTCTGAGTACAGAAGGCTCTCTTCATCACAAGATTATTGGAACTGGCTTGAATCATCTCATTGTTGAAGAAAGCCACATCTATCAGAATTGATCATTGTATAGTTTTGTGCTATGTACAATGATCTCCTGGTTCTGCTCACTTCACTTAGCATCAGTTCATGTAAGTCTCTCCAAGCCTCTCTGTATTCATCTGCTGATCGTTTCTTATAGAACAATAATATTCCATAACATACATATACCTTAACTTATTCAGTTATTCTCCAACCAATGGGCATCCACTCAGTTTCCAGTTTCTTGCCATTACATAAGGGCTGCCACAAACAGTTTTGCACATGTGGGTCCCTTCCCTCTTTTAAGATCTCTTTGGGATATAAGCCCAGTAGAAATATTGCTGTATCAAAGGGTATGTGTTATGGGCCAGAACTCTGAACTTGAAACAAAGGATACTTACAAGGTGCTAAGTCAGTGGAATTGATAGAGACAATGGTTATCTAATTTAACATGGTTCAGTATGATTGATTTAATCTTACAACAAATAATGGTTTCCTAGGGATATAATGATTGGTTTATACTCAGTGTAGAGCATATAAGCTAGGAGCCTCAGCCAGGATTCGTTCGAAGAGACTCAGAGGGCAGAGAAGACAGGTGGGAGCTCAAGCTCTGGGAACCAAGAAGAGAGATCGACATCTAAGAAAGCTAACTGGGCCCCAGGAAAGGAGACAAGACTTTGAAAGAGACAATAAAGAATTTGGACTTTAACCCTTGGCTACTCTTGTGGTGATTACTGAACTGAAAAGAAAGCTGCTTCCAGAGACCCCATGAAAACAGAAACAAAAGAACATTACAGGTATGCACAGTTTTGGGCATAATTACTGTTAATTTTTGAATTAGCATCAATTTGGATAAAAAGCAAGGATTATGGTTCCAAGAGAGTAGGAGCTAAAGTTCATGATTTTTGTAAGGGTAAAGGTTAGAGTTTGGGTTTGCTTTCAGGTAAGTATTAGTTGGCAGAGTTGGAAACATTTAGGGTTAATCTTCTAAATAATTAAGTTTAATGTCTTGAGCAGCATTAATTTAGGGTTAGGTTGAGTGTGTTTCTCAAGCTAGTGGGAGCTGTAATTTTTCCCTGGGTTAGTGGTAGAGTTAGTTTTTGGATTAAATATAAGATTAGGTTTAGGATTATTTGGAGATATTGGTAAAGATGGAGACAATTAGGATTAAAGTTCAAGGAAATTATGGTTAAGATCAGAAACAGCATCACTTTTAATTTAGAATGAGGTTCATGGTTTCTTAAAGATTTGGAAGTAAATAAAATGGTTAGGTTAGAGCTGGGGTTAGAGTTGGGATTGGCCTTAAAGTTCTTTGGAATGATAGGGAGACTTAGAGACATTTGGGATTAATGTCCCAGACAACATCAATTTAGGATTCCAGTTTGGCTTTTGTTTCGTATAAGAGTTGGAGGAATCTAGGGTTAATGTTCTAGACAATTAGGGTTAATATCTCAGGCAGCATCAAATCAAAGTTCTGGTGTGGATTATGTTTCCTAGCAGAAAATTTTTGGTTTGGATTAGGGTAAGGTTAGGATTAGGATTAGAAGTAAGGTTTGATTTAGAATTATTTGGAGATATTACTAGACATGGAGTCAATTAGGTTTAAAGTTTGAAGCAATTCATGGTTAATATCTGAAGCAGCATCACTTTTGATTTAGGAAGAAGGTTATGTTTTTAGAGAGCAGGAGCTAAATATTATTGTTTAGCTTAAATTTAAGGTTAAAGTTATGGGTTAGCTTTGAGGTTATTTGATGCTGTTGGTAGAGATAGAGACATTTGTGATTAATGTTCTAGGCAATGAAAGAAAATGTAGCAGGCAAGATAAATTTAGGGCTCCTATATGTTTCCTATAAGAGTTAGTGCTGGAGTTGATGTTTATATTAAGTATTGTTATGGGGTTAGGATAAGAAATAGGGTAAGGTTTAGGGTTGTTTAAAGATATTGGTAGAAATAAAGACAATTAGGACTAAATTTCAAGGTAATAATGGTTACTATCTGAAAGAGAAACAACTTGGATTTAGAGAGAGGGTTATGGCTCCTTAAAGAGTAGAAGCTAAATTTCATAGTTTAGGTTAGGGTTAGGGTTAGAAGTAGGTTTCACTTTGATGTTATTAAAGTGATTAACAGAGTTCTAAGTATCTAAAGTTAATGTTGCAGGACATTAGGGTTATTATTCCAGGCAGCTTCCAATGAGGGTTAGGGTATGTGTTATATTTCCTATTGATAGAGTACAGATTCTAGGAGAAATATAGCAATAATTTGAAGATTCCCTTGACTTTAGAGTGCTATTGTTCTAACAATGTTTGTCAAAGATTCTTAAGTCTTCTTGCCTTAGGATAGTCCTACAATCATTGCTGACTGTTAGATATATAATCTGTTGATCAGTGATAAATAATTCCCTAAGACCACTCCTCAATTCTACCTCTGAGTCATAATATTAGCATATAAGTGACATGAAGAACCAGAAAAATTTGTCTCCTTGCTCCTGGTTCTTTGCTAAATCCTTTTGGAAAGTAGCTTGCTTCAATTGGCTTTACAATTACAATAAACTTTGCCCCTTGATTTGATGGATTCAAACCCACAAATTCCAACACTTTGGGTACTTTTTGAACCTCAACATTATCACAGTGGGAGCTGGAATTTTTTGTTTAGATTTTAGGAAGAGTTATGCTTAAGGTAGCATTAGGTTTAGAGTTTTTAAGAGATGTTGGTAGACATGGAGGTTTAAAGTTTGAGGCAATTACTGTTCATTTCTGAAACAGAATTAATTAAGATTGAGGGTTAAGTTTACAATTCCTGAGAGAGTGAGAACTAAAGTTCATTGTTTAGGTTAGGAGTAGGGTTAGCGATAAGTTCAATTTGAAGTTATTTAGAGTGGCTGTAGAATTAGAGACACCTAGAGTTAATATCCCAGGCAGCATTAAATGAGGATTAGGTTTGGTTTATGTTTCCTATCAAAGTGGTAGCTGAAGTTTGATGTTTAGGTTAGGGTAGGGTTAGGGTTAAGATTAGATGTAGGGTTAGTTAGGATTATTTAGAAATGTTCATAGAGATAGATAATTAGTGTTAAAATTGAAGGCAATTATTGTTAATATCTGAAGCTATATTCATTGAGATTTAGGATAAAGTTTATAGTTCCTTTGAGTAGGAACTAAAGTTCTTGCTTTAGATTAGGATTTCATTAGAATTAAGGTTAGCTTTGAGATTATATAGAGTGTTTGATATAGTTGGAGGCATCTATAATGAATATTATGGCATTTAGGAAATAAGGTTTTAGGCAACATCAATTTAGATTAGGGTGTGTGCTATGCTTCCTATTGGAGAAGGAACTGAAGTTTACTGTTTGGGTTAGGGTAGGGTTAGAGTTAGGATCAGAAGTAGAGGTTTAGGATTATTTAGAGTTGTTGGCAGATATGGAGAAAATTAGGGTAAACCGTTCCAGGCAATTATGGTTAATATCTAAACAGCATCAGTTGATATTCAGGGTAAGGGTTATGATTTCTTATAGAGTAGGAGCTAAAGTTCATGGTTTAGGTTAGGTTTAGGTTGAGGGTTATGGATAATTTTGAGATTATTTAGAGTGCTTGGCTGAGTTGGAGGAATCTGAGCAATTAGGGTTAATATCTCATACAGCAACAAAAGAAGATTAAGGTATGGGTTCTATTACAGATCACAGAGGGAGCTAGAATTTATTGTATGGGTTATAGTTAAGGTTAGAATTAGGATTAGAAGTATGATTTGATTTAGAGTTATTTAGAGATGTTAGTAGAAATGGAGGTAAGGGCATTTAATGTTTTAAGGAAATTACTGTTAATTTTTGAAACAGCATCAATGAGTTATAAGAGAGTAGGAGTTAAAGTTTATGGTTTAGATTAACAGGAGAGTTCTAGTTAGGTTTAGCTTTCATTTTATATATTGTGTTCTGCAGAATTAGAGGCATTTGATTTTATTGTTCTAAGTAATTAGTGTTAATATCTAGGAAAACATCAATTTAGGGCTCCAGTGTTGGTTATATTTTCTATCAGAATGGGAGCTGAGCATTATGGATTAAATAAGGTGTACTGTTAGTATTAGGTTAAAAGTAAGGTAAGGTTTACAGCTACTTAAAGTTGTTTGTAGAGCTTGAGACAATTAAGATTGAAGTTTGAGGCAATTATGGTTAACATCTGAAGCAGCATCAATTTACATTTAGGGATAGGGTTATGGCTCCTTAGAGAGTAAGAACTAAAGTTCATAGTTTACCTTATGGTTACAATTATACTTAAGGTTAGTTTTGAGGTTAATTAGAGTTGTGTGGGTTATGTTTCCTCCAAGAGTGTGAGCTTGAATGTTATTGTGTGAGTTAGGGATAGGCTAAGGGTTAAGATGAAAAGTGGAGTTAAGTCTAGAACTCTTTAGAGTTGGTAGATAGGAAGGTAATTATGGTTAAAGTTCAAGGCAATTACTATTAATTTCTGAAGCAACAACAATTTGGATCAAAGGTGATGGGGATGATTTCTAAGAGAGTTGGAGCTAAATTTCATGTTATAGGTTTGGGTTGCAGTTAAAGTTAAAGCTAATCTCTTAGCTTTGAGATTATATAAAAGTAGTTGGCAGAGGTGGAGCCATCAAGTACCAATGTCTCAGTTAACTACAGTTAATGTCTCAGGCAACATCTATTTAGGGCTTGGGTGTCTATAATGTTTCCTATCAAAGTGGAAGCTGGAGTTTAGGGTTTGAGTTAGGGTTAGGATTAGAATTAAGATTTGGCTTAGAGTTATTTAGAATTGTTGGCAGACATGGAAAAAAATAGGGTAATAATTTGCGGTAATTAAAATAAATATCTGAAGCACCATCAATTTTGATTTAGGGTGAGAGTTTTGGTTCCTTAGGGAATAGAAGCTAAGGTTCATGTTTTAGGTTAAGGTTATGGGTTAGAATTAATCACATTTATTATATACAATACACAATAATACTTAATGTTTTAATCAGCATCAATTAAGAATTAGGGTATTATGTTTCCTAACAAAGTTGGAACTGGAGTTTATTGCTTGGATTAAGGGTAGGGGTAGGAGTAGAGTTAGAAACAGGGCTAGGTTTAGCGCTATTTGGAGATATAGATAGATATGATTAAGATTTAGGGTTAGGGATAGAATAGGGTTCTTTCAGAAGTTTGGTTAGGGTAGGTTAGGATTAGGATTAGAAATAATCCTAATTTAGGGTTAGGGTTGGATTAGGGTTATTGATAGATGTTGATTAAGGTTAGGGAAGTTTGCATTTAGGGTTTGGCATAGGCTTGTGTTAGGTTTGTAGTTAGGGTTGGGTTAGGGTTAGGGATTATTCTGATTTTATTTTCAATGATTCATAGAGTTGGAGGCGTCTGGGGTTAATGTTCTAGAGAATTAAGGTTAATGTCTCAGGCAACATTAATTTACCACTCCAATGTGGATTGTTTCCTAAGAGAGTAAGAGTTGAAGTTTAGGGTTTGAATTGTGGTAGGGTGAAAGTGAGGATTAGAAGTAGAGGCAGGAGGTAGAGGTGATTTTAGGGTTAGGGTTAGGGTTAGAATTGGATTAGAGTTAGGGTTAGGATTAGATTTAAGATTGTATGGTATGGATGGCAGTTGGAGGCATCCAAAGAGAATGTTATATGCAATTAGGTTTAATGTCTCAGTCAGCAAGAATTTAGGATTGAATTTAGAATTTAGAGTTGGCCTGGTACTCTATCTTCTGGAGTATCTAGCCGGCCTTGTTATCTCACTATTCAACAAATTTCTGTGGCTCCCTCTTACATTTTGGCATTTAAAACTCTTTACAACAAGTCCTTTTCCTACATTCCTAGGTTTCTCATACTTTAAGCTCTTCCACACACTTCATAATCCAGCTACAAAGGCTACAAATTCCTCATACATGGTGCATCATCTCCCATCTCCCTAATATTTATACTAGCTGGCCTCTATCCTTGAAATGCTCTTCCTTCTCACCTTTGACTCAGCTCAGCTCCAGAGCCCTAAACTGATGTTGCCTGAGACATTAACCATACTTATCTAGAACACCAATCTCAGGTGCCTCCAACTTTATGAAGCATTGTAAACAAGTCAAAACAATCCCTAACTGTATCCCTAACTCAATCCTAACTACAAACCTAACAAGCCTTCACCAAACCCTAAATGTGCAGTTCCAAATCTAATCCTTCTTTTACAGTGTCTTTTCTCCTTTAATTTATACCATATATAACTAAGTGAAGTGAATAGAACCTAGAGAACATTGTATATAGAAACAACAGGATTATGTGGTGATCAACTGTGATGGATTTAGCTCTTTTCAACAATGAGGTGATTCAAGACAATTTCAATAGTCTTGGGACAAAAAGAGTCATCTGCCTCCAGAGAGAGAACTATGAAGACTAAATATAAAGCATAATATATTCACCTTATTTTTTGTATCTTTTATTGTTTGTTCATATTTTCTCATTTTTTTCCCTTTCTTTTACCTTTGGAACTTATTTTTCTTGCAAAGTATGATGAATATGGAAATGTGTTTAGAAGAATTGTACAAGTTTAACCTATATTGCATTACTTATTATCTATGGGAGGGGATGAAGGAAGGAGGGAGAAAAACTTGAAACACAAGGTTTTGCAAATGTGAATGTTGAAAACTATTTTTGCATTTACTTGGTAAAATAAAAAGCTATTAAAATGGTAGGGAAAAGATCAAAAATGAACTAGAAAAGGAAATGACAAATGACTCTAGTATCTTTGCCAAGAAAATCCTAAATAGATGCATGGAGAATCAGACACGACTGAAACAACTCAACAACAGCTTGGAGTTGGGAAGAACTGAGTTTAAATCCTGTCTCAAATACTTTCTGGATAAGTGACTTACACAACTCACTTAATCTCTGTCTTCATTTGCTCATTTGTAAGGTGAAGATAATAATAGCACACACCCACCCAGGTTGTTGTGAAGACAAAATCAAATCATATGCTTTGTAACTCTAAAATCTTTATGTAAAGACTAGCTGTTATTATTTTTTACTTTATATGGCACATTTTCTTTATTTCAGATAAAATGAGAGAAAGCTTGTGCTGGCCACAATTTTTCCTTCAGCCACAGATCAGAATCTTTGAGCTGGTAAGGACCTTAGAGATTATCTAGCTCTCCCCTCCACCATTCTAAAGATGAGAAAATCGAGGTCCATAGAGGTTAAGTCCCTTCTCCAAGGTCAGAGTCAGGATTTGAATGTAGATCCTCTAATTTCAGTTCCAGTACTCTTTCTAATACTCTTTTATCAAAAATTGCATGAACTGACATTATGTTTTCTTTAATTTCACAGAGCTAAGTACAGATCCCTTCATTAGAAATATCCCTGTAATTTTCTTAGTCCATTAATAATTAGTTTTAGGTCTGATAGTTCAACCACATAATTTATTAAATTGTACCATTACCTAGCACATATTTTTCCAATATTTCTACAAGAGTAATATGAGGATCTTTGCCAAATGCTTTGCTAAAATTGAAGCCAGCTGAATTTGCAGCATTCTCCTTATCTATTGGTCTGATAACTGTCAAAAGAAAAGGAAATAAGTTTAGTCTGGCATGACCTATTATCTCTGAAGTCATGCTGGCTTTTTAATGATCATGGCTTCCCTTTCAAAATGTTCACAACCTGTCTGTCTAATAAAATTTTCTAGATTTTTTTTTCTAGATTGAGCAAGTCCCCTGACTGGTAGTTTGAAGATTCAGCTCTCTCATTTTTTGAAAAATCTCCACAATTCCCCTTTTCTAATTCTACCACAAGACCATAATCACATCTGTCATTTCTTTTATTATCCTGCAATGTAACCCATGTTGTTCTGGGAACTTGAATTAATCAGGGGCAATAAGGGGTTCTTTTACTATTTCTTTACTTCTCCTGGATTTAATTCCCTACTATAATGTATTTGTTCTGTCCTTTCTAATTCAAATATCATTTCCCTTGACAGAAAAAATGGAAATAAAATAGGAGTTAATAGATGTTCTTTCTTACTGTCAAACAAGATCATCATCATAACATCACCCCTAGCCTGTGGGATCAGTCTATGATCTTTCTTTTCTTTGATCTCTTCTTCTGATATCCTCAGATACCCCCTTCATCACTCTGAGAAAGCATTCTTGTAAAGGGTTAGTCCAGCTGAGATGGAATAGGAAATGTATTAAGATATTAGATATAAGTTCAGGGTGTCCTCTGCTATGCTAATGTTTCTCAGCTTCTGTTTTGATCTGTCTTTTCCCATCCTTATCACTTCTGTTTCTTCTGTTTGACCTTCCCAACACTTTCTAAGTGTTATTGTGGCTATGCCATTTTTTTTATTCTTAGAATATTATAGAATAAAGCTCTTTTGGAGAGTTAGCTTGGGAATCTCATACCAATTTTTTGAAAGGGGTCTGGGCATTTATTTAATCATTTTGCTGTTCTTTGACTCTCCATAAGGAGAGCTTAACTCCTGAATTTTTCCCTATTGAAAAGTTAAAAATTCTGATTCAGAATTCAATTCCTATTCTTGTTCTCCCTATATATTATCTGTTCCTTCTTATTCATTTATTTGCACATTTCACTCAAAATATAGTTGGCAACTTCCATAGACATAACACAAAGGAAACTAAAAAGAGGCTAAGTGGTTTATTGAATAGGACACTAGACCTAGAGTCAGGAAGAATTGAGTTCAAATACAATTTCAGATATTTATTAACTGTGTAATTTAGAGCAAGATAATTAACTGCCTCAGTTTTCTGATTTGTAAAACTTGTTTTAAAAAATGTAATAACACCAACTTCTAAAGCTTGTTGTGTGGATCAAATGAAATATTTGTAAAACTTTCTTTATGAATCTCTGCATAAATAGTAGTGATCATTATTATAATAAACATTAAGAGAAATTATAGTAAAAAATAACTGTGAGGTTTTCTCTCAGCAAAAATTCCAAAAATCATAATAAACATTGGAGGGGTTGTTTAAAAAAATTTTCTTTAATGCACTGCATGGGGCTGCAAATGATCCAAGTATTCTGGACAGCCATTTTGAATCATGATAGGAAAGTATCTAAAATGACCGTGTCATTTGATCCAAAGATGCACTGCTGAGCATATACCTCAAGGAAGTTAAAGATAGAAAGGAAGATCACATATACAATAAATCAAGATAGCTATAAGAGCACTTTATGTAGTGAGAAAAATCTATAAACAAAATAATTATCTGTTGATATTTGAAGTTGGGAGTAGAGGGTAGCAAAACAAATTGTGACATATAAATGTAATGGAAGATCTCTACACCATAAGAAATAATTAACACAGTGAATATAGAAAAGCATATGAAAACTTCTTTGAACTGATGAAAAATTAAATAAGCAGAAACAAGAAAACAATATATATATGAAGAAAACAATACTAAATGGGTTGCTGGGCAGTTCAGTGGAATCAGAAAGACTTGTCTATCTCAAATCTGGTCTTAAACACTTACTAGCTGTGTGATCCTAGGCAAGTCATTTAAACCTGTTTGTCTCAATTTCCTGGTCAGCAAAATGAGCTAGAAAAGGAAATGACAAAACTATTATAATATTTTTGCCAAGAAAAACCTCAAATGAAGTCATAAAGAGTAAGACATGATTGAAAAAGAACTAAACAACAATATAACATTAAATAATAATGATCATGACTAAGGTGTAGAACACTGCATATGCTACCAAAATTGGCAGATATGATAATTTAATTACCTTGGGATTTTTTTCTTTTTTTTCTTTGTTAAAAGGAATTATTCTCTGGGGTGGAGGAAAAAGATAGTTTTGAAAATGGTAAAGTGAAAATAGAAAGTATCAATAAAAATAATAAAATTATGATAATGAAGATAAACATACTACTTCACTTCAAATGACAGCTAGGGAAAAATATATTAGATATTTTTAGCCTTAAAGTAAAAACTTATAACAGACTAGATGAATGTTTGATAAGAAGGAAGTCCCAAGATAAGAGACAAGCTTTGATATGTCAATCAAGGCTATGTGGATTCTAAGCAGGGACCTTGGAATGGTCATTCTAAATATTATTCTTCACTTCAGCATTTGATTATTTCAAGGGTTAGAACTGATTTTTCGTTTTTAAAGGGGGAGAGGCAGAATGGCAAAAAAAATAAAACACAGGCTTCTGAGATTTTGGAGGAGATATTAATAACTGAAAAAGGAAAATAATTCAGTCTCTGCATTTATAAAAACTTTATGGAGTCCATATTTCATAGTAGTGTAAGTTCCCAGGAAACTTTTCATGGAAACAGGAAATCTGAATATCTAGATTTTGATGAAGGCTTTGATATAACAATCTTATTCTCTATTATTATGGGGAAAATTGAAAGGTGAATTTGGAGTCAGATAAATGGATAGACTCAGGGAATAGTTAATGGTCATCCAATCTCAATTTGAAACTAGGCTTCCTTCCGGTATAGTACCCCAGGGATCAGTGACTTAGATAAAATTTTATATATCATATTTATCATATTTTCAAGTGATACAAATCTAAGAGGTATAGTTTACACACCAGATGACAAAATCTGAGTGGTTTAAAATACCTTAATAGACTAGACCATTAGGCCAAATATGAGTAGTCATTTAATTGGGGTAAATGTAAAGCCTGACACTTGGATTCAAAAAGTCAACTTGATAATGATAAGCTGGAGAATAATAGCTTATCTGAAAAGAGTGTTAGTGCATTGTAAGCTCAGAATAAGTAAACAATTATATGGTAGGCAAGAAACTTAATGCAAATATGAGTTAATGAAAACATTAAGAACATACTAGTAAGGTCTAAGATAATAGTCCACTATATTCTACACTCGTCAATCTGTGTCTAGACTACTGAATTCAGTTCTGGCTTGTATATTTTAGGAATGAAATTAATAAATTAAAATTGATCAGTGTTTAAGTTCTATATGAAGCCTTTCTTGTTCCTACAACTTCCTCCCAAATGATCTTATATTTAGCTACTCTGTATATAATTGCATTTATTCCCTTTGTATTTATGATATGTATATATATTAAATATACACACACACATACATATTATAGACATTTGCTGTTTCCCCCAGTAGAATGTAGTCCCATTGCAATGGGATATTATTTCATTCTTTGCATTTGTATCTATGCCTACATATAGGTTTTTAATAAATTATTACTTGTTACTTGATTGGTTGATTGAACTAGAATAAAGAAAGACCATGCTATTTGAAGAATGATCAAATGAACCAGGGATATTTATTCTAGTAAAGAGAAGACTTAAAAAGAACATGATACCAGTTTTCAGTATTTGATGGAATGACACTCGAATAAGAAAATGGACTTGTCATGTTTAGCCCAAGAAGAAACAAGAATGGGTGGAAGTTTACAAGGGTGAAATTAAGGGTTGAGTAAACCTTCCTTATAGTTAGAGTGACTTGAAAACAGAACAGGCTTTCTTAAGAGGCAATGAGTTTCCCTTCCCTTAAAGTCTTCCAGAAAAATCTAGATCATCACTTGTTAGGACAATTTAAAGAGAATTCTCATTTAGCTATGGGTTGGATTAGTTCCTTTCTGAGATCCAAAGCTGACATCCAATTCTGATCCCAAGTTGTTTTCCTCTCTTTGCCATTAGCACTCCATTCCTCAACATCCCGAATAAAACCTTGCCTTTCTTCTTTCTCTCTTCCTCTTCTTCACAAAGATGATTTTTTTCACCCCATATTTAAGTTTCACTTTGTCCATGGCCACAATGGAATGCATATGTAGAGGATGCCCAAATCTTGCACACACAACCTACAAACTATTACCAAATGGCGATCCTGCTGAAGCAATAGCCTTGACCTTTGGCTCACCAGAGTTTGTCTTGTCCATCTCTACTTGAGACAGTATGGGAATGTAAAAGGGGGTTACAGCCTCCAATCCTTTCTCTTCAACAAGGTCCACCTTAGCTTAGCATGAGGAAGCTGCTGCAATTAAACTGAGGGCAGAGAAAGTGCATTTGTGCTCTGTGATAATCTGAAAATTGCCTCTTTTGACATTTCTCCAATAGCATCATGATTACTAAGGATAATAAGGGCAACAGGAAACCTGGAATATTTGTAACCTTTTCTTTGTTTAAATCTGAAGAACCGAAAACAGCAGCCTGAGCCCTAGAGGATGCTTCCTTTTTGAAAGAGATGGTGAATAACTGAGAGCAGCTGTATTTCTGCATTGTTTAATTAAAATAGATTCCATAGCCAATACTCCTAGCAATTAAATCAGTTACTCATGACTCAGCTGACATACTTTACCACTTCATGTTTTCCTTTCATAATAAATATTAGTAGCACATAGTAATAGTTTCTATTGGGAAGTCATATTTTTGTGTAACTACACCACAGGTCTTACTATGTGAGACTGGCCTAGACCTATCTCAACCTAAATAGATTCTACTCTCTTTGCTCTCTTCTTCTGCCCCCATATTTCTGCAACCTTTCTTCTACTTACATATTGTTTTCAATTCAGGCTAACTGCCTGTTATAGAGAAAACTACAGAGGAGGAGGAGGAGGAGGAGAAGGAGGAGGAGGAGGAGGAGGACGAGGAGGAGGAGGAGGAAGAGGAGAAGGAGGAGGAGGAGGAAGAGGAGGAGGAAGAGGAGGAGGAGAAAGAGGAGGAGGAAGAGGAGGAGGAGGAAGAGGGCATTCCTTATCAACAGAGGTTTCTTCAATCTTGCCCACACTATCTATGAGATAAAAACTACACTTCACAGGGCCTAAACTTTTTTCCTGGTTTCTTTCTTTGGCTCTCCTCTAATTGTCTCAGGAAGAACACTGTTCTGTTCCTTGATTTGTTCACCCTGAAATACAATTTTTTCTTGTTTGTGGGGAAAATCTGGAGAGCTTAGAATTTTCTGACCTATTCTACCCTCTTTGAAGAATCCTTGAAGTAGCAATTTAAAAGATCCATTATGTCTTCACCAAGAATAGGTCATGCTTTGTTCCAGGGGTCCTCAAACTACTGCGCAGGCCAGATGCAGCAGCTGAGGACGTTTATCCCCTCACCCAGGGCTATGAAGTTTCTTTATTTAAAGGCCCACAAAAGAAAGTTTTTGTTTTTACTATAGTCGGGCCCTCCAACAGTCTGAGGGACGGTGAACTGGCCCCCTATTTAAAAAGTTTGAGGACCCCTGGTTAACCTATATATATATACATAACCTATATATATATATACATGTCCTCTAGGAGAGGAGGGTGGAGGGAAAGGAAGGGAGAAAAATTTGGAACACAATGTTTTGCAAGGGTAAATATTGAAAAACATTTTTGCGTGTATTTTGAAAATAAAAAGCTTTTACTGTTATCAAGAGTAAAAAAAAAAATTAGGTCATGCTAGATTAACCTCATTTCCTTTTTGGATAGGATTACTAAAGTAGTAGACAAGGAGAAAACACTTTGTGATAAAGTTGAGTAGCTATCCTGTAGTGAAGTATTTCATACTATTCTTATGGAAAAGGTAAAAAATATGACTAAGACAATAAAAGAATCAAGAAAACGCCAGTATATACTTGACATGAGTTGATGGACTGAATGGATCCAAAATAAGACTTCAGGTTTCCCAACTTAAATCCAGTGTATGTTTGGCCCTTAAGACAAAACCAATGTCACCCCATAATAGTTCAAAGCATTTCTCAAAGTTAACTAAAAAGTAATCTTTAAAGTATAAAAGATCATATTTGAGAGATCTTAGTACCTTCACATTTATGAATACTTTTCTTGCCTTGGGTCTTCTCAATTTTTGAAAAATCAGCCTAAGGGAAGGCAATAGTTACTGAGAGCATGGATATGGGAAAATAATTCTGTCTTTCTTTCCCAATAAGCCAGAAGGCAAAGGAGATTTCATCAATTAGGAAAAAAGAAAATCACACATTTTGTAATAGTATTGTCTAAGTCTGCCTGCAGCAATGACTTCTGGAGGTTATCTCCATAAGCAGACTGAGAGTTGCTCTTCTTTCTAATTTAAACAAATCCTTAGATGCAAGTGTTGGAAAGTCAGAGAAAAATTGACCAGCCAATTTTAAATCCTTAGAAATGGGATATTTAATAGAATTTTATATCAATAATATATTAACTAAAAGCCATCCTAAAGTGCTTTACACTGCTTATATAACCTCCATATAACTTCCATTCAGAAAGATATCAACTTGGAGAAGGAAATGAATGGACAAGCATGGTTAGTAATGGCCTGCCCAATAATGATCTTAACAACAAGTCTACAGCACTTAGGTTTCTATTTTCATTAGCTCCCACCAAATTTTAGACTGACCATATAAGCCCAAGCAAAATAGGGATTTCATGCTTGATGTAGAAATTTTGTGTCTACAATTTCATTAACCTTTATGAAGTTAAGTGAAACAAATTTCACAGCTGGTATCTGAATATCTCAAAAAAGGCAGGCTGTAATCATGCCAAACTTATTTGGGGGAATATATTGTTTGCTAAGGGATTCCCAGTGCTTTTATCTCCTGATGCTTATACTATTGAAGTAGCCTGCTGTTTGATGTCCCTTGCTATAAGTTTCTCTTCATTCAGGTGCAGCCTTCATTCAGCCACCATTGTGATTTTCCTCAGGCATATGTCCAATCATGTCCATGTCATCTTCCTACTCAATAACTCTGGTGGCTCTCTATCAGCTACAGCTATCATATCAACTGTAAACAGGGTCACTAAATTTGAGATCAGTTAGAAACCCCCCCAAAATTAATATTATCCATATTTTAAATGTGTTTTTATTTATTTTATCAAATGTTTCCCAATTTTACTTTAAATATGCTTCAGATAGCATTCAAGTGATATTGTCCTCATGTGGCTTGAAACCTTCAGGTTCAAATATTAAATCCACTGTTTAATATTTAAATCCCTTTATAAACTAATCTTGCCTCAACCCTCATTTGCAGTTTTCTTAGGCATTATACTCTACTTCATCTGATCCTTACTATTTCACTAAGATTTAGAATATCAAGAGAAATTATGAAATCAAGTTTTGGACCTTTTTATAAAATAACAGTCATCAAAATCATTTGGTATTAGTAGACAGAGTGATCACTGGAATAGTCTAGAAAAAGAAGATTAGGACACTATAGAATTCAAAAATTTTCTGTTTGATAAAGTGGAAAACATGAATTATCTTGGGGAAAAACTTCTCTGTTTAATAAAAAACTTTTGAGATAACTGAAAAGCTGTCTGGCAAAAAAAATCAGGCTTGGACCAACTTTTGTATCATACTTGTCAATATATCCTAAATGAATATGTGGCCTTAATATTAAAGATTATTTACTAATAAGAAAATTTGAAGAGAAATAGATAATATATCTCTTACAACTTTGGGGAGAAGATGTATGGGGAGAAGAAGAGATGGAGATAATTGCAAAAAGATACAATAAATTACTTTGATTACTTGAAATTATTCACAAACAATATTAATGCATCTAGGATAAATAGGGAAATGGTCAAATGGGAGGAAAATCATTTTATCAAATTTATCTGATAATATTTGTGTATTTAAGATATATAAATAACAAATAAATCCATGGATACAAATATGTAAGTTTATATATGACTAATTGCCATTACCAAGAGATAAATGATCAAACTGTCCTCGAAAGAACTGCAAAGTTCACAACTACATGAAAAAAAAGTCCCTCATAACTAGTAATAAGAGAAATACAAATCAAAATAATGCTCAAGTTTTCACCTTATACATTGGGAAAAATGATACAAATGCCTATAATCCATGAGGGAGTGGATATCAAAAAATAAGTGCACTAATACATTGTTGGTGGAGCTGTGAAGCAATTTGAGAAATTCCATTACTGGATTTACGGAAAGGAATTCATTGATAAGAATATATTCCCTATATATTTCAAAATATTTTTGTGATAGCTAAGAATTAGAAATAAAGTAGATATTGACTAATTGAGGAATATATAAACAAAATGTGGTATGTGAATGTAATGAAATATTATTGTACTATGAGAAATTATGTATGTGATAAATACAGAGAAGCGTGGAAATATCTACATGAACTGGTACAAATTGAAGAAGAACCAAAAAAACTATGCACATTGACTACAACTGTAAATGAAAAGAATAACCATCCACCAAAAAATCAAAATTATAAAATGCCAGGAGAACTGAATGAAGAGATAAGAAAAGGTACCCTCAACTCACTACTTCATAAAGTTGGGAAGTCCTATTTATACATGTTGAACTTCTTTCAATATATCTATTGGTTGCATCTTTTTTCGTTTCTAAAAAATACTATTTTTATATTGGATGGATTGGATTATATTGGATAGAGAGGATGATGATACATGGAATAAATATAATGATGTTGAAAACAGGGGGGAAAAAAAGAAATTGCCTTGACACATCAGACTAAGAAGGCAAAGTGAATTTTTTAAAAAATGTACTACTGTTCACCTCTTGAAATAAACTCCAAAATAAAAACTCTCAGTAATGTCAGAGCTGATTCCAGAACTTCCAGATTAAAACAACAAGATACAATAAGCATCCAAAAAGAAAGAATTCAAGCTCTAAGTGTAATCTGGTTTTGGCACACACTCCACCTGAGAGAGGGAGGTATACCAAAGAGAAACAACAAGGATTATTCTTAGGAGACTATAGGACTGATTCAAGCATGTATATTTTATGGTAACTTACTAATATTAGATATTAGCCTCTTTCCATTAGATACATAGCTGCAACTATTCAAGTCTTTAAAATTATAAGGGACTTCCGGTTAAGATGGCGGAGAGGAGGCTCACAGCTGCATAAGCTCCACGCTTTCTCTCACTACCCACTTCATTACAAGCCTCTGAATTGATGCTTGACTGAAAAAAAACCCACAAATAGTTAACAAGAGAAGCCATCTTTGAGATCCGCCAAGAAAGGTCTGTCTTTACTGGAGGGCTGGGGCGGTTTTAGATCGGGCGCAGGCGGCGGGCAGCGGCAGTGAGAGCATGGGAGCAGACTGGAGAGGGGGTGGGGAGTGATCGCAGCCGTCTCTGCGGGGAGAGCTTCGCTACAGGTTTGGATACTTTGCTCCGGCAGCAAGTCAGCAGCCCAGCAGAGAAGCTAAAAACACCGGGGCTGAAGAATACAACCCCAAACAGCTGGAGTCTCTCGGGACCTGGCCGCCCCCCCCCCCCCCACAGTGACTCAGCACGCTCTGGGCTCAGGCGCACACAGTCCTGCTAGTGCCTCACTGCTGCCCCCTGCAGTCTGGAGAGAAAGCTCGATAACACACCCAGCCCCTCCCCCAAAGAAAGACTCCAGTTTTTTCTGTTTTTCTTTGCTAGTTTGTCTCTGATTATTAGACAGAATGAGCAAGAAGCTGAAGAGGACTTTAACCCTTGACAGCTTCTATACAGATAGAGAACAGACTCTAAATCCTGAGGAGACTAAAAACAGGCAGTCCCCAGGTGAATCCCCAAAGGAGGAGATCATCTGTTCCTCAGCACAGATGGACCTCATAGAAGTGATTAAAAAGGCTCTCACAAGGGAGCTAGAAGAAAAATGGGGAAAGCAGAGTGAGGCTTGGCAAAAGGAGAGGGAAGCTTGGGAAAAGGAGAGGGAGGCTTGGCAAAAGAGCCTGGAGAAAATTAAAGAGAGAGTGGATAAAGAAGTAAAATCCTTGAAAAATAGGATAGTGAACTGGAAACAGAAAACAGCTCTCTAAAAAACAAAATTGGCGAAATGGAAAAAAATTCCACAGAACAAAAGAACTCAATGGGACAATTAGAAAAAGATTTTTAAAAAGTGAGTGAAGAAAATACTTCATTGAAAATCAGAATTGAACAAGTGGAATTGAATGACTCGAGGAGACAAGAAGAATCAGTCAAGCAAATCCAAAAAAATCAAACAATGGAGAAAAATGTGAAATACCTTCTGGGGAAGACAACAGACCTGGAAAACAGATCCAGGAGAGACAATCTGAGAATCATTGGACTTCCAGAAAAACATGATGAAAAAAAGAGCCTGGACACTATTTTCCAGGAAATTATCAAAGAGAACTGCCCAGAAGTCATAGGAACAGAGGAAAAAATAAACATTGAAAGGATTCATCGATCACCCACTGAAAGGGATCCTAAAATCAAAACACCAAGGAATATAGTGGCCAAATGCCAGAACCCTCAGATGAAGAAAAAATATTGCAAGCGGCTAGAAAAACCCAATTCAAGTATCAAGGAGCCACAATAAGGATCACCCAGGATCTGGCAGCATCCACATTAAAAGATCGAAGGGCCTGGAATATGATACTCTGAAAGGCTAAGGAACTTGGTATGCAACCAAAAATAACTTACCCAGCGAGAATGAGCATCTTTTTCCAGGGAAGAAGATGGACATTCAACGAAGTAAGCGAATTTCATCTATTTCTGATGAAAAAACCAGAACTTAACAAAAAGTTTGATCTACAAATATAGAACTCAAGAGAAATCTAAAAAGGTAAAGATTAATCTTGGGAACTATATTTTGACTATATAGATGTATAAAGAATACATGTATACCTTGTTCTAGAAATTGATGTGGAAAGGACATTGTACCAGAAAAAGGGTAAAGTGGGGGTAGTACATCTCATGAAGAGGCATAGGAAACCTATTATATTTGAGAGAAAGAAGGGAGGGGGATGAATATAGTGGGTATCTTACTGCCTTCAGAATTTAAGTGAAAAATCTTAAGACATATTCAATCTATGGTGAAACTTCTCCCACCTCATTGAAAAGTGAGAAGGGAAAAGTGAAAAGGGAAGAAATAAGCTAAGCGGAAGGGAATACGGGAACTGGGAGGGAAAGGGGTAAGATAGGGGGAGGAACTCTAAGTCGGGGGGAGGGATACTAAAAAGGGAAGGCTGTGAGAAGCAAGTGGTGCTCACAAGCTTAATATTGGGAAGGGGGGGAAAGGGGAAAGAAGGGAGAAAAGCATAAACCGGGGTTAACAAGATGGCAAGCAATACAGAATTGGTCATTCTAACCATAAATGTGAACGGGGTAAACTCCCCCATAAAGAGGAAGCGGTTAGCAGAATGGATTAAAAGCCAGAATCCTACAATATGTTGTTTACAGGAAACACACCTGAAGCGGGGAGATACATGCAGGTTAAAGGTAAAAGGTTGGAGCAAAATCTACTATGCTTCAGGTGAAGTAAAAAAAGCAGGGGTAGCCATTCTGATCTCAGATCAAGCTAAAGCAAAAATTGATCTAATTAAAAGAGATAAGGAAGGGCACTATATCTTGCTAAAGGGTAGCATGGATAATGAAGCACTATCTATATTAAACATATATGCACCAAGTGGGGTAGCATCTAAATTCTTAAAAGAGAAACTAAGAGAGCTGCAAGAAGAAATAGACAGTAAAACTATAATAGTGGGAGATCTTAACCTTGCACTCTCAGAATTAGATAAATCAAACCACAAAATAAATAAGAAAGAAGTCAAAGAGGTAAATAGAATACTAGAAAAGTTAGATATGATAGATCTCTGGAGAAAATGTAATGGAGACAGAAAGGAATACACTTTCTTTTCAGCAGTTCATGGAACCTATACAAAAATTGACCATATATTAGGACATAAAAACCTCAAACTCAAATGCAGTAAGGCAGAAATAGTAAATGCATCCTTTTCAGACCACGATGCAATGAAAATTACATTCAACAAAAAAGCAGGGGGAAGTAGACCAAAAAATAATTGGAAACTAAATAATCTCATACTAAAGAATGATTGGGTGAAACAGCAAATCATAGACATAATTAATAACTTCACACAAGAAAACGATAATAATGAGACATCATACCAAAATGTATGGGATGCAGCCAAAGCGGTAATAAGGGGAAATTTCATATCTCTAGAGGCCTATTTGTATAAAATAGAGAAAGAGAAGATCAATGAATTGGGTTTGCAACTAAAAATGCTAGAAAAGGAACAAATTAAAAACCCCCAGTCAAACACTAAACTTGAAATTCTAAAAATAAAAGGAGAGATCAATAAAATTGAAAGTAAAAAAACTATTGAATTGATTAATAAAACTAAGAGTTGGTTCTATGAAAAAACCAACAAAATAGACAAACCCTTAGTAAATCTGATTAAAAAAAGGAAAGAGGAAAATCAAATTGTTAGTCTTAAAAATGAAAAGGGAGAACTCACCAGTAACGAAGAGGAAATTAGAACAATAATTAGGAGTTACTTTGCTCAACTTTATGCCAATAAATTCGACAACTTAAATGAAATAGAAAAATACCTCCAAAAATATAGCTTGCCCAAACTAACAGAGGAAGAAGTAAATATCCTAAACAGTCCCATCTCAGAAAAAGAAATAGAACAAACTATCAATCAACTCCCTAAGAAAAAATCCCCAGGTCCAGATGGATTTACATGTGAATTCTACCAAACATTTAAAGAACAATTAACTCCAATGCTAAATAAACTATTTGAAAAAATAGGGATTGAAGGAGTCCTACCAAACTCCTTTTATGACACAGACATGGTACTGATACCTAAACCAGGTAGGATGAAAACAGAGAAAGAAAATTATAGACCAATCTCCCTAATGAATATTGATAAAATCCTAAATAAAATATTAGCAAAAAGATTACAGAAAATCATCCCCAGGATAATACACTATGACCAAGTAGGATTTATACCAGGAATGCAGGGCTGGTTCAATATTAGGAAAACTATTAGCATAATTGACTATATCAATAACCAAACAAACAAAAACCATATGATCATCTCAATAGATGCAGAAAAAGCATTTGATAAAATCCAACATCCATTCCTAATAAAAAACACTTGAGAGCATAGGAATAAATGGACTTTTCCTTAAAATAGTCAGGAGCGTATATTTAAAACCATCAGTAAGCATCATATGCAATGGAGAAAAACTGGAACCTTTCCCAGTAAGATCTGGAGTGAAGCAAGGTTGCCCTCTATCACCATTATTATTTAATATCATATTAGAAACACTAGCCTCGGCAATAAGAGTCGAGAAAGATATTAAAGGAATTAGAGTAGGCAATGAAGAAACCAAACTATCACTCTTTGCAGATGATATGATGGTATACCTAGAGAACCCCAGAGATTCTACTAAAAAGCTATTAGAAATAATTCATAATTTTAGCAAAGTAGCTGGCTACAAAATAAATCCCCATAAATCCTCAGCATTTTTATACATCTCCAACAAAATCCAACAGCAAGAGATACAAAGAGAAATTCCATTCAAAATAACTGTTGATACCATAAAATATTTGGGAATCTATCTACCAAAGGAAAGTCAGGAATTATATGAGCAAAATTATAAAAAAGTCTCCACACAAATAAAGTCAGACTTAAATAATTGGAAAAATATTAAGTGCTCTTGGATCGGCCGAGCGAACATAATAAAGATGACAATACTCCCTAAACTAATCTATTTATTTAGTGCTATACCAATCAGACTTCCAAAAAAATATTTTAATGATCTAGAAAAAATAACAACAAAATTCATATGGAACAATAAAAAGTCGAGAATCTCAAGGGAATTAATGAAAAAAAAATCAAATGAAGGTGGCCTAGCTGTACCTGATCTAAAATTATATTATGAAGCAGCAGTCACCAAAACCATTTGGTATTGGCTAAGAAATAGATTAGTGGATCAGTGGAAAAGGTTAGGTTCACAAGACAGAATAGTCAACTATAGCAATCTAGTGTTTGACAAACCCAAAGCCCCTAACTTCTGGGAAAAGAATTCATTATTTGATAAAAACTGCTGGGATAATTGGAAATTAGTATGGCAGAAATTAGGCATGGACCCACACTTAACACCATATACCAAGATAAGATCAAAATGGGTCCATGACCTAGGCATAAAGAACGAGATTATAAATAAATTAGAGGAACATAGAATAGTTTATCTCTCAGACTTGTGGAGGAGAAAGAAATTTGTGACCAAAGATGAACTAGAGACCATTACTGATCACAAAATAGAAAATTTTGATTACATCAAATTAAAAAGCCTTTGTACAAACAAAACTAATGCAAACAAGATTAGAAGGGAAGCAACAAACTGGGAAAACCATTTCAGTATCTTTGCCATGAAAACCTCAAATGAGTACACAAAGACTTGAATAGGACTGAAATAGTAGAACAATAGTGGGAGGAATGGAATTCATGAAGTGGTCACGTTCTGATAAAGGCCTCATTTCTAAAATATATAGAGAACTGACTCAAATTTATAAGAAATCAAGCCATTCTCCAATTGATAAATGGTCAAAGGATATGAACAGACAATTTTCAGAGGATGAAATTGAAACTATTATCACTCATATGAAAGAGTGTTCCAAATCATTATTGATCAGAGAAATGCAAATTAAGACAACTCTGAGATACCACTACACACCTGTCAGATTGGCTAAGATGACAGGAAAAAATAATAATGAATGTTGGAGGGGATGCGGGAAAACTGGGACACTGATGCATTGTTGGTGGAGTTGTGAACGAATCCAACCATTCTGGAGAGCAATCTGGAATTATGCCCAAAAAATTATCAAATTGTGCATACCCTTTGATCCAGCAGCGTTTCTATAGGGCTTATATCCCAAAGAAATACTAAAGAAGGGAAAGGGACCTGTATGTGCCAAAATGTTTGTAGCAGCCCTATTTGTAGTGGCTAGAAACTGGAAAATGAATGGATGCCCATCAATTGGAGAATGGCTGGGTAAATTGTGGTATATGAATGTTATGGAATATTATTGTTCTGTAAGAAATGACCAGCAGGATGAATACAGAGAGGACTGGCAAGACTTACATGAACTGATGCTAAGTGAAATGAGCAGAACCAGGAGATCATTATACACTTCGACAACGATATTGTATGAGGATGTATTCTGATGGAAGTGGATTTCTTTGACAAAGAGACCTAACTAAGTTTCAATTGATAAATGACAGACAAAAGCAGCTACACCCAAAGAACGAACACTGGGAAACGAATGTGAACTATCTGCATTTTTGTTTTTCTTCCCGGGTTATTTATACCTTCTGAATCCAATTCTCCCTATGCAACAAGAGAACTGTTCGGTTCTGCAAACATATATTGTATCTAGGATATACTGCAACATATCCAACATATAAAGGACTGCTTGCCATCTAGGGGAGGGGGTGGAGGGAGGGAGGGGAAAAAAAATCAGAAAAGAAACGAGTGCAAGGGATAATGTTGTCAATATAAAGTAATCATTAAATAAAAAATAAAAATATAAAAAAAATTTAAAAATAAAATTATAAGACTGGAACATATCATCTCTCTTTTTTCTGGCCCTATCCAAAAATCAAGAATTTACTTACAGAAAACTCGAGAACCACCTCCTCCATATGACTATTAAATCAGACTTGGGGTTTTAGTCTGCTTTGCATATAATTCAGATCTAGGGCTAAGGAAAGTGGAACCTAGACATAGAAGTCATGGGAACCTAGGAGCCTAGGATTCCAAACCTGATGTTCTGGACAACATAGCAGGAAAGTACTGAAAAACTAGGTCCCTGGCTACAAGCCCGGGGTAGGCTTTAGACTTGAATTTGGTGAGATTAGTGCTATGTAGGAATTGTATTAAACTGCTAATCTAATTCTCTCTTCCCTAAATTGTGAGGAGGAGATTATGACTCTAAAATATTAGAGAAATATTTGTATGTTTTCTCATATTTTGCCTTCAAAATGACTATTTCTTGTAAAATCTAAAAGAAATAAGTTTGGGGTTCAAATCCCAGTTCTATTATACTATTATCTGTGTGATCTTGGGTTGTTATTTATTCTCTATGGAACTCAGTTTTACCACATGAAAAATAAGAGGATTACACTGGATATTTCCTATGGTTCTTTTTCTAATCTAATGCAATAATAGTCTTTCATCCCCTTTCTAGATGGTAGAGTATTGGTCTTTCATATATTATCTATCTTTTCCTTCAAGCATATGACACAGTCCTTTAATAAAGATATATTTTCCCTTCTATATTGCTTTGCTTTTTTTCTTATATCTATTCATCAGTCAACAAGTATTTATAACAAGATTTTGATTAATACAAGTAATGGAATTCATGAAGTGGTCACGTTATTTGAGTTTACACTATTTTGTTGTAAATATATAATTATATGGCAATTGATTCTAGCCTAGTGGAAATAGGCAATGAAAATTTGAATTATATGATCACTCTATTTTAGTCATTATTTACAGTAATTAAGACTTAGGTTTTCTATACATCTAACAAGCACTTTGCTAGGATTCCCTAACTTCAAGGAGTTTTTATTATATCATTCAAAAAAAAAAAACATGGTTGTTCGTCCTTCATTTTCAAGGAGAACCAATGACCTCATGATATCTTGACTTGCAAATTAATTGTAATTAAGTGAGGTAGAACTGTGCAAAGTATTCATTTTTCTCCATTCCAGAATCACCATGGAACAACAGATTCATGTAAGGGTGGGGTCACCTGCACTTATTGAAGCAATCAAAGACATAAACTAGTGTGTAAAAAGTCCTAGGTATCTCCACATATACAAAATTAATATAAAATAATTTCAGCAGAAGGCACTAGCAGCTAGAGAAATCAAGGTAGAATTTGTTTAGGAAGTAGTAACTGAGTTGAATTTTGAAGAAAGCTAAAGATGCATGGACTTTGAACTACTCTATCCATTTGATTATAATTTAACCCAACTAGTAGTTCCCAGGTCCTATTTGCTTCCTACAATGAATATCATCATATTTGTAGCCTATTAATATGAGACACAATATTTGCTGTTGCCTTAATTGGTCCATAGTTCAAAGGAATTTTTAATAGGGCATCTATCTCAGTGTATAGACACTCCATTAACACATACTCAGTCCACCATTCTTCAGAAAAATCATAAGTGTCATCAAAAATACCTCATCAAAAACAGTTTCCTATATGACATCTTTTCTGATCTACTTCAACTTCTTCACCCATGAATTAAGATGTATATTTTTGTATATATTTTACATATGCTTATATGTGTACATATTGTCTCCCTTGATAAAAAGTGTGCCTATTGAGAACATTGGCTATTTAATTATTGACCTTATATTCCCAGTGCCTGGTGCAAAGTAGATGTTTAATTAATGTTTGTTAACTGATTAATTGCTTATTCATTAATCAAGGTTGGAGATTGGAAACATAGCTGATAGGCAATTCATCTATCCTTTAAGACTTGATATATACAACTGCATCCTAGAAAAATCTTTTATAACAATTTTTTTTGTCATTCAGTTTTAGTCATATCCAACCCATAGACCATTATATCTCAGACCCTTCTTTCCTCCATTATCTCTTTTTTTGTCTTTAAAAAATGATATTTTCATTCTTTCCAGTTACCTGTAAAACAGTGTAAAAACAATTTTAACATTTGTTTTTAAAATTTTGAATTCCAGATTCTTTCCTTTCCTTCTTCCCCACCTCTATCAACTGAGAAGACACAGATGAAGTTATGCAAAACATTTTCATAAAAGTCATATTTTAAAAGGAAATAAAGATTTCTGCCTCTTTCAAAAAATCAAGAAAATAAAATTAAAAGTATGATTCAAACTATATTCAGATATAATCAGTTTTTTCTCTAGGTATGAATAGCATTTTTCATCATAAATCCTCCAGAGTTGTCTTGGATCATTATACTGCTAAAGAGCAGTTAGTCACAATCTTAAACTAGTGCTGTTACTTTGTACAAAGTACATTTCATGTACTCATGAAGTCTTTTCAGGTTCTTTGGAGAGCATTCTGCTCATCATTTCTTATATAACAATGATATTCCAATATAATCTCATCCCACAATTTATTCAATCATTCTCCAATTGATGGGCATCGCCTCAATGTCCAATTCTTTGCCCCAAGAAAAGAGTCACTGTAAATATTTTTGCACATATAGATCCTTTTCCCTTTTTTATCTCTTTTTAGGATACATGCTTATTCTTAGGTCAAAGAATATGGCCTTTGGGCATAGTTCCAAATTGCTCTACAGAATGGTTGAATCAGTTCACAATTCTACCAGCAATGCATTTATGTCTCATTTCCCCCCACATTCCTTTCAATATTTGTCATTTGCCTTTTCTGGACTTTTAATCAATCTAATAGGCATGAGGTAGTACCTCAGAATTGTTTTAATTTGCATTTCTCCAGTAAATAGTGAAACTATTTTTAAATATGTCTATAATTAGCTTGATTGCTTCTTCTGAAAACTGTTCATATATTTTGATCATTCATCAATTGGTGAATAGCTCTTATCTTTTACATATTTTTTCTCAGCTTCCTATATGTTTCAGATATGAACCCTTTATCAGAGAAACTTAACTTCAATTTTTTTTCACAATTACTATTGATAACTGTATTCCCCCTCCCCCCTTTATTCTATTTTCTCTCTCTCTGTCCTTTCTCAAAATCATTTTGCTTCTGACCAATTTCTTCCCCAATATGCCCTCCCACCTTTCATCCTCCTACCTTCTCATATGCCCTTCCCCTTCTACTTTCCTGCAGGGTGAGATATATTTCCATACTTGTATTGAGTGTGTATCTTATTTCCTGTTAGCCAGTTGTGATGAGAAACTGCTAAATGTAGTGTTATATTGAATGTGGCTCCACTGTAACTGAATTGTTTCTTTTTTACTGCTTGCAATATTTTCTCCTTAAACTAGGAGTCCCAGAAGTTGGCTATAATATTTTATCTTGGGATCTCTTTCAAGAAGTGATCAGCACATTCTTTCAATTTCTATTTTATCCTTTGGTTCTAGAATATCAGGACAGTTTTCCTTGATAATTTCTTGAAGATGGTATCCAGACTCATTTTTTGATCATGGCTTTCAAATAGACCAATAATTTTTAAATTCCTAGGTCTATTTTTTAAATCAGTTGTTTTTCCAATGAGACATTCCACATTTTTTTATTCTTTTGTTTTATTGTTTCTTGATTTCTCATAAAGTTATTAGTTTTCATTTGCTCAGTTCTAACTTTTAAGGAATTATTTTCCTCATTGAGCTTTTGTACCTCTTTTTCCATTTGATCAATTTTGCTTTTTTAAGGCATTCTTCTTCTCATAGGCTTTTTGTATTTTCTTTTGCATCACTCTCCTTACTCTTCCCAAATTTTCCTCTATATCTTACTAGATTTTCAAAATCCCTTTCAGGCTTTTACTTTTTTTTACTTTTGTACTTTTCTAATCAATGTCATTTCTTTGATCTATATTTTGAAAAATGACTAATATAGAAATTTTTGTATGACAGCATGTGTATAATCTTTATCAAATTGCTTGCCTTCTCAAAAAGAAGGCAGTGGAGAGAGAGAGAGAGAGAGGAGAGAGAGAGAGAACTCAAAATTTTAAAAATGAATATTAAAAATTTAAAGTTAAATGAAATTTTTTGAAAAGGAGAAGATAAGAAGTACAAGCATTTCCTTCCAAACACCTTGAGGTAATATTACCTTCTATTCCACTTCTCAGGGGAGAATGGGTTCTGACTTAATAGTTTCTATTTAATATAGGTCCCACCAAGTCCATGTCCAAAGTACTATTGTTGCTGAATGAATCAATCAGATATTGTCTTTTTAAAACACCTCCAACTTTACTGGAAATAGTTACAGAAGTCTACAAATGCTCCAAATCTCTTCGAGGTTCCTCCATAGAAACAGGTTTCATAGTCTCTTCCATGCAGAGAATTCTATCAACCAAGCAACCTAAAGTCTAAGACTAATTAGGCAGTGAACTATATGTGTTCTTTAAAGGAATCTCCAATAGAATGTAAAATGAAATAAAAATGATGTTAAAAGAGAAAAAGATGAAAATAGCAATTAAATTAGAGAAAGTATACATAGAAGAAGGTCATATCAAAGTAAAATAATTTTGAGGTCATTGAATGATCATTCAGTATATCTGAGAAGATACAGAATGCTTTGAGAATGATAGATGAGAGAGAGAGAGAGAGAGAGGAGAGAGAGAGAGAGAGAGAGAGAGAGAGAGAGAGAGAAAGAAAGAGAGAGAAAGAGAGAGAGAGAGAGAGGGAGGGAAGGACGAAGGGAGGGAGTGCAGTGTGCAGAGGATAGAATGAAAGGCCAACAGTGAGACAAATTCATGTTCCTGGATTTTAATCTGGCTTCAGACACTTACTAGGTATGTGACTCTAAGCAAGTCACCTAATCTTGTTTGCCTCAGTTTCCTTATTTATAAAATGAGCTAGAAAAGGAAATAGAAAACTACTCCAATATCTTTGCCAAGAAAATTCCAAATGGTCATAAAGACTGAAAACACAGACATATAAATACACATATATCCTCATGTATAAATATAAATATACATTTATGTACATGTATGTGCATGTCTATTTGCATTATATACACATTATATTATGTTTATATGGATATATATATACTATTTTATTGCCAAAAAAATCAATAATCAGCCCATATATTTGCTTCTCCATCTCTACAAAATCTTTATGAAAATTATCTATAAATGTGATAAAAGTATCCTTAATGAGGATATGAGGAACAGACAAGCTTTTCCAGAAAATATTCTATAGCAAATCACATCTTTTATTGTGTATTCCTGCCCAGTTCTCTGTGATCCCATTTATATTAAACATGTACATTTCTTCTATACATATTTCCACATTTATCATGCTACACAAGAAAAATCAGATCAAAAAGGAAAAAATAAGGAAGAAAACAAAATGCAAGCAACAACAACAAAAAAGAGTGAAAATACTATATTGTGATTCACACTCAGTTCTCACAGTGTTCTTTCTGGATGGAGAAGGCTCTTTCCAGCACAAGTCTATTGGAATTAGCCTGAATCACCTCATTGTTGAAAAGAACCAAGTTCATCAAAATTGATCATTATATAATTTTGTTGCTGTGTACAATGTTTTCTTGGCTTACTTCTGTTAGCATCAGTTCATGTAAGTCTCTTCAGGACTTTTTGAAATCATTCTGCTGATCATTTTTATAAAACAATAATATTTCATAACATACATATACCACAACTTATTCAACCACTCCCAAACTGATGCACATCCACTCAGTTTCCAGTTCCTTACCACCACAAAAAAATAAACATTTTTGTACATGTGGGTCCCATTCCCTCCTTTATTATCTCTTTGAGATATAGACCAATAGAGACACTGCCAGATCAAAGGGTATGCTCAGTTTGATAAAACTTTTTGAGCATAGTTCCAAACTGCTGTCCAGAATGGCTGGGTCAGTTCCCAAGTTCACCAACAATGTATTAGTATCCCAGTTTTGCCACATACTCTCCAACACTTATCATTATCTTTTTCCTGTCATCTTATCCCATCTGAGAGATATGTAGTTGTCCCTCAATGGTGTTTTCATTTTAATTTCTCTAATAAATTGTGATTTAGAACATTTTTTCATACACAAACACGCACACACATACACACACACACACACACACACACACACACACACACACACACAAAGTATGAGAACAATGAATTGCTGACCAGACTATAGTGTGCAGTTGGATAGAGATAATTTATAGATCAGATCCAATGATATGTACACTGCAATTGAACAAAAAAACAGTCCCAGAACTGAACAGCATCAATAGAGTGGGCTAAATTGCTTTTACAAAATTATGTCATAATTTCAATGATTGCAATTTTTTCTTTAAAAAAAAATCCTTTTAGTTAAGATCAGTATTTTTGATGATGCTTTATTTATCATTTTTCAGTCATTTTCAGTAATGTACAGCTCTCCATGATCCAACTGGGGGTTTTCTTGGCAAAGATATTGAAGTGATTATTCTTTCCTTCTCTAGCTCATTTTACAGATGAAAATACTGAGGCAAACAGGAATAACTGACTTTCCTAGAGTCACACATCTAGTAAATGCTCTATTATACACTATAAAATAAACATATACTATATACACATAATATGTATTATGCATATATGCATATAATATCTACATACTATCTGTATTATAGAGGCATACCCATATATATCTATATATATTTATGTATTGACTCCCTCAATATAATATAAAGTCCTTTAGAGATTTTCTATGTATAACATTATATAATATATATTAGTGTATATAAATGACTAAGATATATAACATAAATATATAACATATGTGTGTATAAAGTCTTTTAGGGACTTCAATTTTATTTTATCTGGCAAATAATAAGATCCTTGATAAATGATTGTTGCTTAATAGATTGGTTAGTACCTATATCCTGTTAAGTTTAAATAGCAAATCTTGTTAACTTAAGTATGTATCTCTGTGTTCACTAAGAAGAAATCTATCTTCATTGACTGAGATAATAATAACAATCAATAACATTTATATAGTACTCTTGTACCAGGCACTGTGCCTTAGCACTTTATAATTTTTATCTCACAACAACCCTGAGAAATAGGTATTATCATTATTCCCATTTTACAGATAAGGAAACTAAGGTAACAAGTTAAATAACTTTTCCAGTGTCACAAAAATTGTAAGTTATCTGAGATTATATTTGAATTCAGATCTTCCTGACTCTAGACTCAGAATTCTAGCTACTGTACTATGTAGCCAACCCAGATCATCATACTTGTTGGGTCTTGATTTAACATGGGATGGACATGGAAAATATACAAGTTGAAATCAATGGTCCTTCATGGATTAATCAGTCACCACTCCAGATATGGAAATCCTAGAAGTTTGGAATGACTAAGACTTTGGGGGCTCTAAAATTGTTTTCACATTACAAAGATATTAACAGAGCATGCAAGCTACTAAGTAATTATTCCTCACTTCCCATACAACCAGCATTTCTTTGATAATTGTGCTTTTCTTTGGTAACACCTTTTAACCTTTTGTCTATTACTTCCATTAAATTATTTAAATCTTGTAATGAATGTGGCATTTTCTTTGCATCAAACTTGAAAAGAAGCTTAGCAATGAGACTGGGATAAGGGAGTCTTCCTCCTAGCCTGTGAAACTAGAGAGTACATTACTGTTTAAGTAAAATATGCAAAAGCTCTGTCATTTAAACTTGAATCAGTGCTACATGGTTTATCTCTTTTTTCCTTTCCATTCCGTTTCATCTTTACCTTATAAACTAAGTTCAACTCCTCTAATTCTAGTCTTATACTTGAGAGAGAAAAAAAAAAGATTATGTTTATGAAACACCACTTCTAGAAGAAATCAATTGTTCCACATTTTGCTACTCATTAGCCTGGGACATTATTTTCTGCTAAGGCTAATGAGTTATTAGTTATCTTTTATACTCAGGACAAAAGACTGTGATTTATTTTAATGATTTGCCCTTTACTGAATTAAATGCCATTAAGAATAAAAGACTTATCTTCGTTAAAAAGTTATTGTAATTTTTAAAAGCTTTCAATACTGCTCAAAAAATAATAACTTCTGTAAAAAAACACACCCCTCCCCTCAAAAATTCACTGAATCCAATTCAGACTAATCCAGGACAAAGTGATTTGATAATAAAAACTGATTATTAACTTATTAATTAAACTGATAATTAACTTAATATGATAACATTAACTTTTGTTGTCATTCAGTCATGGTCTGACTCGAAACACTCCATTTAGAGTTTTCTTAGCAAAGATACTCTAGTGATTTGCCATTTCCTTCTATCACTTATTTAACAAATGAGGAACCATGGCAAACAGGGTTAAGTGACTTGCTCAGGTTCATACAACTAAAAAGTGTCTGAGGCCAGATTTGAATTGAGGAACATGAGTCTTTCTGACTCTAGGCCTAGTATTCTATCCATTGTTCCACCTAGCTGCCCTAATATAACTTTTAACATTTATCAAAAGGAATGCTAATAGCAATTTCCACAAGTAATGTGTATCTATGAAAAAGATATGTCATTATCAGGTATTTCTAACACATTTTGGTCTGGATCTATTAAATTATAGTTTAACACATGTTCAGTGCCAGGAAATCCTGGTATGGAAATTCCCTCTACATGTATTAAATCAGCAATTTGTCTGTAACTTATACTCTTACTTAGAGTAGCAATTTTCAATATTTTTTCCCCAGGACACCTTTATGCTCATAAAAATCAGTGAGAATACCAAATAGCTTTTCTTTATGTGGCTTATATAAATTAAAATTTATCATATCAAATATTAAAACACTTTAATCTTATTATAAAAAATAATGTTGATCTCACACACATCCTAAAAGAGTCTTTAAGGAAATGAAATCTGAGTTGAAGGCTAAAAACCTTCCAAAAGAAAAATAGCATATGGATGAAAGAGTGGGGATGATACCTACTGAGATGAGAGACCATGAAAATAGAACCAAAATCAAGAGAAACTAAAGGAGAGGTTTGCACATGCACTGGTTGGAGGACGATCAGAACCTGAAGCCATCAAGTGGATGGCTCAAGTGGAACCAGGTTCAGCTCCTAAAATAGAGCTGAAATCTAATGGCTCAAGATGAATTAATCTAGAGTGAGTAATTCAGAATTTAAGTGTGAACAGAGCAGAGGTCAAGCAAAGAAAGAACAGAGAAAAAAACAGATTCAATTAAATGGTGAGTCTCAGGCTTTGTCTTTCTTGTAGAGCTCACTGCCACTGACCTTCTTAGATGGATCAGAAAGGGAAATAAGGGGAGTATCACTACATCCTACCTTTTCACTTTTCTTTTTTTAAATAATATTTTCTTTCCCCCAATTACATGTTAAAAACATCTTTTTTTAATATTTGGGGTTTTTTTCCCAAGTTTTGAGTTCCAAATCCTATCTCTCCCTCCCTCCCCTCTCTCCTCCTTGAGGGGGTAAGTAATCCGATATAGATTATACACATCCAATTATGTAAAACTTTTCATATTAGTTATTTTGTACAAGAAGACAAAAAGTAAAAGAATAAAAAAAGTGAAGTGCTTCTCTAACCCTCAAATAAATCCATTGCAACTATATACCTTGCAATCCAGTGATAATGATCTCCTTGACATTTCTTAAAGACATACTATCTCCGGACTTTGAGAATTTTCTTTTTTGAAAATAATGTTTTATTTTTCCTCCCAGTTGTATATAAACCCAATTTTTAACATTCATTTTTAAAATTTTGACTTCCAAATTTTCTATCTCCCTCCCATACTACACTCCCTCCTGAGACAGTAAGCATTTTTATATAGGTTATACATGTTTAATCATGCAAAACATATTAACACATTAGTCATATTGTGAAAAGACACAGATGACTTTGGGTATTTGCAATGGTTGTCCCCCATGCCTGAATAAGTTCCCCTTAGGACATCACCCCCCCCATGTCCCTCTCTTGCATCATTCCCATTTACTGGCTTTATTCAAGTCTAGCTAAAATGCTGGACTTCACCAAAAAGCTTTTCCTTAATCACCTTAATGAGAGTGCCTCCAATTTATCTTGTATAACTATTTGCATGTTATATCCATTTGCATGTTGTGTCCCCTATTAGACTGTGAGCTCATTGGGAGCAGGAATTATTTGGTATTAAGGGCTGGAGGGTATGGTCTTTTTATCCCTAACCCTTAGCACAGTGCCTGGCACATAGTAGGCATCTAATAAATGCTTATTGGGTGACTTACTGACTGATTGTAATTAGTCAAGAAAACAGAGCAAGAAAGAGTGCCAGAGTATAATCTTCAGTTTAACATTTCAGAAATATTTGTTCACCAAATTCATTAGCAGGGTAAAGAAAAAAGTTTCCTGCAGCTCTATATCCTTTTCTCATAAAATACAGTTTAGCATCAAGTGACCCTTCCCAGGAATTTCAGTAATGCTAAATCTTTCAATAAAACAAAATTCACTAACAAATGGTTTAAATATTCATATCAGCACAATTCACATCTGACTACCAGAGCTGTATCCATTTAAAAACACATATCCTGTACATAATTTGCCTTAAGATGTTTTCTATATAAAAAACATTCTAAAAATTGACTTCAATTTTTAGATGATTAAATTTATTTTAAATGGTTTTAACTAAAGTGTTTTAAAGGCTTAACTTAATTCAGTGAATTCAAATTCAAGGTAATTGGTTGCCATAGACACAGTGCTTCATACATACATTTATCTAAGCTCCCTGAGAGCCTCCTGGAAACCCAACTCTGGGCAGCCTTACACTTTGACTAGAAGTAACCAAATGCATTCTAAAAACAGAGTATTTCCCATTCCAGTCTTTGTCTATAACTCTATTCAGACTCTTAGTAAATAAAATAATATGCTTTTAAGATTTTAAACTGTAAAAATGTGATGGAGAATTATTTCTAAGGATCCCCTTAATTGAAGATTCAGCATAGTATTTGCCCCAAATTCTCATCCCTTAACATGCATTAAATATGTTTAAAAAAAAGGATCTTTACTATTAGATTATATATAAAGGCAACTGTCCTGGACCTAGTTTCCTAGGTTGATATTTGTCAGTAATGAAGCAGTGTTAATTGGAAAGTTATTTTAACTTTTCTTACTTTTGGTTTTGTATCACATTCATTTACAAATATATTAGTTTTCTTTCTTTACCCAATGAGACATCCTTTGTAACACATTTTTAAAACAAAGAGAAACAAAGCATTTCCACAAAATTAACCATTACACCTGATAGGATGTGTAATATTTCACATTCATTGTCACCCAAGTTTTGCAATAAAAGGAGAATGGAAGGAAATAAGCATTTGTTAAACACATACTATGTGTTAAGCTTTGAATGAGTATTATCTCATTTGTCTCTCACAGCAATCCTAGGAGATAGATAGAACCATCTCTAATCATCCTGATCTATATCTGGCCACTAGACCCAGATGATTGTAGAGGGGAAAGTGAGGTAGGTGACTTTTTACATCCCTCTCACTTAAAACCCCATTCACTTGCATATCATGGCATCATCTCCCTAATGTCCCAGTCCTATTCAAAAATGAAGGACAAACAACAATCTCTGTGAATATAGCTGCCCCACTAGGCACTTAACTGCAACTAGTTAGTTGGGAAACTCTTCCCTTCCTTCCTTCTTTTCTTCCTTCTTCCTTTCTTCCTTCCTTCCTTCTTTTTTTCCTTCTTTCCTTCCTTCCTTCCTCCTTCCCTCCCTCCTTTCTTCTTTCTTTCCTTTTCTTTCTCTTATTTTTCTTTTCTTTTCTTCATTCCTTCCTCTCTCCCATCTTCCTTCCTCCATTCCTTCCTTTATTCCTCTATTCCTTCCTTCTTCCTTCCTTCCTTCTTCCTTTCTTCCTCCCTCACTTCCTTCTTCCTTCCTTCTTTGCTTTATTCCTACCTTTCTTATTCCTCACTTCTTTCCCTCCTTCCCTCTCTCCTCTTTCCTTCTCTACTTCCCTCTTTCCTTTCTCTCTCCATCTTTCCTTCCTTCTTTTCTCCTCCCTTTGTTCCCTCCCTTTCTCTTTTTCTTCCTCCTTCCCTTTGTCCTTCCTTTCTTTCTTCTTCCTTCCTTCCCTCCCTCTCTCTTTCCTTCCTTCCTTCTTTCCCTTTCTCCCTGTTTCTCCCTTGATCCTTTTGCTTCTCTCCTTTTATCAACTTAGAATATCATAATCTGATCACTGAAACCTCCCAAGATATATTTAAATAGTATATGTATATTTTCCACTGTTTACCTTTCTCTGCTTCACAAATCCTATGCTTGTAGATTAAACTTTCTGTTTATTTCTGGTTTTTTCAAAAGAAATGATTGAAAGTCTCTTACTTCATTAAAGCTCCATCGCCTCTCCTAAAAGATGATGCTGAATCTTGCTGAGAAGTTAATTCTTGGTTGTAACCCTGGGTCTTTTACCTTCTGAAATATGGTATTCCAGGCCCTCCTATTCTTTATTGTAGAAGCTGACAGATTCTGGGTAATACTGATTGTTGCTCCTTGATATTTGAATTGTTTTTTGTCTGGCAGCTTGCAGTAATTTTTCTTTGAGATTGAAGTTTTCGAGTTTTGCAACAATATTCCTTGGTGTTTTTCTTATGAGATCTGTTTTGGAAGGGGATCAATGGATTTTTCAATCAGTATTTCTTCCTTTGTTTCTAGAATATTGAAGCAATTTTCCTTAATGATCTCTTGTAGAATGCTATCCAGGCTCTCTTTTTAGTCCTGGCTTTTAGGTAGGTCAATAATTTATAAATTGTCTGTTCTGGATCTATTTTCCCAGGTTGGTTGCTTTTCCAATGAGGCATTTTACATTTTTTTCCATTTCTTGATTCTTATTAGTTTGTTTGATTAATTCTTGCTGTCCCACAAAATCATTAGCTTCCATTTGCTCTGTCTAGTTTTTAATGTGTGATTTTTTAAAGATAGCTTTTGTATACCTTTTCCTATTTGGTTAATTTCAAATGTTTGAAGAATTGTTTTCCTTAGACAATTTTCTTCTTTCCTTTTCCAAGCTATTGACTCTCTCGTGTATACTTCTCATTTTCTTTTTCATTTTTTCTTCTACCTCTATTTGCCTTTTAAAGTCTTTTATGAAAATGTCTGTGGCAGCCCTTTTTGTAGTGGCTAGAAACTGGAAATTGAATGGATGCATCAACTGGAAAATGGCTGGGTAAATTGTGGTATATGAATGTTATGGAAGATTATTGTTCTGTAAGAAATGACCAGCAGGATGAATACAGAGAGGCTTGGAGAGACTTACATGTACTGATGCTAAGTGAAATGAGCAGAACCAGGAGATCATTTCAACTAAAATACTATATGAGGATCAATTCTGATGGAAGTGGATATCTTCAGCAATGAGAGGATCCAATTCAGTTCCAATTGATCAGTGATGAATAGAACCAGCTACACCCAGAGAAAGAACAGCGGGAAATGAATGTGGACTATTTGCATTTTTGTTTTTCTTCCCAGTTTATTTTTATCTTTCTAAATATGATTTTTCTTGTGCAACAAGAGAACTATATAAATATGTACACATATATTGTATTTAAGATATAATTTAACATGTTTAGCATGTATGAGACTGCCTGCCATCTAGGGAAGGAGGTGGAGGGAAGGAGAGGAAAAGTTGGAACAGAAGTGATTGCAAGGGACAGTGTTGAAAAATTACTCATGCATATGTTCTGTCAATAAAAAACTATAATAAAAAAAAATAAAGTCTTTTATGAGCACTTCCAAGATATCTCTTTGGTCTTGAGAACAATTCATATTACTTTTTGAAATTTCCTCTGTGGACATTCTGTTAATGTCCACATCTGAGTTTGTGTTTTGGTCTGTTCTGTTATCCTAGTAGCTTTCTATGGTCAGGTTCTTTTTTGTTTCTTGCTCATTTTTTTCCTTTTCTCTTGATCTTTCCTCTTTTTTTTTTTTTTTTTTTTTTACTTTTATGGTTAAGCTCTATCCTTGGTGCAAAGCGGGTGCTGTCCCAAGCTTCCAGTGCAGCTCTGAGCCTTGGCTTTGAGCATAGGAGCCCCTTGTGTTTTCAGGGGGTAACTTTGCCTGCCCTTTTCAGCAAACAACCTGGTTTCCCAGAGTTTGCTTTCTGAGGTGGGACTGGAAGCTGCCTCACTGATTTACTCCTCTACTGGGCCAGGACTGACAGTCTTAGATGCTGATTTGCTGTGATTAAGACCTTCTCACCAGCTTTTCTGGGATGTGTCTCAGTTGGCCTGAACACCCTTTTCACCTTACTTGAAAGGTGAAACAAACTTTACTTGAAGCTTTTTCAATCTATCTTAAGCTAAAAAGAGGTTTCATTCCATCAGAATCTGTTCGGAGACTTAGTTTCATATAGTTTTTGAGGAAAACTGTGAGAACTCAAGCAACTTCTTGACTTTGCTCTATCATCATGGCTTCAACCTTGGAAGCCCCCTTCACCCTAATCCTAAATAAACCTAAACCTCAAAAATCCACCTAAAACTCTGATAAGAAACATAACACACACCATAACCCTAATTGATGCTGACTAAAACATGAAGCCTAACTACATATAACATTACCACTAGCTGGTTCCAACTATACCAACCACTCTATATACTCCCAAAGGTAATCCTAACTCTAACCATAACCTGAACATAAGGTATGAATTTTAGTTTTTAGTCACTAAGAAACCAAAAGCTCTTCATCATACATCAAAATTGATGTTGCTTCAGATATTTCTTTATTGTCTCGAATTTTAATCCTAATTTCCTTTAATATCTATCAACAACTCTAAATAATCCCAAACCAAACTCAAATTCTAATCATAACTCTAAACCACCCATAACCTAAACCTTAAACTCCAGCTCCCACTCTGATAGGAAACATGAGAAACACCCAATTCCTAAAATGATGTTGCTTAAGACATTAATCCTAATTCTCTAAAACAGTGACTCCAGATACCTCCAAGTTTATGAAGTAGTCAATAAACACAAAACAATCTCTAACTCTAATCCTAACCCTAACTCTAAACTTAATCCTAACCCAACCTTAAACATAAACCTAACACAAGCCTAAGCAAAACCCTAACCCTCAATGCGCACTTCCCAAATCTAACCCTAATAATCTAACGTTAACCAATATCTCTAAAGAATCCTAAACCTAACCCCAATTCTAATCCTAACCTTAACCCTACTTAACTCAAACCATCAAATCTAGCTTTTAACTCTGGTAAGAAAAGTGACTCACTTTTCTGATAAACTGATATCTGAAATATCAACCCCAGTTTCCTAGAATATTAAACTTAGATATATCCCCTCTACAAGAAACTTTAAATAAATGCAAAGCTATCCCTTACTCTAATTCTAACCCTAAGTGCAATCATGAGCTTTAGTTCCTGTTGTCTTAGGAACCATTACCTTTGATTCAAATTCCTACTTCTTCAGAAATTAACAATAATTACCCAAATTTCAAAACTAATTGCCTCTGTCTACTAATATTTCTAAATAACACTAAACTTGACTCTCATCTAATCCTAAACCTAACACTCCCCTAGTGCAAACCCTAAATTCCAGCTCCAACTCTGATAAGAAACACACATACTCTACCCTAAAATGATGCTATCTAAGACATTAACCTTAATTGCATATAACATTATCCCTAGATGCTTCCAACTCTGCCAACCACTCTACACCCTCTCAAAGCTAAACCTAACTCTAACCATAACCTTAACATAAAGCAATTAAGTTTAGCTTTCAATCCCTTACGAACAAAAAACCTCCTTTTAATCAAAATTGATGCTATAAGGATAATTGCTTTGAACTTTAACTCTAATTGCCTCCATGTCTACCAACATCTGAAATAATCCTAAACTAAGGACTTCCAGGGATGGAGCCAAGAAGCAGAGTGAAGCCAAGAATGTGCTGGAGATCTCCCAGTTTCCCTTGAAAACCACATGAAACAAAGTCTTTGAATAGAGTCTGGTGGAATGAAACCACTCTTCAGCTCAAGATAGATTTTAAGAAGTTCAAGAAAGATCAGACTCACTGGGGTGAAAGTCTAGTTTTTAGACTGGCTCAGGACTCTAGGAAAGTGAGTAACAAGGTTTTAAGCATAGCACATCAGCGACTAAGACCCTCAGTCTTGGCTCAGTACAAGAGCAGACAGTGGAGCAGCTCCCAATACCAACTCAGGAAGCAAATCCAGGCTGTTTCCTGGAAAGAGCAAGTAAAGCTATCCCCTGCTGTAAACAAAACACTAACATTGGACTTAAAAGCCAAGGCTCAGAACTGCACAGGAACTTTGGAATTGTTCTCCCTTTAACCCAGAAGGCAGAGCTCAACCATAAAATCACAAAAAGGGAAATACAAAAAAAAAAAAAAAAAAGGAAAGAAAATGAGCAAGAAACAGAAAAGAATCTTAATCATAGAAAGTACCATATTGACAGGGAAGACCAAAACACAAACTAAGACAAGAACAAAATGTCCACACAGGAAATCTCAAAGCGTGATATGAATTGGTCTCAAGCCCAAAAAAAGGCTTCTTGGAAGTTCTCATAAAAGATTTTAGAAGGCAAACCAGAGTGGTATAAGAAAAAATGAAGGAAAAAAAAAGAAATGAAAGATATGCAAAAGAGACTCAACAGCTTAGAAAATGAAGGCAATTCCTTAAAAAATATAAAATTGACCAAATCCCCCAAAAAAAATCCACTGAAGAAAACAGTACTTGAAAGTAGAATTAATCAAATGGAAAAATAAATACAAAATAACTGAAGCAAATCATACATTAAAAACTATAACGGAGCAAATGGAAGCTAATGACTCTAAGACATCAAGAATCAGTCAAACAAACTAAAAAGAATGAAAAAATGGGAAGAAAATGTAAAATATGACATTGGAAAAACAGCAGACCTAGAAAATTGATCAAGAAGAAACAGTTTAAAAATTATTGGTCTACCTGAAGGCCATTACCAAAAAAAAAAAAAAAAAAAAGAACCTAGATAGCATTCTTCAAGAAAGCAAGGAAAACTGGTTTGATAAAGTAGAACTAGAGTGGGAAATTATCGTTGAAAGAATCCATCAATCATCTTTAAAAAAGATACCACAACAAAAATGCCAAGGATCATTGCTGCGAAACTATACATTGTTTAAGGAGCTGTGAACTGATCCAACCATTCTGGAGAACAATATGAAATTATGCCAAAGGGCTATAAAACTGTGCATACCCTTTAACTCAGAAGTGCTTTTACTGGTTCTGTATCTCAAGGAAATCATGACGAAGAGAAAAGCACCCACATTTACAGAAATATTTGTAACAGCTCTTTTGTGGTGGCAAAGAATTGGAAAATGAGTAGATTGCCATTAATTAGAGAATGGCTGAATAAGTTGTTGTACATGAAGGTAATGGAATATATTGTTCTATAAAAATGATAAACAAGCTGATTTTAGAAAAGTTTAGAAACATTTAAATGAACTGATGCTGAGCAAAAGAAGCAGAAACACAATGTACATATTAACAGCAAGATTGTGTGATGGTCAACTATGACAGACTTGGTTCTTCTCAGTGTTTCAGTGATCCGAAGCAATCCCAATAAATTTTGGATAGAAAACACAATCTGCATCCAGAAAAATAACTGTGGAGTTTGAATGTAAATCAACACATATTTTTCTATTTTTTTTCTCTCCTTTTTGTTTTGATTTTTCTCTTGCAATATGATTCATAAAGAAATGTGTTTAAAAATAGACAAGAAACTTTAACCTTAATTACTTCCATATCTGCCAACATCTCTAAATAACAATGACCTAACCCTAATTCTAATCCTAACCCTAACCCTACTTCAAACCAAACCCTAAACTCCAGTTGTCACTCTAATAGGAAACATAAACCCCAAACCCTAAGTTGATGTTGCCTGAGAAATTGCCCCTAATTTCCTATAACACTGGCACTTGATGCCTCCAACTTTGCTAATCATTCTATGTAATCATAGCTGATATTAACTCTATCTGTAAACCTAACCTAAAGAATGAACTTTAGCTCCTATTCTCTAAGGAACCATAAGAATCCCATTAAATCCAAATTAATTCTGTTCCCCCTATTAAAGATAATTGTCTCAAACTTTAAATTTAATTGCTTCCATGACTACCACCATCTCTAAACAACCACAAACCTAACCCTATTTCTAATCCTCACATGAATATTACCCTACTCAAACCTACCCATCTCCTATTCTATTAGGAAACATAACCCACAGTAGAGCCCTAAATTGATGTTGCCTGAGACTTTAATCCTAAATCTCAAAAATATAGATGCATCATGATCCATGAAGCATAAGTAAACTCAAAGCAAATCTTTACTCCAACCCCAACACTAGCCCTAATCCAATCCTGACTATAAACCTAATACAAGCCTATCCCAAACTCTAATCCTAAATGGGCACTTCCCAAATCTAAATTTAACCCTAACCTTAACCAACATCCATTATTAACTCTAAACCTAAGGCTACTTCTAACATTAACCCTAACCCACCCCTAATCAAAATCCTAAAATAATCCTAACATTACTCTATCCTATACCCTAAGCAATCTTAACCTTAAATATATGTACCAATATCTCTAATCCTACTACTAATTCTAACCCTTACACTATACCTAACCCAAACAATAAACTCCATCTCCAACTCTGATAGTTCTAATCCTAAATGGTTAATGGATGCTGATTAATATATTAAATCTAACAGTGCATAACATTCCCCCTTGATGCCTCCAACTGTTTTCACCATTGTATATACTTTCAAAGCTAATCTTAATTCTAACCCTAATCCTAATCTGAAGAATGAACTTTAGCTCCTACTTTCTAAGGAATCAAAATATTCAACCTAAATCAAAATTGATGCCATTCCAAATATTTACATTCATTATACTAAAACTTAACTGCTTTTAATGTTTACTAACATGTTTAAAAAACCCTAAACATAACTCTACTATTTATCCTCATCCTTACACTATCCCAAACCCAAAAATAAATTCCAGATCCAGCTCTGATAGTAATCCTTGTTCTAATTCAAAATTGATGTTGCTTCAGATATATACATACATATATATATGTATATATATACATATATATACACACACACACATATATATATATATACATATAAATTACCTCAACTTTAACCCTAATTGCCTCATTGTCTACCAATTTTGCTAAATGACCACATACCTAAACCTAATTCTAATCTTAACCTTAATCCTAACCTTACCCAAAAGCTATACTTCCATTCACAATTTGAAAGGAAACATAAAGAACACCGACATCCTAAATTGATATTGTCTCAGATATTAAGTCTTATTGACTATAACATTGGCAGTTGATGCCTCCAACTCTACCAACTATTCCACAAAATCTCAAAGGAAATCTTTATCCTAATGCTAACGCAAAACTAAAATATGAATTATAGCTCCTAGTCCCTAAAAAACCAAAACCCTAATGATAAATAAAAACTGATGTCACTTCAGATATATTTTAATTGCCTGGAACTTTACTCTAAAATGCCTCAATATCTACCAACCAAGATCTCTAAAGAACCCTAACCAAACTATAATTTTAATGTTAATCCTACCCTTACCCAAATCCTAAATTGAAGTTCTCACTTTGATAGGAAACCTAACAAGCCCTAATTTGACTTTAATTGAGACATTAAACGTAATTGTCTATGCCATTGAGCCTTGATGCCTCCTACTCTGCCACCCATTCTCTATCATCTCAAAGATAACCTAATTCTAAGTATAATCTTAACATAAAGCATCAACTTCAGGTCCTAGTTGCCATAGAACAAAACCCTAACCTTAAATCAAAATTAATGTTACTTCAGATATTTATTTTAATTGCCTTAAAGTATAATTCCAATTACCTTTATGTCTAACCATATCCCTAAATAACCCTAAATCTAACCTGGCTTCCTAACAAAACCTATCCTATCCCTAAACCAAGGAATAAACTCCAGCTGATAGGAATCCTAATCTGACACCTAAATCTTTAATTGGTGCTGATCAAGACATTAACCCTAATTGTGTATAACATTTAAAAATAATGCATCCAATTCTGTCCACTATTCTATATAAATTCAAGCTAACCTTAATTGTGACCCTAAAACCAACTTGAAGAATGAACTTGATTTCCAGTCCCTAAGGAACCAGAACCCTAATTCCACTTTGATACTTCCGACTCTGGTGGTGATACCACCACTCTATATGAATTCAAAACTAAATTTAATTTTGACCCTAACAACAACTTCAAGAATTAACTTTACCTCGAATACCAAAGGAGCTAAAAATCTAATGCTAAGTCAAAATTGATGCTGTTTCAGATATTAATTTTAGTTGCCACAAACTTTAAACCTAATTGCCTCCATTTTTTGCAAATCACCCAATCCATAAACATCAAGTCAAATACTCATAGCATCCTAACTTTAAATTTAATTCCTTCATTGATGCTTATTAATACATTAGCCCCAAATCTGTCTAAAATGCCACCTTGATGCCTTCAACTCTGTCCACCACTCTACATAATTTCATAGCTAACTGTTGGAATCTGTTA
The DNA here is from genome assembly GCF_016432865.1 of Antechinus flavipes. Classification (NCBI taxonomy): domain Eukaryota; kingdom Metazoa; phylum Chordata; class Mammalia; order Dasyuromorphia; family Dasyuridae; genus Antechinus; species Antechinus flavipes. Next base: position 338,006,906 of record NC_067399.1, read on the forward strand.
AGTCATTAAAATTGATAGAGACAATAATTATCTAATTTAGCATGGTTCAGTATGATTGATCTGATCCTACAAGGAGATATTATGGGCCAGAAGAAACAAGGTACTAAGTGGAACTGAGAAACAATGCTTGTGTTCACACCTTTACTCATTGAGTTCACATGTTTGGGAGATTTCAGGGTTTAATATGAAATATCCGAATTCACACCTCCCTTAATCCCTGCCTCCAGAAGGAGGAGTCAACCTTTGGTAATCATATATAAAGAGGCTCTTAGCTTTGGGTTAGAGAGTTATTTCAGAACATTCCCAGGGGTTGGAGAGGAGCACTCTGGGAGGAAGCCCACAAGCTCTCTCTTGGAGGCAAGAGAGATTCATTCCATTTTCCACCTGGCTGGCTGGAGGCTGAAAGACAAACCTTTGAATTTGGAGACATTCGGAGGGAGCTCTTGGAACCAAGCAGAAAGATAGGCCACTAAGAAAAAGTAGCCGGGCTATTTTGGAAGGAGAAAATAAACATTTGCATTTTATCACCTGGCTGCGTTTTGAGGTGATTATTACTTTTAACTGAAACTAAGGCTGCCTCCAGAAAACTTCCCCAAGAAACCTGCTGTCCCCCAGAGAATCATTATATTTTAAAGAAAAAGAACACCACTAACCTTCATTCTTACCCTAAAATCAACATGAAGAATGTATTTTAGCTCCTAAGTCCCCAAGTGACCAAAACGTTAATGCTAAATCAAAATTCATGCTGCTTGTGATTTTTATTTTAGTGTCCTGGAATTTTAACTCTAATTGCCTCCATGGCTACTAACATCTCTAAATAAATCTAATCCTATCCTGTGCTCTAATTCTAACCCTATCCCAGGCTGATTAACCCTAACTGCTAAGAATATACCTCCCTGATGCCTCCAACTCTGCCAGCCACTCTATATAATCTCAAATGTACTTCTAATTTTAACCAAAACCCTAATCTAAAACTTGGATTGTTGCATTCAGTCCCTAAAGAAGCAAAATCCTATCCCTGTGTTCAAATTTGTGCTATTTCTGATATTTATTTTAATTTCCTTGAACTTTACCCTAAATTGCCTCCATGTCTACCAACATCTCTAAATATCCCTACAAAAGAGTAAGACAGGTGCCCTTGCATTGCCCTCTCTCATTTAAATTCAATCAGACTAACAAGGAGATAATTGCTATTAATATCCACATTTTACATTTGAGGAAACTGAGGCAAAATAAAAATGTGAAGTGATTTATCCATACTCACATAGCTGATACAAGTCTGAGACTGAATTTGAATGATTCCAATGTCAGGTACAACAATCTGTCCAACAAATTATCTTACCTTTTCTTAATAAGAGGTAGGAGAAACATTTTTTCAATTCTTCTCTAATACTAGACTTGATCAATGTAAAGGTAAGGCTTTTCTCGTTATTTCTATTTAAAATATTGCATTTACTCCATATATTGTTTTCAAGTTGATGTAATAATACTTATAAAGCTCTTAGTGCAGTGCTGACGTAAGTACTATGAATGTTCATTTTTATTATTTATTATTCTAGGTCTGATTACTTTATATCAACTCATACATGTCTTTCCATGTTCTGCTGTATTCTTCATATTTATATATATTTTTACAATCATATATTACCATTTCCCAACTGATGAACACTTTATTTGTTTTCAGTCCTTTGCCAATATAAAAAGTTCTGCTATGATAGTTTTGTGCATGTACATATGTCTGTATATGTATGTATGTATCATCTTTCTTCCATCTTTGACCTCCTCGATCCTAGGCATGCCTTCTAAGAATCTCCTTTTTCTCTCTTTTTTTGAGGATAATTCCAATTTCCATAATTTAAAAAAATATTTAGACAAATGCATTTTTCCTGCTAACACTTCACAAAGATTTCTGTTTTCTTATAGCCCCTCTAACAATGGCTTTATTTTGTCTGGGCTTACGAATTCATTGGTATAAGGAACTTCTTGTGAAAAATTTCCGACAATTCAGATAAGCCATTTAATAGTCTTAGAGCTTTGCCAGGAAGCACTTAAAGATCAGATGATTTGCCTAGGATCACATAGTCATGTCTGTCAGAAGTGGAACAAAAAGGCAGACCTTCTAGACTTCAAGGATTCCTTTGTATCCATTATGCTCTAGAAACATTAACTCTTCCCATATTTTATAATTGGGCAATTTACTGGGTATGAAGTGAAACTTCAGAATTAAGATTTATATTTTATGTGATTTGAAATAATCTTTCATATGATTATTAATGCTTTATAATTCTTTTCAGAACTTTTTGTTCATATTCTTTGATTAATTCACTGGATAAATTACTCTTAATATTCTCTATTTGTGCTAATTCCCAATATATATCTTGAATATCAGATCCTCATTAAAGACATTTGATGCACCAATTTTCCCAAATCAACAGTTTCCTTTTGTACCATAATTATATTTATTTTATTTTTGCAAAAATATAATTTTATTCATTCAGTTGAAATTATGTATTTAGTCAATAAGTCAGTTAATAAACATTTAAGTGTGTATTATGCACTAGACACTGTGCTAAGTACTAGGGATACAGAAAAAGGTGAAAGTTATTCACTTGTCTTCAAGGAGTTCATAATCCAATAGGAAAAGATCATACTTTAAAAGATGATGAAAAGTGGGGAAATAAAAGGAAAAGAAAAGGTATCCAATGCAGGCAATAATAGGGAGGAAATGATGGAAATTACAAGATGGCTTTCTCAAGATCTCTTCTTAAATGAAAGATCTGGGAAGAACTTTTCATGTCTACCCTACAACCTCTCCTATCAAAGGCAGGTTAAATTTAAGGATGTATGGATTTTAGAATTGATATGATTTTATAGGAATATGAGTATCTAGACAGCATACTAAAGTCCAAGAAAAAAGTTGAAGGAAATGATAAGATTCTCTTTTCTGATCTTCTCTGCCCCTTCTTCAGTTAAGAATTTTCCTTCCACATATGATAATGAAAAATTATTTCCTTACATCTTCTTCCAATTTTTTTATGAAATGAAATGTTATATTTAAGTTAAATAATCCATTTATACCTTACTATGGCACATGTTATATGAAGCTTCTCTAACTTATTTAGGAACAAATTGCTTTCCAATTTTCCCAGTAATTTTCATTAGACAGTGAGGTGTTCTTTTGTTTTTTTTTCTTTTTTACAAATAATTTATGTTCCATGTTCATTGATTACTGAATTATTAGTTCATTTTTTCCATTATTATTTCTCTAAGTTTTTAAAATAGTATATTATTTTTTCCAATTACATGTCAAGTCATTCTTTAGCATTCATTTTTACAATATTTTAAATTCCAAATTGCTTCTTTTTAGCCACCTGCAGTATTTTTTCCCCTTGACCTGATGGTTTTAGAATTTGACTAAAATATTTCTCAGAATCTCTTTCCTGATCTCTTTGCATTAAAAAAAAAAAAAAACAGATTCCAGGACCTTTGATCCTTTAAGGTGGAAGCTGCTAGGTCCTGAGTAATCCTGATTGTGGTTCCTCAATATTTCAATTGTTTCTTTCTGGATACTTGCAAATTTTTTCTTGGTCTGATAGTTATGGAATTTAGCTATGATATTCCTTGGAGTTTCCATTTTGAAGTCTCTTTCAAGAGGTGATCAGTTAATTCTTTCAATGGCTATTTTACCTTCTGATTCTAGGACATCAGAGCAGTTTTCCTTGATGATTACCTGAAAGATTATGCTTAGACTCTTTTTTTTCATCATGGTTTTCAGGAAATCAAATAATCCTTAAATTGTCTCTCCCAGATCTATTTTCCAGGTCAGTTGTTTTTCCAATGAGGTATTTTACATTTTTTTCTTTTTTTCATCTTTTGAATTTGTTTCATTGATTCTTGATGTCTCTTATACTCATTAGCTTAAACTTGTTCAATTCTAACTTTTAAAGAGTTGTTCTTAATTTTTGTACTTACTTTTCCATTTGGCCAATTGTATTTTTCAAGGAGTAATTTTGTTCAGTGGATTTTTGTATTTCCTTTTCCATTTAGCCAATTCTATGTTTTAATCAGTTGTTTTCTTTTCCAAGCTATTGATTCTTTTTTTCATAATTCTCTTGTATTAAGATAGAGAAATTAGAATTAAAATAACTTTAGATAAAATAAAATATGTGAGTATCTACCTGCCAGGACAAACTCAGGAATTATAGGAAGACAATTTCACAACACTTTTCATACAAATAAAGTCAGATCTAAGCAAGTGGAAAATTATCAATTAGTTCATCAATTGGTGAGCTAATAACATAAAAATGACAATTCTACCTAAACTAATCTACTTATTTGAAATTAATCAAACTACAAAAAATTATTTTACAAAGCTAGAAAAAATAACAACAAAATTTATCTGGAAAAAGAAAATGTCAAGAATATCAAGGGAATTATTGAAAAAAAAAATGCAAAGGATAGTGGCTTAGCAGTACTAGATCTAAAACTCTATTAAAAGCAGTAGTCATCAAAACTATCTAGCACTGGCTGAGAGATAGTGTGGAATAGATTAGTTACACAAGACACAATAATCAATGACTATAATAATCTACTGTTTGATAAACCGAACGACTCCAGCTTCTCAGATAAGAACTCATCATTTGACAAAAATTGTTGGGAACACTAGAAAATAGTAAGTCAAAATGTTTATATAAAATTTAAGCATAAAAAATGATATTATAAGTAAATTAGGAAAATAAAGCATAGTTTGCCTATCAGATCTTTGAAGAAGGGAGGAATTTATGATTAACAAACAGAACATTATATAATGCAAAATGGATAATTTTGATTACATTAAATTAAAAAGTTTTTGCACAAACAAAACCAATGCTGCCAAGATTAGAAGGGAAGTAGAAAGCTAGGAAACAATTTTTATAGCCAGTATTTCTGACAAAGGTCTCAATTATGATAAGTGAAGACTTCTCAAAAGTCAATAGGATAAATTTATCTAAACCCCAGGCCTCAGTTTCATTTACCCAAAAAAAACTGACTTATGAGAAATGTTATGTTATAAAATGTTATGAGAAAACAGCACTCCAGGAAATCCCTCTCAACTTCGCCACATCAGCAGGAGTTATACCAAATAAGATTATGAATGCTTTTATGAGTTTGTGTTAATTAATCTCTGTTTTCTTATTCTCTGAATTTGGGATAGTTTAGATTGTGAGTCTGTCCCCAGGTCACTGGGATTGAAGGCCATTGGATGTCAGAATCCTAGTGATAAGTCACTGGAATTGATAGAAACAACATATTTAAGTTTACACCTTTGAGAGTTCACACATTAGCTCACACATTAGTTCACAAGTTTGGGAGATTCACAAGTGTTCACAAGTCTGGGAGATTCACAAAGTTATACCTCCCATAATCCCACTCTCAGAGGAGAAGTCAACCTTTGAGTTTACACCTCTAAAAGAGCATAAAAAGAGTTCAGTTCCAGAGACTGACAAGTTAAAGACTGCAGTCGGGCAGAATGAAGGATTCAGAGGAATAGAACCAAGATTCAGAGGGAACTGGAGGCAAAAAAGGACAAGCTGCAAGAGCTCTTGGAACCAAGCAGAGAGTTTTTGGAACTTAGGCCTCTAAGAAAACTAACAAGGCTATTTTGGAAGAGACAATAAAAGACTATACTTAAATCCTTGGCTGCGTTTGAGGTGATTATTACATGGAACTGAAACTAAGGCTGCCTCTAAAACCTCCCCAAGAAAGCTGCTCCCAGAGAACCATCATATATTATAAAAAAGAAGAGAACACCACAATTGGGGGTAAGGGATTTCCAAGTTAGGGGTATATAATTTGGTTCTCTCCTTGCCTGGCTGTTTATTGTGGGGTGAGATGCCCTTTCTCTCAAGATCATAATAAAATTCCTTTCTGCTTTCACCATGGAAAATAGCTTTGATTATTTGAGTCAGTGAACTCTAACCCAAACATTTTAAAACTATAGAGAGAATTTATTCAAATTTATAAGAATACCAATCATTCCCCAACAGATAAATGGTCAAAAGATACAAACAGCCAATTCTCAAATGAAGAAATTAAAATCATCTATAATAATATGAAAAAGATGTTCTAAATCACTATTGATTAGAGAAATACAAATTACAACAACTCTGAGGTTGGTTAAAATGACAGAAAAAGATAATAAATGTTAAAGGGTATGTGAGAAAATTGGGACACTAATGCCTTGTTGGTGGAGTTATGAAATGATCCAATCATTTTGGAGAAAAATTTGGAGCTATAACCACAGAGATGTGAAACCGTGTACCCTTTTTGATCCAGCAATGCCACTACTGGGTCTGTATCGCAAAGAATTTATAAAAGAGGGAAAAAGACCCACATATGCAAAATTTGTTGCAATTCTTTTTATGATGGCAAGGAATTGGAAAATAAGTGGGTGCCCATCAATTGGGGAATAGCTGAATAAATTATTATATATGAAAGTAATAGGATATAATTGTTCTATAAAAATTGATGAATGGGCTGATTTTTGAAAAGATTTACATGAACTAATGCAAACAAAACCAAAAAAACATTGTACACAGCAACAATATTATGTGATGATCAACTATGATAGACATGGTTCTTCTCAGCCATTTAGTGATCCAAGGTAATTCTAATAAACTTTGGATGAAAAATACCATAGGCATCCAGTGAGGGAACTATGGAGACTGAATGTGAATCAACTCATACTATTTTCCTCTTTAATTCTGTTTTTTTTTTCCCCTCCTGGTTTTACCCTTTTTATCTGATTTTTCTCTCCCAACATGACTCATATGAAAATAAGTTTTTTTTAATGAATGTACATGTGTAACCTAAAAAAAATTTTAATAATTTTTTTAAATATAAAAAAATAATTCTCTTACATAACTCATTTCTTTTCCCAATTTTTTTTCTCCTTCTCTTATACGATTTTAAGTTCTTTTGTGAGCTCTTCCTGAAGTTCTTTCTTGGCTTGAGACTGTTTCTTTTTTCCTTTGGGATTTTGCCACAAATGTTTTAACATTGTTATCTTCTTCTGAGTTTGTGTTTTGATCTTCTCTGTCACCATAATAACTTTCTATGTTTTCTTATCTTTTTTTGTTTTGGGATTTTTCCCTTTCTTTTAACTATGAATTCTCCTCCCAAGGTGCAAGGAGAATTGTCTCAACCTTCTTATACCAATGGCTACAGGGCCTGGCAGTTTACCTGATTACCATTGATGTTGCCCTGAAGCTGTGTTAAGGGGATGGTGTGGGAAGTAGCTGACATGGCTGGAGGCCATAGGAGTCTGCCAGCTTACCTGGTCCTAGATACCATCACTAGGTCCTAGTGGTAATATCTAACAGGTGCTGAGGTTGATGAGGTGTTTCTGCTTTTCCCAGGACTTATACTGAAGCACATGGAGATCCCGCCACTAGAGGTTACCTATTTGCCAGGGAACTACACTGTAGCACTTGAATATTCTTGGAGGTAGGGTCTGTCTATTCTCTTGGCTATGGTGAGGCTGGTTCTGCTATTTCAGGATTTGTTTCAAGGTGCTATTTTTTTGTAGAAGGGGAATATGGAAGAGTTATAGTGATACACTTCTTACTTTGCCATCTTGGCTCCTGGAAGCTTACTTCTTTTCCATTTTCAAAAAATAATACCAAATAGTTTTGATGCTTATAACATAACCTGAGAACTGAAAGTGCTGTTCCCCCCTCATTCCTAATTTTTTCATCATTTCCCTTGATCTTCTAGACCTTTTATTCTTCTAAATGAATCTTGTAGTTTGAATGCAGTAAGGCAGAAATAGTAAACGCATCCTTTTCAGACCACGATGCAATTAAAATTACATTCAACAAAAAGCCAGGGGGGAGTAGACCAAAAAATAATTGGAAACTAAATAATCTCATACTAAAGAATGATTGGGTGAAACAGCAAATCATAGACATAATTAATAACTTCACTCAAGAAAACGATAATAATGAGACATCATACCAAAATGTATGGGATGCAGCCAAAGCGGTAATAAGGGGAAATTTCATATCTCTAGAGGCCTATTTGTATAAAATAGAGAAAGAGAAGGTCAATGAATTGGGCTTGCAACTAAAAATGCTAGAAAAGGAACAAATTAAAAACCCCCAGTCAAACACTAAACTTGAAATTCTAAAAATAAAAGGAGAGATCAATAAAATTGAAAGTAAAAAAACTATTGAATTAATTAATAAAACTAAGAGTTGGTTCTATGAAAAAACCAACAAAATAGACAAACCCTTAGTAAATCTGATTAAAAAAAGGAAAGAGGAAAATCAAATTGTTAGTCTTAAAAATGAAAAGGGAGAACTCGTCACTAACGAAGAGGAAATTAGAGCAATAATTAGGAGTTACTTTGCCCAACTTTATGCCAATAAATTCGACAACTTAAATGAGATAGAAAAATATCTCCAAAAATATAGCTTGCCCAAACTAACAGAGGAAGAAGTAAATATCCTAAACAGTCCATCTCAGAAAAAGAAATAGAACAAACTATCAATCAACTCCCTAAGAAAAAATCCCCAGGTCCAGATGGATTTACATGTGAATTCTACCAAACATTTAAAGAACAATTAACTCCAATGCTAAATAAACTATTTGAAAAAATAGGGATTGAAGGAGTCCTACCAAACTCCTTTTATGACACAGACATGGTACTGATACCTAAACCAGGTAGGCTGAAAACAGAGAAAGAAAATTATAGACCAATCTCCCTAATGAATATTGATGCTAAAATCTTAAATAAAATATTAGCAAAAAGATTACAGAAAATCATCCCCAGGATAATACATTATGATCAAGTAGGATTTATACCAGGAATGCAGGGCTGGCTCAATATTAGGAAAACTATTAGCATAATTGACTATATCAATAACCAAACAAACAAAAACCATATGATCATCTCAAAGATGCAGAATAAGCATTTGATAAAATCCAACATCCATTCCTAATAAAAACACTTGAGAGCATAGGAATAAATGGACTTTTCCTTAAAATAGTCAGGAGCATATATTTAAAACCATCAGTAATCATAATATGCAATGGGGAAAAACTGGAACCTTTACCAGTAAGATCTGGAGTGAAGCAAGGTTGCCCACTATCACCATTATTATTTAATATCGTATTAGAAACACTAGCCTCGGCAATAAGAGTCGAGAAAGATATTAAAGGAATTAGAGTAGGCAATGAGGAAACCAAACTATCACTCTTTGCAGATGATATGATGGTATACCTAGAGAACCCCAGAGATTCTACTAAAAAGCTATTAGAAATAATTCATAATTTTAGCAAAGTAGCTGGCTACAAAATAAATCCCCATAAATCCTCAGCATTTTTATACATCACCAACAAAACCCAACAGCAAGAGATACAAAGAGAAATTCCATTCAAAATAACTGTTGATACCATAAAATATTTGGGAATCTATCTACCAAAGGAAAGTCAGGAATTATATGAGCAAAATTATAAAAAAAGTCTCCACACAAATAAAGTCAGACTTAAATAATTGGAAAAATATTAAGTGCTCTTGGATCGGCCGAGCGAACATAATAAAGATGACAATACTCCCTAAACTAATCTATTTATTTAGTGCTATACCAATCAGACTTCCAAAAAAATATTTTAATGATCTAGAAAAAATAACAACAAAATTCATATGGAACAATAAAAAGTCGAGAATGTCAAGGGAATTAATGAAAAAAAAATCAAATGAAGGTGGCCTAGCTGTACCTGATCTAAAATTATATTATAAAGCAGCAGTCACCAAAACCATTTGGTATTGGCTAAGAAATAGATTAGTGGATCAGTGGAAAAGGTTAGGTTCACAAGACAGAATAGTCAACTATAGCAATCTAGTGTTTGACAAACCCAAAGACCCTAACTTCTGGGATAAGAATTCATTATTTGATAAAAACTGCTGGGATAATTGGAAATTAGTATGGCAGAAATTAGGCATGGACCCACACTTAACACCATATACCAAGATAAGATCAAAATGGGTACATGACCTAGGCATAAAGAACGAGATTATAAAATAAATTAGAGGAACATAGAATAGTTTATCTCTCAGACTTGTGGAGGAGAAAGAAATTTGTGACCAAAGATGAACTAGAGACCATTACTGATTACAAAATAGAAAATTTTGATTACTTCAAAATTAAAATTTTGTTTGTACCTTTGTACAAACAAAAATAATGCAAACAAGATTAGAAGGGAAGCAACAAACTGGGAAAACATCTTCACAGTTAAAGGTTCTGATAAAGGCCTCATTTCCAAAATATATAGAGAACTGACTCAAATTTATAAGAAATCAAGCCATTCTCCAATTGATGGTCAAAGGATATGAACAGACAATTTTCAGAGGACGAAATTGAAACTATTACCACTCATATGAAAGAGTGTTCCAAATCATTATTGATCAGAGAAATGCAAATTAAGACAACTCTGAGATACCACTACACACCTGTCAGATTGGCTAAGATGACAGGAAAAAATAATGATGAATGTTGGAGGGGATGCAGGAAAACTGGGACACTAATGCATTATTGGTGGAGTTGTGAACGAATCCAACCATTCTGGAGAGCAATCTGGAATTATGCCCAAAAAGTTACCAAATTGTGCATACCCTTTGACCCAGCAGTGTTTCTATTGGGCTTATATCCCAAAGAAATACTAAAGAAGGGAAAGGGACCTGTATGTGCCAAAATGTTTGTAGCAGCCCTATTTGTAGTGGCTAGAAACTGGAAAATGAATGGATGCCCATCAATTGGAGAATGGCTGGGTAAATTGTGGTATATGAATGTTATGGAATATTATTGTTCTGTAAGAAATGACCAGCAGGATGAATACAGAGAGGACTGGCGAGACTTACATGAACTGATGCTGAGTGAAATGAGCAGAACCAGGAGATCATTATACACTTCGACAACGATATTGTATGAGGACTTATTTTGATGGAAGTGGATTTCTTTGACAAAGAGACCTAAGTTTCAATTGATAAATGACGGACAGAAGCAGCTACACCCAAAGAAAGAACACTGGGAAACGAATGTGAACTATCTGCATTTTTGTTTTTCTTCCCAGGTTATTTATACCTTCTGAATCCAATTCTCCCTGTGCAACAAGAGAACTGTTCAGTTCTGCAAACATATATTGTATCTAGGATATACTACAACATATCCAACATATATAGGACTGCTTGCCATCTAGGGGAGGAGGTGGAGGGAGGGAGGGGAAAAATCGGAACAGAAATGAGTGCAAGGGATAATGTTGTAAAAAAAAATTACCCTGACATGGATTCTGTCAATATAAAGTAATTATTAAATAAAAATTTAAAATAAAATAAAATAAAAATTAAAAAAAATGAATCTTGTAGTTTGATTGTTATGATACTAAATCTGTAAGTTAATTTAGGTAGTATCATCATGTTTATTATATTGGCTCAAACCAACTAGGAATCTGTAATTTAGGCCATTCTTCCATTCGAATGATTCAGCCTGCCACTGTCCCTCCTCACTTAAACCACAGGAGGTAGCAGATAGTCATTCTTTCCAGATACATGAAGGAAAGGGAAAGCAACTTGGGGAGGAAGAGTATGCAATACAAATACCTCAGAAATTGCTCAGATTCAAGGGAAATAGACCTGAAAACACATCTAGGGCTAGTATCATTTACTCTCAGCCAAACTCTTGACCATAAAATTCCTAATGCACCATGATTATGTGATTATTCTATTGAAATACTTTAAAGTACTCCATTCCTTAATGAATAAAGTATAAACTCCTGACTCTGGAATTCAAGATCCTATACAATGTGGCTTCTTGGGTACCCTTACTTGAAATCCCTTCATGTTTTCTACATCCCAAACAAACTGGACTATTAACCATTCCCTTTTTTTAATCTTACCTACTACTACCTATAGGTCTTTCTTCACCCTATCACAGGAACAGATTTTTCTGCCCACCAATTTTCAAATATTAAAAGAGTTTTCTTTCTTTTGGAGCTCTATTCCAATCCCTACTCCTGTAGGAGCCTTTCCTGAATCTCTAAATATTCATAAAAAGCAATTTTTTTTACTTCTTAGTGCTTTGCCTAAACCTCTCTTTTATATCTTCCATACATACTATTTATTCTATTTTAGAGAGTAGCTGAGTACAGTGGGTGGTGTTCTGGACCTGAAGTGCTTAAAATATAGTCTCTAATAGAGACCCTTTCCTGATTTGTGGCTATGCCATTTCTCAAAAATGGACAAAAACTGGGACCCAAGGGTAATAGTAAGGTGAAAACTTATCTCTTTGTATATTTCTTTGCGTGTGAATATTCAGTGAGCTTAATAAGCCCAGTAGATAGCTTAAGGTATTCTTGATTGTGTCATTGTTTCTTGTTTTAGAAGGCTCTCTGGAGAACTCAGGAATAAATTCTGTAGCTTATAGGAGTTTTAAAAGGAAGGAAACATGGACCTTAATGAGGAAGTTGTTGTTGTAGCATAGCTAAGTCTTGTACAACTCTTCATGACCCCATGTAGGGTTTTCTTGGCTTAGATCCTGGAGTGATATGTCATTTCCTCCACTCATTTTTACAGATGAGTAAACTAAGGTAAATAGTTAAGAAGGAAGGAAAGACAAGGTATATAAATGAACAAAGCAAGGGTCCAAGTGGAAATGCTTGTGATAACAATGTAGGATAGCAATGTAAAACATTTGCCTTCTTTAACAACCCGACTTTTCACCCTGATTACTTCCCTCCACTGGAAAGTCTTCTGTCCCATGAACTTCTTAACAACCCCATCATTCAGCCTCTTTCAAACTGGGAAAAGTAATTGTAGCATGAATTAGCTCATTTTAAGCCTAAGGGAAATAAAATAGTTCACAATAATCCTCCTTTGTACTGTTAAGGAGTTTATTTTAAATGAAAAGTTGAGTATAATTCCAATTGCTCTGAGCCCCCATTTAGGAAAATCCCCAACATTTAGAAAGAGGTTTCAATCTCTGCCTTAATTTATATTTATATCTATCTTTAGATTCATCTAGCCTCTTTGTTGAGGCAAAATTAAATTGATGGAAAATTAGAAAGTTATAGTACACTGGAGAAAGTCATTTTCTTTGCAACTTCTTTCAGTTTTTGTTAAAGTAGACACAATTGGTCACATTCAGTGACTAAAAACATTTATCTAACAGATACTATGTACCAGACTTGTGCTAAGCACTAGAGATACAAAAAGAAACAAAAGATAGTTCAAAATCTAATGGGATGGAGATGAGAGATAAGAAACATAAATATGTACAAAAAACCCTATCATTTAAATCATTTAAAAAAGAAAGACTCTAGAATTAAGAAGAGTTGAAAAAGGCTCTGTGTAGATGGTCCCATTTGACATCTCTTTTTATGTCAAAACTCAGTCCTACTGAAGCGGGTTGTGGTCCCTTTAAGAAACTGTATTTCCTATTGATCTGTGATTCCTTTCAAATTCTCAGCCCCTCCTGGCTAAGGCATATCCTCCCCAGACAAGTTGTCTTTCCTGGATGCCAGAGCCATTGATTCAATTACAAATCCTAGTCAAAAAGCATCCCTTTGAATTCCAATAGGAGATCCAAGCTGTCCCAGCTCCCATTGAGCCAACTTGGGCTGCCCCAACCCCCACCAGGTCTGACCTGCTCGCTGTCCCAGCCCCCACTAAGACACTCAATATAAAAGAGCCAAACTAAAATCCTATCTTTGCAGAGGTTCCAAACATGCCAGTTATGCTATTCTTGCTATGGCAAGGAGCCTCTGTCCACTGGAATATTCTTTTCCAGTGCCACCCTCTTTACCCTCACCTATTTCCCTAACCAGACTTTATGCCTCTCTGATAGGATTTCTAATCTTCCCTATAATAAAGTTCCTTTATCAATCTAGGTTTTTAGGTCTGTAAATTCCTTTACAGAGAAACTCTGGACCCTTGAAAGGAGTCCCTAAAACTCCCTACCCTTGCGCCAAATCCCAAGAGGTTGCAGGGGAGCCAAACCTCTCCATTTGGTTCCCTGAACTGCGAACCTGCCATTAGATCTTATTATTTAACTCCCTGACCACCAGAAACCCTAATCTCATTTTGGTTCCCTAAATCTTGACCTTATCACTACTTCTCTTTATTTCTGATGCAAGAAATTACTGGTTCTTTCAATTCAACTTTATATGGCTCCATTCTTTACTCCCCCAAAACCTTAGAATCTCTATTTGGTTCCGGATAGCTCCTCAGTTTCCTTGCAGTAAAACCAATCTCTCACATAATAACCCTGATTGATTCAAAGAGATATTTAGGCTTTATTCTCAACAAATTCTTATTGATTCAATCAAGAAAAGTTCATATCTAACAAAAGTGTTAGAAGTATGCTATAGAGACCAAAAAAAAAAAAAAAAAAAAGAAGGCTCAGAAGTGTATGAAGTAAGATGGTTTATTGACAGTTCTTGCAAGAATGGAACCCTATCCTTATGGGGTTCTGTCCCTAACACACATTCCAGAAGCCCATGAAGTTCATACATACTGCATTAAACAACACTATCTTGGTAAGGCAGCCTGGGGACCTAGGATGAATACATACCCTACAGAAATCTTAGAACAAAAGAAAGTAGTTTTGCAAAATAGTTGATGAGAATATTTGCTGATTGGTTCCCATTACTCATTATTTACATTGCCTTTTATCTTAAATATGTTATTTTGCATTCCTATAATGCCATATGGTTAGCTTTGCCTAAATCAAAAATATCCCATGGAAAATAAGGCTTTATGAGAAGTAGTTTTGAATAGATGAGTCCTCAAAGATATTTCAAAATCTTAAATGTGCTAGTCAGGTACTACACTTAAAATTCCAGAGCAGGTTGGCCAATTCTCCCTAGAAGAAGACATTTCTTTGCATGTATGTATGTATGAGTGTGTGTGTGTATGTTCTTAAAAGCCAGTTGCTAATACAAAGATCCAAGATAATGCCAAAAAAGCTCATGATGAAAAATGCTAGCCACCTCCAAAAATAGAACCGATGGAGTCTGAATACAGGTCAAAGAATACTGTCTTTTACTCTATGAATGAGGAGGAGGAGGAGAGTGTTGGATTCTGTGTTTCCTTTCATAATAGGTCCAGTGTAAAAATATGTTTTGTTTGATTATACATGTATAACTTATACCAAATTCTTACCATCTTAAAGGAAGGAAAAGGAATGGGAAGAAGGAAAGAGAATTTGAAAATTAAAATTTTTAAAAACAAATTTTAAAAATTATTTTACTTGTAATTGGAAAAACACTTTTTAAAAATTGCTAAATGGTTGCTAGTTAGCTGTATCTTGCAGATTAGCATTGAATTTTGAGAATCTACCTAGCAATTCTTTGCTATTCTCCTCTGCCTCAAGGATTTTATGTTTACATAATTACACTTTATTCTTAAATTGCCAGTCTCTTAAGGAAATAGAAACAAGTGCAATTCTCCTCATGCTTCCTGGGCAGCCAATCTCTTTTTATTCTAGTTGGGGTCTACTCTGAAACAAACACTTACAGATACAATTGAGTCAATATGTAGCTGACATAACGTTAAAAGTCAGTATTCACTCTATTGGTCAATCAATAAGAACATATTAAGTGGCTACTATGTGTCAATAACTCCCCAAAGCACTGAAGATACAAAGAAAGAGGGGGAAATGATCACTATGCAGACAGAACTTTTATTTAGATGGAGATACAACAATGATTCTGGTCACCCCTCTTGAGGGGATCTAGTCTGTCCAAATATCCACAGTCAACAAGAAACAGACCTTATGGTCTCTTTCACTATACTGGACACTGTTCCAAATACCCACAATGCCCTATAAATGCTTTGAACCTTATGTTTCCAGAAAAGAAGCACAAACTAGCCTAAGAGAATACATATTCACATTTTCAGCAACAACTCATCCAATCTGCTTTATAGGAGCCACTGAAAAAAAGGAATGATTCCTTTCCATGAGATTTTCTTTGATCTTTCAGAACACACTTAATCTAGGAAGTCCTTAAATTCTTAAGTACTCTTATCAAAGGGCACTTATTCTCAGACAAGCAACACAGTGGGGTTCCAAATTTCCTCTTTTCACAATCACCTCCAGATCAAATTTCCTCAGTTAACAGTCAAAAGCTGATTTTTCTCCATACTGGTGCTACAAACTCCACCTGGATTCTAAGAGCCCAGCTGTGATCGTTTCTGTATCTTTTACATTTTCACCAATAATAAAATTCTTGGCATTTGGAACTTAGCTGTCAAGTTTGCTGATAAAGCATGAGGCTACTAAACAACTAGTTTCCTGCATATAGTTGTTTTGACCTCTACAAATGCTACCAGACCAAAAAGTTGGCTCTAAAAAGTTGTCAGCAACTATGACAGACCCCAAAAGCTGATATATTGACTAAGAAAGGGGCATTTTTATCTAGTCATTTGCCTGCCTATAACCCTTACTCTAAAAGTGTCTTCTCTGACAAATGAGAGTTGTTTAACATCTGATCTCCTTGGCTGAATACAAGCAAAGTAAACAACTTGGCAATGCATAAAGCTGTTTCCCTAGGGTCCAGTATAACCTTGAATATATAATAATGTAGAAGGAAGGCAGCTGAGTTTCATTTGTGCCTACCATCAGAAAGGCAAACCCCCAAGGTTCATTTATTCTTAATAACCTCAGTTCCAGGAGCCCTGTCAGCCTCAGGCTAATGACAAGAACACCACCTGCTTGGGTGGTTGGCTTAGCATAGAGGAATAAGGATCTAATTGAGATTTTAAAAAAATTAACTGTGTTGATTGATGTTAGAGTTTGTTAATGTTTGGACCCCACCAGTCAGATTTTAAAAAGCTGGCTCAGCAATGGTTCCATAGCCTTACAAAACATTCCTTGGCACTAATCAGAAATGACACAGGAGATAAGATGGAGGGAAAGATCCACTTCCTTTCAACCACTTTCCCCTTACTCCCTCATTTCATTATCTCCTCTTATTTTGATCCCTCTGTACTGAAAATCCTAGAAGTCTAATACTATAATCACTTAGAGAAGATATTTTCTTCCCATAAGAAACAAAGGAATTCCATTTATCTTCATTCTTTGTGTCATCTTTCTTGAGCTTCCAAAGTAATTTTCAATCACAGTATTAACCAATTGCTGTATTAGGTTTCAGCTCCATCATCTCCATTCAAGATAATCTGGATAATAATTAATCTTAATAATCCAGGGTATTAATTATTGCTGGGAATAGGAAATTTATTCTCATAAAGATGGTCTTGATTTTGCTAATCATACCTCATGAATACTTCTCCATTTGGAAATTGAAAAAAGCAGAACAAAAACTCCTCTCTTAGTCTCCCTTTTTAGAGGGCTCAAAATGCCAGTCACTCTTTATTTCCCACTATTTACTTGACTTCGGTTCCATCATCTTTATCATGCCCTGACCCTACTCACTTCTCCCTTTCATATGTGTATTATTTTCCTCTATTACATTGTTAATTCCTACAGGTCAGGGACTTTCTTTTTCTTAATTAAATACCTAAGGTTTAACACAATGCTTGGTATTTAGTAGGTACTTAATAAATGTTTATCACATTTTTATTTAAAGTAATATTGAACTACAATGATGTCACAAATATCCCTTGTTTGGGGTTTGAGTTATTTACTGTCATAAAGAAGATGTTATGCCATCTCTTAAAGTAGTCTTAATCTAACATCCACCAACTTCCAAGAGGTCCATGAATAGATTTCAGGAGGTCTGGGAATTGGAACTTTTAATATTGATAATAGCATTTCACTATTAATTCATTTTCTGTGTAATACAATATATTTTATTCATTTAAAAACATTCTGAGAAATGATATATAAGCTTCATCAGACTGGCAAAGAGGTCCATGGCTAGGCAGGAGGAAGTGGTTAAGAATCTTTGTCCTTTGAATATGAAAATATGTTTAGAATGATTGCACATGTTTAAACTATATTGGATTGCTTCTTGGAAAAAAGAGGAGAGGGAGTAAAGTTTGGAACACAAGATTTTGCCAAGGTAAATGTTGAAAGCTGTCTCTGCATGTAAAAAACAATAAAACATTGTTTTAAAAAAAAAAAAAAGAATCTTTGTCCTAAAGAAAGATCTTAACAAGTAGTTCCAGTCCAACTTTAGTCAGTTTATATTTCTTAATGTAATGATGAAGCCTGTGTGATACCTGTCTGGGGCTACGCGCCACTAGAATCATTTCTATTTGGAATTCCAGATCAACTAATATTCTATCCCCTTCTAATGGCAGCAATATTTCTGTTTCTACCTAGCTGGCTCCAACTTCTCCTCAGGTTCTTGTTGCCACAAATCCCAAAGTAGGAAAGATTCCCAACACTCAGTTTGCAGAAGTGGATACTTTCACTTAAGTTCTTGTCCCCTAAGAGTTAATTAATACCACAGTGAATTGATTATGACACCTTCTTAGGGACTAAAAACACTTTGCAAATTATAGCTCTATTTTAAAGTTTTAAAAATACTTTCCTCACAACATTTCTTTGAAATAGATATTTTAAGGATTATTAGAGCTATCATCTACATAGAGTAGATAATCATGGGAATTGTTCAATCAAACTGATAAGTTAATAAGCTGCTGAACTTTTGAAACTTTTGTAAGTACTTTTCTCTATAAAGTAAGGGTATTAACCAGAGAACTGTGGACTTGTTTATAAATTATTTTGACAGCTTTTTTTTTAATGTAATTGATTTTATCTTTTTACATATTTTCTTTTTATTCTTTTTTCTTCATTTTTGTGATTCTTTTTATTTATGATTCTATGTATTTTATCATTTTTAGTTATTTGAGATAACTATATATTTTATTTTTTAAGTTATTTATGATTCTGTTGTTTTATCATACTACCAAAGGGGTCCATGACACAAAAAGTTTAAGCAGCTTTACTATAGAGAATGATACTTTTACTTGGTTACAAGGTCAAATACAACTCAATTAAATTTCAGACATCAGAGCTTTCTCAAGATGAATTGGCTGCTTTGGAGTCATTCTTTTACTTCTTCTACAAGACAGTTTTCACTGATTGACCCCTAAATTTATTGGCTAAGACTCATCTGTCCTCCTTAGGACAGATTTTCATTTCAGTGATTTCATCATCTATCCTAACCTATAAAAGACAACCAAGATAGTAGCATTCATACCATTCATTATCTTATTTTTATTAAGAATTTAAGCATAAAAATAACATTTCTACATGTAAAGAAAAGGAACATGATATAAAAAAATCACAGAGAGCTTTTTAAAAACAATTACATTAAATTTATAACTGACTTATTAGTCTGTTTCCCCTTTTGAATTTTATTTTCTCTTCTAAATATTTTTAATGTTTCACTGATGCTATTTCTTTCTTTTCTTCTTTTCTGTATCACTATCACTAAAGCTCATTCTCTGTTTTGGAAATGTTTTTCCTTTTATTAATTTTTATTATCTGAGGCGTAAGGTAATTTCTCCTACAATTTCAGGTTAAAAGACAATCTTCTGTTAATATCAACTTCATCTGACCAAAACTTGATTCTTGAAATAATAAAACTAAGGGAAGACTGGTATTCCTGCAATAAAAGCCAAAGGGGAGTTTGAGTTCTACAAAGTGATTTAGTTAATTGTTAGCTCCCCTAGTTATGTATGTAAAGAAAAATTTCCTTAAAATTAGTGTTCTTGGTTATCTTGATGACATGTAATATTATCCTTCCTCCTTAATCAACCTATTATGAGCCCTTTAAATGTAATTTTAATCTATAACTTGCTTAGTTTACCTATAGTCTATTTAACTAGATTTGTTATGAGATTATAATTTTGCTTAACTAAATTTGTTGAACCTTTATGACATTGAAGGAAATATGATATGATGAATCTGTCTTTTCTTTAACTTTTATGACTTAAGAAGAATGTTCAAGATTGGAATATGTAAAAGAATTATTTCAAGATATCAAGTAGATGAATAGCTGAAAATAAAGGTATGAATGTATTATGTGCACCAAAGAAAAGTAAATGGTCACTCTGGTTTCTTCATATGCAATCTATTCACAATATTCAAGTCTTCTACTCCTTCTTTAGTGAGGAATGTCACCGTGTATTGTGAAAGTTTTTCTCTTCATCTTTCAGTGTTTCTTTCTGACTTGAATTCCCTAGAAACCTTTCAGTTACTGCTGAAATTTGTTGGAGCATCCCTTGAATGCAAATAATTTATGAAATATTGAAGTTTAATTTTCTATTAAAACAAACTTATTTTATGTTAAGAAAAATACAGAAAACATTTCCATATAAAATGTAGAACAAAGAAAAGGATTGTATCTAAAGCCAGAAATTTCAATTATGTATAGCTTAAAAAAAAAATTATGAAATAAATTCAACAGGCCATTTCCACGCCTATCCTGCTTGTCTGTGCTCCCTTGTGAACTTTATTCTGTGTTTTGCTTTGTTTCACTTAGGAGTGGGGGGAGGGGAGAGAGGATAATGTTATGATGCTCCTTTTCTTTATTTTTTTGGCCAACACTGTCCCTAGCTTCACTCTCTTCTATCTCCAAATCATCACCCACACCTACCTCCAAAAAAGAAAAACACAATCTTGGCAATAAATAAGCATAGTCCAGCAAAATAAATTCTCACTATATCATACTAAAAACATATGTCTTATTCTTCATCTTCAGTATATCACTGCTTCAGGGTGAAGGGTGGGGAAGGGATGCAGAACATAGTTGTCTGGAATCTTGGTTCAACATTGCATTGATTGGAATTGCTAAATCTTACAAAGTTGTCTTACTTTATAATGTCATTGTTCTTTGGAAAATTCTTCTGATTTGATCACTTTAACATACATGTCTCCCCAGGTTTCTCATTCCTGTCATTTTTTTTTACGGCACAATAATAATTCATAATATATAGTGACTTTTTCAGTCATTCTCTTACTGTTCAATGCCATTTTCTTTCTTTCCAGTTCCTATTAACTATGACAAAATGTTTCTATAAATATTTTCATATAGAAAATACATTCTTCTCTTTAATCTCATCTGGATGTAAGTATTAGGGGTTATCACTGGGTCAAAGGCTATGCAAATTTAGCAATTTTGAAGTCATATATAGTTCCCATATGCTTTTCAGAATGACTTCCATTCAAGACTCTACTAATAATGCATTAATGAACTTATTTCCTCATTACCCCTCAAATAATTGTCTTTTTCTTTTTCTATAATTTTTACCTATCTGGAATCTCAGAGTTGCCTTGACTCACAATGATTAATGACAGAGAGCATTTTTGTCATAGGTTTGTTTTTCATTTGTATTTTTTCCATTTCCATTTGTATTTGAAATTTTCTTGTTCATCTCCTTTGACTATGTTTTGGGGAATAGCTATCATTTATATCTTTGTATCATGTATATTTTAGACTGTTGTTCAATTATTTCAATCATATGAGCCTCTTGGTGACTCCATTTCTTTTGATTCCTTTCAATTCTAGGCAAAAGCAGTAGAATCCTACCTTGAAAGCAAAATTCCAAAACTGATATTGCAGTTAGCTTCAGCAAGACCTGTGTCATGTAGTCTTCCCTATAACATTGTGAGCTCCTAGAGGATGTTGGCTATTTTTAGATCTTTCTTTGAATCCTCAGGGTTTAGAACAGTTTCTGGCCCAAAGTACTACTTTGCTTAACTATTTATTTACTGAACTAAATTAAGCTGTGAATCTAATTCCTTTGTCTCCCCAGAGAATTAGATAGGGAGGAAAAGAGAGAAGTCAGATGAGGCAGAAGGATTATGCCCTAGGTGTTAGTAATAATATTTGTATGTTTATTTTTTCTATACATTAGAAATAAAGATTCTATGTAATAGCTAATCTGACTCAAATGTTTAAATGGAACCGAGGTACAAGGGACTCCTAAAATTGAGAAAAGAATATCAGTTGGGACTAGACTCAAGCACAGAAACTAATTTCCTTAAAGATTTCCTTAAGGATACTGGAGAATCCTGGGGAAAGAGTAAATGTAGCATGTATGGCCTCTAAGTAGTGGGCCAGGAATAGTCTTTTATTTTTACATAAATGGGATAAACTGAGTAAAGATCTCTCATAAGAATGTGGTCTTCACTTATGCCTTAATTGTGACTTGGGATTTTGCAATAACAAATTGAGATATAGCTAAAAGTTTCAAATGTTTTATTATCTTAGTTAAACCTGCATTCCCTTTCTGTCCCCTACCCCAACTTTTTCATTAGCTTTCCTATTATGGTAAAGAATGTGTCATTGGCTAGTATTCTTTGTTTCTGGGGGTAGATTTTTAGTCTCTGGGTAGATTTCCACTTTAGGATGTAAGCCTACACTCCCCAGCCAATGGGATAAAAGGTCAGAAGAGGTTGGAGATTTCCCTGCTATATATTCTATATAATCCTGTGTTTGCAATTTGTGCTTTGTACTCCTCTAATGAGGACACCTTGTCTTTTGGGAGTTGCCCTTTCTTGAGATCATGGTAAATCTTTTTTACTTTTACTTTGAGGGGGTCTCTGACTTTAATTTGGGTAAGGGTTGCTATCCCATAATAGATATATTTTAAAAGAAAAATAAACTCTGTGCAAGAGATACTCATGGTTTTTGTGTGCAATCCGCCATTTCTATCCCATTTTGTATTTGAAAATGCTGATTTTATTAATATTCATTAATTTCAGTTTTAATAAAATTAAATTGTGGTCATTTCCTGTTTTCTATATACTGGATATAACTTCCTGTCACAGAAATGTCTATATCTGGGCTTCCTCTTTCATAAAATTTGATTGTATTAGGTAACTGTTGAGGTCCCTTCTTGCTCTAAATTCTATCATCTTGGATTCTTATAAGAAATTAAGTACAGAAAATGAATACCATTGTTTTCCCTTTTTTGTCATCTTTACTGATCTGATGGGCATTAAAGTAAATTCTAGAGTTTCCTTAATTTGCATACATTTCTCTATTTATTAGGTATTTATGTCACTTTTCATGTAGTTATTGATAAGTTAGATTTCTTCGTTTGAAAATTGCCTGATCAAGTGTAGTGAACTTTTTCTTCTCAAAACGCAGCCAGGTGATAAAAGTTCAGATCTTTTATTATCTCCAATATAGCCCGGTTAGTTTAGAGGTCTATCTCTCTGCTTGGTTCCAAGAGCTCCCTCCGAATGTCGCCAAATCCAAAGGTCTGGTCCTTCAGCCTCTGCCTCTGCTTTCTTCTGCCTCCAACCAGCACAGAGATGGAATGAATCTCTTGTTTCCTTCACTTGGGGCTCGGCTAGCTTTCTGGTGAGTCTTTCAGACCAGCTTGGTCTCAGTGGGAGGCGTGCAGGAGCCCAGCCACCTATCACAGTGGTGTGAGATGAAGATGAATCTGGTTGTCCACTGAACTCTCAACTCGTAGCTTCTTCCTCTGAAAACTCTTCTTCTGCCACCAGCAGCCAAGTGGAAAATATTCTGCCTTGCCTCGGAGAGAGGGCTTCTGGCGTAATTCCGCTGAAATCTGTCAAAGTGCTCTCTGTCTGCACCAGAGTGCTCCTCTCCAATGCAGCTGAACTCTCTTCTGAGACCAGCCAGCCAAGTGGAAAATATATTCTGGAATAGCTCTCTCTTCATTGGCCTTATATGTGAATCTTCTGAGAGAATGGGATTATGGATTTTCTCCCATAGTGCTCTCTGGCCCAAAGAGCTTTAAGGGAGGTGTGAACACAAAGGTGTAAACACAAGCATTGTACTAATTAGTTCTACTTAGTACCTTGTTTCAGGTTCTGGCCAAAATCTTCTTGTAAGATTAGATCAACTCTAATTAATTAGCAGTTTGTAAGGATTCCAACAATCAAGGAAATAAGCAGATACAAAACCTAATGATGAAACATGACAGGAGTATGATAGAGGTGTTCAAACCAGTTTGAGGGAACAAATAAAGATATAAATATTTATACTTCAGAAATTGGCAAATGCTACAAAATTAGGCTTTGGTTTATGTTTTGTTGATTGTCTTGACTTAAACAAATAATGCAACATGTAAATAATGCTGAATAAACTTAAAAATTTGTCACACTTATTCACCAACATACTTGTGAATGTTACCAACCTCTTAATAGAGAGATAATAGATTCAGCTTGCACATTGATAGACCTGTTTTTGGACATGGCCAATAAAGAATTTTTTTGTTTAGTTTTGAATATATGTTACAAGTGATTTCTTCCCCCCCCCCCCCCGCAAAAAAAAAGGAGGGCACAAGGGGAAAAAGGAAGGAAAGAAAATATATTTTTGGTTTCTGTTCATTACAAAAATAAATTAAAATTTTTAAAACACCTCTTCACATCCTATTTATTTAAGGAATGAATCTTATTCTTATAAATTTGAATCAAATCCTTTCTTATCTTAGAAGCGAGATCTTTATCACAGAAATCTACTACAAAGATTTCTTCCAGTTTACTATTTCTTTTCTAGTTAAAATTGTATTTGCTTTGTCTGAAGAAAACATTTTTCATGATACATCATAAAAATTCTCCATTTGATTTTCTATGATCCTCATCACATATTTGGACATGAACTCTTCCTTTCATTATAAATTCAAAGGGTAATTTCTTCTTTGCTCCTCTACCATGGCTCAACTGTCTCTTGATTCTGCTCATGTGGATTCTTTCTCCCTTCAGTAAGTTGTTCCTGGAACATCCATTTTTGAGGAAGACCACAAACAAGTTCCTCCAGCATTCTCTAGATTCAGATATCATGCTCTCACCTGAGTACCTACTTCCTAATACTATGCCCTACTTTTCAGCTCCATTTTTTTTGGGGGGGGAGGGTTTCCTTCATTAAAATGTTAGTTCTTTACTCTTAAGAACAGGGACTCTTTTACTTTTTGATTCTATTTGTATCCCTAGAATTTATTTAAATTCCTGAGATAGAGTCAGCACTTAATAAATGCTTGATTGGCTGACATATTATATGGCCTATTATATCTAAGTCATGTGTACTATTGATACTTATTTTGTAATATGGTATATGTATTAGTTTAAACATAATTTATACCAGACTGCTTTCTACTTTTTGGGGGAATTTCTGCCAAATAGAAAGAATTTTACCTCACTAGTAGACTCTTTGGATTTACTGAATGCTATTCAGATTCTTTCCTATATATAGTATCTTTTTCATTGATCAACCTCTCTTTTTTTAAGTAGTAATCAACTCATTTTGCTGATTATTAGTTCGTAAAATAGTTAGATATAGCACCTTTGGATTTTTTCATCATTTCTTTCTTAATTCTTTACCTTTAGTGATTATATGATAAATACTGATATGAATGTGTTGTCTATGATAGCTTTCAGCATAATGTATCTTACCTGCCTATTGTGTTTTCTAAATCCATTCTGCCATTCATCTCCATTTTATATGTGAGTTCATCCCATTCACATTCACAGTTATGATAAACAGCCTCTTCTCTTGTACTTTCTCCCTTCCTTGACCATTACACCACTCTTCATAAAGAAAAGGAAGAGAAGAGAAAAGGTGTATACTCAGCATCAGTACTTATATTTGATAAAATCTGCTTCTATTCCCCTACTCCCTTTATATTGCAATATGCCAGTGCTCAAATCACAGATTTTTACCCTTTCTTCCCTAATTTTTAAATTCCTCTTCTAAATCTACCTTTTGATGTTAGTTTTTTCTTTTTTTGCTTTTTATTAAACATTCCTCTTATTCATCTCTCTTCTTTTTTCCTATTCCCTTCTATTTTCCTATTGAGTTAAATATTTCTAAACCAAAATCCTTGTCTCTTTACATTAGAATGTGTGAACATTTCTGATGGAAGTAAAGTTCAAATGCTGCTCTCTGCACTCCTTCCTCTCATTTGCATAGTATTTCACCTGTACACTCTGCTCATGTGATATTAAAATTCACCCAACTATTTCCTTCCCTTTTATGCATTTACATATTAATTTCCCCCCTCCTTTTTTATCTTCTTTTCAGATCATCAAAATATAACAAAATTACTTTTGGGTCCTCCATCCTATCTTCTTCTATAATTCTTGATAACTTTAGAGTTCTTGTATTATCTCATCCATATGAATATCTCATCCCTGTATAGCTTCTTCTGATTTCTTCCTTATATTTACTATTTCATGTTTTTCTTGACTCTTATATTTGTATTTCAAAGTTTCTACTCAACTCTTCTCTTTTCATCAGATATTCTTGGAACTTCTCTATTTCATTATAGATCCATTTCTCCCAGTATGAAATCATACTAAATCCTACTGGGTATATAAGTCTTGCTTGTAAGCCTAAATTTTATTTTGTTTGTTTGTTAGGAGTATTTCTTGTTGTTTATTTGTTTGCCTTTGGGAAGATTACATGCTAAATCTCTGTTCCTTTATGCCAGTAATTAACAAATTTTACATGTTCCTGATTGTGGATACTTGATCCTCTTCTTCTCCAGAAGCTTGCAATGTATTTTCTTTTCTCAAAAAACTCTTCAATTTTGGTTATGACATTCATAGGAATTTTCATTTTGGAATTTCATTGAGATAGTGGGTAATTTATATTTTTACTTTGCTCTCTGATTCTAATAGATCTGGGCATTTTTAAATTTATGATTTATTGAAAACTTTTATCGCAGCTCATTGTTTTTGGTTATAGTTTTTAGGTAGGTCACTAATTCTCTTTTTTAAATAGCTTTTTATTTACAAGTTATATGCATGGGTAATTTTACAGCATTGACAATTGCCAAATTTTTGTTCCAATTTTTCCCCTCCTTTGCCCCCCACCCCCTCCCCGAGATGGCAGATTGACCAATACATGTTAAATATGTTAAAGTATAAGTTAAATACAATATATGTATTAATGTCCAAACAGTTATTTTTCTGTACAAAAAGAATCAGGCTTTGAAATAGTGCATTATTATCCTGTGAAGGAAATAAAAAATGCAGGTGGACAAAAATATAGGGATTGGGAATTCTATGTAATGGTTCATAGTCATCTCCCAGAGTTCTTTCACTGGGTGTAGCTGGTTCAATTCATTACTGCTCTGTTGGAACTGGTGTGGTTCATCTCATTGCTGGAGATAGCCACATCCATCAGAATTGGCCATCATATAGTATTATTATTGAAGTATATAATGATCTCCTGGTCCT
Source organism: Antechinus flavipes (assembly GCF_016432865.1). NCBI lineage: Eukaryota > Metazoa > Chordata > Mammalia > Dasyuromorphia > Dasyuridae > Antechinus > Antechinus flavipes. Next base: position 338,034,073 of record NC_067399.1, read on the forward strand.
GCTCATTTCACTCAACATCAGTTCATGTAAGTCTCTCCAGGCCTTTCTGAAATCATCCTGCTGGTCATTTCTTCAGGTCACTAATTCTTAAAAGATCTTTTCTTGATTCATTTTCTAGGTCAGCTTTCATATGAGATAGCTTACAGTTCAAATTTATTTTGGTCTTCTAATTTTGTCGAATATTTTTGTTGTCTCATGGAGTCATTAACTTTTTATTGGATCCATTCCTATTTTCAAGGGGTTTGGTATTTGGTAAAGTTTCTTTTTTAATTTGTTTATTTATTTATTTTTAATTCTGTTAAACTTTTTTTTATTAATTGAAACTTTTTATTTACAAAACATATGCATGGGTAATTTTTCAATATTGAAACCTTTTGTTCCAAATTTTCCCCTTCTTATCCCCACCACCTCCTCTGGTAAGCAGGTAATACAATACATATTAAATATGATAAAATATATGTTAAATCCAATATATGTATACATATCTATACAGTTATCTTGCTGCACAAGAAAAATAGATCAAGAAAGAAGAAAAAACTGAGAAAGAAAACAAAATGCAAACAAACAACAACAGAGAGAATGAGAATACTATGTTGTGGTCCACATGCTAATTCTGTATTTCCTGCCATCTTAATAGCCCCAAATTATACTTTTCTCTTTCCTTTTCCCCTTTCCCTCCCCCTCAGTATTTTATTTATGAGTTCTCCCCCATTAGAGACCCTCCACCTTTCTTTACCTTTCCCCTACTATTTCTCTCTTCCCTTCTATTTAGCCTACCCTTTGCCTCTTCCCCTTTCCCCTCCCACTTTTTTATAATGTGAAAGAAATTTCTTGGTGAAACCAAATATGTCTAATATTCTTTCTTTGAGCCAAATCTGATGAAAGTAAGATTCACACAATGTTCATCACCTTCCCTTCTTTCTCTCAATTATAATAGGTTTTTTTTGCCTCTTCCTGAGATGTAATTTCCTTCCACTTTCCCCTTTTTTCCAGTACATTCCCCTTTCCACTGCTAATTTCTTTTTCATATTATAATAGTAAAATCAGATATATATCTATGTATACCCATAACAGAGATACGGTTCTCAAGAATTCATTTCTTTTTTTACCTTTTTATGCTTCTCTTGAGTTCTATATTTGGAGGTCAAAATTTTTATTTAGTTCTGGTCTTTTCATTAGAAATAAATGAAATTCCCCTGTTTCATTGAATGTCCATCTTCTTTCTGAAAGAAAAATGTTCAATTTAGCAGGGTAATTTATTCTTGGCTGCATTCCAAGTTCCTTCGCTTTTTAGAATATCAGATTCCAGGCCCTTTGATCTTTTAAAGTAGAAACTGCAGTTCTGGGTAATCCTTATTGTAGCTCTTCAGTGTTTGAATTGTTTCTTTCTGGCTGCTTTAAATATTTTTTCCTTGGTCCAATAGTTCTGAAATTTAGCCATGAAATTCCTTGGGGTTTTAACTTTGGGGACTTTTTCAGGAGATATTCAATGAATTCTTTCACTGGTTATTTTATCTTCTGATTCTATGACATCTCAGCTGTTCTTTTTGATGATTTCTTGAAAAATAGTGTCTAGGTTCTCTTTTTCATCATACTTTTCAGGGAGTCCAAAAATCTTCAGATTGTCTCTCCCACATCTATTTTCCAGGTCAGTTGTTTTCCCAACTAGGTATTTTACATTTTTTTTCTATTTTTTTTTCATTTGTTTTGGTTTTGCTTGATTGACTCTTGTTGTCTCACTGAGTCATTCATTTCCATTTGTTCATTTCTGAATTTTAGTGAATTATTTTCTTCATTTGCTTTTTTTTTTTACTTCTTTTTGTATTTCTCCAATTGAATTTTTAAATGAGTTGCTTTGTTCTATGGAAATTTTTTTTTCCATTTCACAAATTCTGTTTTTTAAGGAAGTTATTTTCTTCTTCTGTTTTACAAATTCTGTTTTCCTGGGAGTTATTTTTTTTAATTTTATCAAATCTATCTTTTAATGAGTTATATGCCTTTTCCAAACCTACTTGCAAAGTTTTCATTTTTCTTCTAATTCTCTTTTAAAATCCTTTTTAATTTATTCTAGGAAAGCCTTGTGTGATGGGGACCTCTCTGCCATTTTGGCTCCACCCCAGGAAGGCCTGAGAACTTTTTCTTCTTTTTTTTTTCACTTTTTTAAAATAACTTTTTATTGATTGAACTCATGCAGGGTAATTTTTTACAACATTATCCTTTGCATTCACTTCTGTTCCGATTTTTCCCCTCTCTCCCTCCACCCCCTCCCCAGATGGCAAGCAATCCTTTACATGTTGAATAGGTTACAGTATATCCTGGATACAATATACGTGTGCAGAACTGAACAGTTTTCTTGTTGCACAGGGAGAATTGAATTCAGAAGGTATAAATAACCTGGGAAGAAAAACAAAAATGCAAGCAGTTTATATTCATCTCCCAGGGTTCTTTCTTTGGGTGTAGCTGCTTCTGCCCATCTTTGATCAATTGAAACTGAATTAGCTCTCTTTATCGAAGTGATTCACTTCCATCAAAATACATCCTCAAACAGTATCATTGTTGAGGTATGTAATGATCTCCTGGTTCTGCTCATTTCACTTAGCATCAGTTCATGTAAGTCTCGCCAGTCCTCTCTGTATTCATCCTGCTGGTCATTCCTTACAGAACAATAATATTCCATAAAGTTCATATACCACAATTTACTCAACCATTCTCCAACTGATGGGCATCCATTCATTTTCCAGCTTCCAGCCACTACAAACAGGGCTGCCACAAACATTTTAGCACATAAGGTCCCTTTCTCTTCTTTAGTATCTCTTTGGGGTATAAGCCCAGTAGAAACACTGCTGGATCAAAGGATATGCACAGTTTGATAACTTTTTGAGCATAGTTCCAAATTGCTCTCCAGAATGGCTGGATGTGTTCACAATTCCACCAACAATGTATCAGTGTCCCTGTTTTCCCACTTCCCCTCCAACATTCCACATTATCTTTCTCTGTCACTCTAGCCAATCTGACAAGTGTGTAGTGATATCTCAGAGTTGTCAATTTGCATTTGAGAACGTTTTCTAATTTGTTTATTTAAAACAAATACAAAATAGAAAAAAAAAGAAAAAAAGATTGTCATGTTCCCAGTAGAACATTGGGGAGGATTCATAGTATGTAACAATAAATTTGTATTTCAAGAAAGCTTATATAAATAATAGAAGACATTATATTCATGACTGTTCATCTTTGCTTTCTTGTAGGTTTTTTTTTGTTCTCTGATGTTCACTTTTTATTTTATTCTTTTTTCCTCTTTCATCTTCCTTATCTCCTCCAAGCAGGCTGAAGTTAAGCACAGGTATATTTATATATTGATATAATGATACATACATATATATGTACACACACATACATGCATATTGGTTGTTGTCCTTCATTCTCAAGGAGTACCAAAATGACATTACCATGTTAGAATCAAGTTATGTGTACACCTTGTAATGAGTTCATAAAGTTCTGCCACAGGTCGAGCACAAATAGTCCCTATGAACATTTGGGGTGGCTTCTCTAGCTTTGTGCATTTTGTGTTTCCTCTGGGCTAATTCTATTCTGCTTTGCTCATAGAGAATAGAAACTTCTCTGATAAGGATACACCATGTTGTGCCAGTATCTCCTATGTAACACAATAAATTCTAAAGTTTTTAAGAGATACTTTGAGATTGTCCTTGTTTTTTTTCTTGCAACATTGTGAGTGCTTACCCTGTGTGAGTTTTCCATAAAATATTTTTGGGGGCAAATATACATTTGGCATTTGAACAATGTGGCCAGCCTAATAGAGTTTTGCTCTCTGCAGTATGTTTGATATCTTCTCTTATCAGGTGATCTTCTGAATCCTTTTAAAACAATTCAAATGGAAGTGATTCAGTTTCCTGATATAGTGCTTATATAATGTTCAAGTTTCACAGGTATATAACAATGAGAGCAACACAATAACACTATAAACTTTCAATTTGGTAGTCAGTCTAATACCTTTTCTCTCCCACACTTTCCTTTGGAGCCTCCCAAACACCTCAATGTTTTGCTTTGGCAATGCATGCGTCAATCTCATTATCAATATTCATTATTAGACAGTATACTGCCAAGGTAAGAGAAATTACACATAGCATTCAAAACTTTATCATTTGCTGTAACTAATAGTTCCACATATTAATGATGTAGGGCTGGTTGATGAAGGACCTGTGTTTTCTTGGTGTTAATTGTTAGGACAAAATTAGCACAAGCAGCAGAGAATTGATCCATGATTGTTGCATCGCAGCTTCAGACGCTTCACTGAACACAGATTATCTGAAAACAAAAAATCATGCACCAACACTCCCTCCACTTTAGTTGTGGCTTGTAGCCTTTTCAAATTGAAGTATTTACCATCAGTGCTGTAACTGACCTTTATGCCATGTTCATCTTCACTGAAGGTGTTTGACAACAATGGCTAAAAATATCATGCTGAAAAGGATGGGAGCAAGCACACAACCTTGTTTCACTCCACTGGCGGCTGGGAAGTACAAGAGTATTATCCATTGTCCAGAACCTGAGTAAGCATTGCATCCCGAAACTGACATATGATACTGATGAAATTTTCTGGGCAACCTAATTTTTTTCTTTTTCTTTTTTTAAAATTATTATAGCTTTTTATTTACAAGATATATGCATGGGTAATTTTTCAGCATTGACAATTGCAAAACATTTTCTTCCAGTTTTTTTCCTCCTTCTCCTCACCTCCTCCCCCAGATGGAAGGTTGACCAATACATGTTAAATATGTTAAAGTATAAGTTAAATACAATATATGTATACATGTCTATACAGTTATTTGGCTGTACAAAAATAATCAGACTTTGAAATAGTGTATAATTAGCCTGTGAAGGAAATAAAAAATGCAGGCGGACAAAAATAGAAGGATTGGGAATTCTATGTAATGGTTCATAGTCATCTCCCAGAGTTCTTTCTCTGGGTATAGCTGGTTCAATTCATTACTGTTCTATTGAAACTGATTTGGTTCACCTCATTGTTGAAGATGGCCACTTCCATCAGAATTGATCATCATATAATGTTGTTGTTGAAGTATATAATGATCTCCTAGTCCTGCTCATTTCACTCAGCATCAGTTTATGTAAGTCTCTCCAGGCCTTTCTGAAATCATCCTGCTGGTCATTTCTTACAGAACAATAATATTCCATAATATTCATAAACTACAATTTATTCAGCCATTCTCCAATTGAAGGACATGCGCTCCGTTTCCAGTTTCTGGCCACTACAAAGAGGGTTAGGCAACCTAATTTTGACATAATTTTCCATCAGTCCTAGTAATTGACTATAAGAAGTCTTGACTAAAACTACAAATGTTGTATTCTGCTCCTGACATTTCTCCTGGAATCAGGAATCAGGCAGTAAACACTATATAGACTATTTCTCAATTCTTTCTGAAGCCACAGTGGCTCCTTCCATATATAGGATCAACCTATTAAGGAAGACTCTGACAAGAATCTTGCCAGCAATAACTAAGAAAGAGATTTCCCTGTGAATATCACAGAACAATCTATTCCCTTTACCTTTATAAAGATGTGCAATGGAGGCATCTTTGAACTCCTAGTCCATAAGCTCCTCTTGCCATATAATCTGCAAAATTTCAATCAGATTTTTTATGAGCAATGGACCAACCCACCCCACCTTGTAGTGGGGGAATAGAATCCGCAATAGAATCAAAACCTCTTCTTCAGGTAGAACTTCATCTAGGGAGGGATTGATTTCCACCTGAGGTAAACAGATGGTAAACAGTCAGTGGCTTCAGTATTGATTGCTGATGGTCTGTTGAGAACATTATAGGAACCTTCAGCCCTTCTCTCTATCATCAGATGCTTTTCACTAATCAATGTGGCTCCATCAGCACTGAGTAGTTGAGATGCACCATAGGTGTTGGGGCCACAAATAGCCTTCAATGCATCATAAAAGCACTTTAGATTGTTACTGTCAGCATAAAACTGAATTTCAACATAAAAGTGAATTTCATCTGCCTTCTTACTGAGCCAAAAATCCTGCATTTAAGTTTCACTTATACTTGATTTTTGATTAAATTAATGCTATATTTATAGAGAAGAATGAACTATCCTGCTGGTACATCCTGTAGAGTTCTCATTTTTCATTCAGCACCTTCTGAATTTCCCCATCATTTTCATCAAACAAATCTTGACATTTGTAAGTGTTCTGACCCAGATGAGCAAGTGCAGTGCTATATACCAATTGTGTGTTGTTTCAATTTAATCTTCCAAGTTAGCAACAAACTGTTACAAGAACTACTCTAATCTATTGACATTAAATCTTCTGGTAGTCTTTTTTTTTGCCATGGGGTTGCTACTTTTATTAAATGTAAATATTAAGTATGGGGAAAATAAGTTCATGATTAGTCTAGCACTCTGTCTCACATATTGCCTTCATCATTCTCACATCCTATCTATTTTTCTTCCTATAATCACAGTCTCTTAAATGCCAATGTTTTTTATTGTATTTAGATAAATAAAAGATAGGGTTGGTGATGAGAAGGTTATCATATGCACAATTTTCAGTAGTAAGTGATCATTGCTGTTGATTTTTCCAATTCCATTCCTTCCAAGGACTCTCTGCCATGTCTGGTAGTTTAAGACTCCTCTACCATTAAAGTGACCCAGGTTATAGGCTTGTCCTCTTTTTGCACATTGATGATAAGTTGCCAGGTCATCATAAAATTTTTCTTTGACCTCTTCAGGATTTGTCATTATGGGAGCATAGGCACTGATAGTGATGACATAATGTTTTCCTGCAAATGGCAATTGCATTGTCACGAGCCTTTTATTCACTCCTTTTGGTAGGCATAAAAACTTTGATTCAAGATTTTGATTCACTTTGATTACAAAGCCTACACCAACTTCTACGCAACCCCATTCATGGTAGTTAGTCTAAAAAACATGTCCAGCTCCAACTTCATTAATTTAGATTTTATTTGTCAGCCTTGTTTCACTCAAAACTGCTATTTATATGTTTGTCTTTTAGTTCTACTGGCTTTTGTGTTGTTTATCAGTATATACACATTCCATGTACTGATGATGAGTAGAATCAAATTTGCAGAAGTTTTTGTGCTTTTTTGTGCTTGAACCACAAGATGGGATCCTCATCTGAAACCGTAATCAGGCCAGGGTTGGATAAACTGACAATTTTTAGGGCACCTTTTCTAGCCCCTTCCTCACACATAGAAGTGAACAGTGAGAATTTTAAAAGGCTTTATTCTTTGCATCCAGTGAGTTGCCAAATCCCACTGCTGCTTCACGTGAGTTGACCCTATGGCCTGGGCTGCTGGGATGCAGGGTTATCACTACAGCTTCCAGTGTATTTATACCTGTTGCTTCATCACTTGCCTCTCACTACAGAACTTTGAGATAAATAAAAATGGTAAAGTTATATGAGTAATATTTTTTGATTTTGAAACCAGACTATTCTCTTTCCTTATCAGGAAGAGCCATAAAAAGTACACAAAAGGGTATCAAAAGGAAGCTAGCTCTCCTAGACTGTCTTGTTTGTATAGTATACAGTCTACCTCTTACCTCTAAGACTGTCTAGTTAGCATCTTTAAACAACTTTTAAGATTTTGATTAATATATCTTTAGCAGCTCTGGGCTCTAGTCAGCCACCTTTATCTCTCCAAAATAATTCCTAATTCTTCTTCTATATCATAGATCCTGCCTACGGCTCCCTGAGCCTTTATAAATTATGTACCCCAAATGCAAACTACTCATTCATTTATGACTCTGCCTTGTAATTTAATAAGCCCATGAAGCTGTTTACGTAAATAAATAACTCTCCTTTCCTTGATAACTCCTTTTTGGGACTAAGTCTGCCATGAAGTGGGCACCTCACAGCGTCTTCCCCTAATGGCTTCTTCTTCCTGGTTAATTGTAAGTTCCATTAAGGAACTTTGCCATAATAAATAGCAAAACATTGTAATCTGTGATAGACATCTTGTCATAGTTGCTCAATGTCATAAATTGAATCTCTATTATACTATTTTTACATAATATTCTTTTTGCAATTCATTGTTCTCCCAAGTCTATTTCATATTTACCACTCCCTCCTGGTGCTGATTTTACCTCATCAATTTAAGTAAGGCCAAGGTCCATGAAGTCACCAGCCTTATACTCTCTTCCAGAGGTATCACCGTACAATGGCAAGAATCAAGATGACTGGTAATAAATCAAGATGCAGTGGATGACTGGCATCTTTGAGGTCTAACCAAGGTCTGAGCACTCCACCAGTGCCTGCTTCAGCTGCTTTCATAACATCAGAACAAATTGTCTCTTCAGTCTATTGCACCAGGGGAAATTTTCACATGTCTGGTGTAGACACTCCCCAATTCACCATAGGATTTGAGAGCTTGGTTTTCCTCATTCTAGTTTAGCCCATCTGCTTAAACAATTTATTAGGATGTGATCATTATTCATACTACAGCTTCTTGGGGCATAGGTGAGAGTTAGGTGAATGAAGTGGAAAATAAACCTAAAAAGAACTCAGCAGCCCTCAGAGCAGAGGTACTAGTCTTCTCTGAACACAGCTACACCCCATGAGATTATCTTAGGAGCTAATGCCAGACAGGGATCATGCATTTGAGATTTTTAGATTTTTGTATTCATTTTTGAAGAAGTGAAAGAAATTGTACATTTCTTGTGTAAAAAACACAAAGGAACACTTTGCATAGAATCTATTTCTATTAGTTTCATTTGCATGACAAAATATTTTAGTTTTGGGTTCTTTGGAATCAGTTTTTAAACTTCCAATTTGTCTACTCAAATCATTAGGATTTATATCCAAACATACATGATATATATATATATATATATACATATATATATATATATATATATGTATATATATATATATATGTTAAGTTTGGTAATGTCTATTAATCAAATCAAACTAATCTGATATGTATAAGTTTCTGAAAAGATTTTGGTCAAAGATAGAACAATTGGCTAACATGAAATCTGAAGGGTTTTCTTTGACCTTTCTTCATCCATGCTATTCCTTTATCAGAAGATTTATTTCTTTTATACTAACAACTGAAGGATTGATTTAAAGGTCTGGCTACAGAGGAGAGAGGTAATTGATCCAATTTTATTTCTATCTCCTCTTTTATGTCTTTCCTTTCCATTTCTTTTTTCTATGGCATATCAGAGACTCCAAGGAATAGGAATCACAGATTTAAAGTTGGAAAGGAGCATTAGAAGTCATCTAATTCAACCTTCTTTTATTACTAATAAGAAACTGATAAATTATGTTACTTATCCAAAGTCATAGAGATAGTAAATATTACATAAGGATTTGAACTTTGGTCCTCTATCCAATGCTTGTTCCATTTCTCGAAATGAGGAGCCCACCATCTTCCAAGTCATCTCTCCCCTCATCCTAATTTCCTTGCTGTCAACGGACAACAGATCCAACTTTATCTTTTCAGTATGGAAAGCTGTAATGTTTTAGGACCAGTTCATAATAAGGAATATAAAGTTTGCCGCACAGTGAGACAGTGCATTTGAATCAAAAGTGCAGCAGTCTTTTGAAGCAAGAATTTTACCTTTTTTCCTCTCCCAAGAACTCTTCTGCACTTGTCAGTACCATAGAAGCATTAGAGCATTTTCTTTAAGCCTATTAGACTTCACCTAAGTTTTTCTTTTTCATTTTGCTCCTTAAGATATGTAGTGAATTTAACTTTATTGTTCATATTTGAATGGGCTATGATTTATATATTAATATGTTAATGAATTGTGGAATTGTACAAAGTACCTCCTTAACTCTTAAGTAAACAGAAAATGGCAGGTCTAAAAGGAAATGTCTTAATAACTAGATTAACACTTAATAGCTTTTTTGTCTAGTGGATAATGGGATTCACCCCAACTCAGCAAATAGAAGTGAGGTGAAAATTCCTTTCCCTGAATTTATATGGATTTAAAAGCTACTCTCATTAAGCTCAGGCAGGAGTAATTGGGACTTTTAAAAATGCTAATGGATTTACAAAAAAAGACATCGACTTTTGTGTAGGGCTTATGGTAAGTGATCTTGAGATCACTGAAGATTAATGAACTGATATGGTAACAGGAATATTGTTTTAAGAACAATTTGTATGACTTAGTCACTAATTATAAATGTTATATTTGTAAATACCCAAATTAATTACAAAGGACATATGAAGGAAGCTTCTATCTCTATCCAGAGAAAGGGCTGATAAATAAAAGTATATGTGAGTATGCATATATGTGTGTATGTGTTATATATGTAATGGTTTACATATATACATATTTGTGCCTAATAGTAGCCATTTCTAGAGCACAGGGTAGATGAGGGAAGGGAAAAAAGGTAAATAAGAAAATTATATGATAAGACAACTTTATTATATATTAAAAAGAAGTAGTAAGTTGTACATAATAGATTTGCAGTTTCATATACAATTATCATTTTTTCTGTTCTTTGCTATGGCAATTTTTATTTTATTCTTGAGTTCAGGATAAAATAAATTTTAAAAAAAATTTTAAAAGAAGATTAATGAACTGGGACACCATGAAAGAACTAGGTGCAAGTAGCAAAAGATGAGATATAGAAGGAAACAATCCAATTTTATAGAAACTAAAGTCAGTGCAAAATAAATGGGAAGACCAGTACAAATAACCACCACTTGAAATAACAGAAAGAAACGAGGGTAGACAAAAAAATGTGATCAAGAGTGAAGAATCTGGGAAAGGATCAAAACACTGAGTTAGAAATTCAGCATCTTGACTCCATAGAGAACTATTTCAGACCAAAAGGCAGGAATGGACTGAAGAGCCAGCAAGGAATTACTGAGGAACATATGGATCAGATCCCAAATCAGAAGCTGGACAACTTATGAAACCTAAAACAGCATAGATAATAATTCATGATTAGGATTCATGGTTAAGATCATGATGGGAAAAGTTATAGAGAAAGTCAACTTTCTTAATTACGTCCCAGGAAAAATATTTTCAAAGATCTTTTTATAAATTGCACATGTTTAACTTATATTGGATTACTTGTTGTCCAGGGAATAGGGGAAGGAAGAGGGGGAAAGGGAGGGGAAAAAATTGGATCACAATGTTTTGAAAACTATTTTTGCATGTATTTTGAAAAATAAAAAGCTATTATTATTTTTTAAAAGATTCCTTTATAGTAATGATAAAATAAAATAAATAAAAAACAGAAATGAATTCCTCTATCTAATCTGTAAGTATACAAAAAGAAAAGACAACAGAGAACCAGCAAACGTTGGGAGGATGATCACTCCAGAGAAAGGAGCATGAGCTGAAGTAAACAAAACAAAGCTGAAGTATAAGGGTTAGTCCTGAAAAGGGACTCTCTTGTGGATTTTGGGGGGAAGCCTGGGAACTCCTTCAGAGAAGCTCTCCTCTGAGAGACCCACCCTAGGGAATCAAGACAAAGTGGTTTCATTCAGTTATTGGGTGGGATTAGTTGAGTCCAAGACCACTTCTATTTAGCCTGAGCTGGAGATCGGGATTTCTATCCAATTTTATTGAGTTAGAGATAGGTCAAGGGACACTTATTCAATTCCAAGATTCTCTATTCTGATTCCAGCTCAAACTGCTCCCAGCCCCACCAAAAAGCTGCCCATAAACAAGCTTCCTTCAACCCAACTCCTTGCAGAGGACCTAACATACCATGCCAAGGAACCTCTCTCTCCTGTTAGCATAGCTGCAAATCTCTGCCCACTGAAAAGACATTCTCTTTCAGCATTACTTCCTCTTTATCTCTCTCACCTATTTCTCTAACAAGATCTTATTCACCTCTCTGTTGGGATTTCTCTGCTAGAAACCTCTGCTAGAGGATTTCTCTGCTAAATCTTTAATAATAAACTTCTTTTGCCAGTTTAACTTTATGGATTCACAAATTCATTTATGAAGGACCTGTGCCAACCAGAAGGGGGTTCCCACTACTCCCTATTCTGCACCAAACCTCATCAGTCCCAGTGAGTGGTCCTATAGTGTTTGGAAGAGAACGTGCTATAGAAGCCAACACAAGTCCCAGGAAGAAGGACTGGAGGCCAACAGAGGCTGGGAAAGGGGCTAGGCAAGAAAAACCAACATAAACTATGATAAGTAGACCCTATTTATAGTTCTTATACTGCCTGTTTTCCTTTTGAATCCCTCTATTTCTGATTCACTCTCCAAAGTGACTGATTTGCTTGTGACTGTTTCTTCCCTGAGTCTACTCTTTGATTCCACTCCCCTCTCCTCTTTGCCTCTTTCTGATCATCATTTTGTTGGGGTTTTTTTACTAAATTGTGTGTTTGTGTGTGTGTGTGTATGTGTGTATGTGTGTGTGTGTGGGTGGGTGGGTGTATGTTATATAAGGGTGTGTGGGTATAGTAGGGAATCTAGTGACTGACCTAGAGAAGAAAACACAACTCAAATGCCAATGAAAATCAGGTTTTTTTCCCTAAATTAAAGCTAAACAAATTAGTATATTATCAGTAAGGAAGCTAGTTAAAAATTTCTATTAAGAAATTCCTTAAATCCTAAGATCATGCAATAATGTAATTCCTCCCAGTCCATTTGGTGGAGGTCACAATAGATCAAGAATCAAGGCTAGAAGATAAAAAAGTTTAATTAACATCAAATAGTGGGCAATTGACAGTTGGATAGCAATTCTACTGAATAACGAGAGACACACACACATAAATATAGATATATGTATAGATTGTTGTAGCAATGCAGCCAAAGTTGACTCCATTTTGTAAAGTCCCTCTACCGTGCCCCTACTCCCTCACCACCTCCTGGTCTTGCTCCCTTGTATGGCCCCAGGAGTATCTCAACAATCAAAGCTCTTAGTAATAGGTGGTGCAATTCTTCACCAAACCAAATAATGTCGTATGCCTTTCTAAGAATTATGAGACAAACTGGAGCCACTTGAAAAGTACCTCAGTTTTTATACCTCTATATAAAAGCCCATCTCCCCAACCCAGTAATCATATCCTATGCAGTCCATGTACACATAATATATGTTAAACCTGATAATAAAACTATTCTAATTTCCCAACTTTGGGATCCAGATTTGATTTCTCTCTCCCTATCTCTCTCTGTATCTGTGTGTGTGTGTGTGTTTGTGTGTGTGTGTGTATGTATGTATATGTATATATATATATATGTGTGTGTGTGTGTTGTGTGTGTGTGTGTGTGTGTGTGTGTGTATGTGCATAGCTAGCTTTAAATAGTCTTAGGACAACATAATGGAGGGAGCCTAAGAGGTAAAGTTACTCAGCCACTTTCCTTGTTTGGGAGATTGAGTAATAGGGATAGGATAGCAGGTAAATTTCTGAGAGGGGCGGGGAAGGAAATATTTTAACCTAGAGGTTATGATTTGTTAACCTTGTTATCTCAGGCGTCCCCAAAGATAAGCCTTATGAATGCTTTCCTATAGCTAACTCATCAGACCATTTTGGTGGAACAAGAGGTACCTGAGATGTCTAGTCAATATCAGAATCTCAAGTATAGTAGGAAGGGCTCCAAGATAGTGGGATTATCTGGTTGTTGACTAAAATACAGACTGAGGGGCTGTCTATTTATACAGTTTACACAAATGTAGCTCCCTTTCTTTGATGTCTAAAGTATCTTGATCTTTAACCTTTCTAAGGTTACTTTTTACCAGGAAATGTTTTCCCCAATGTTTTCCACAAACTCACAGATTATAGGTTTTATTCATTTCTTCTACAGTCCTTTCTCCTTTTGCCAGTCTGCTCTTTTTCCTCTTCCTGTCATCTGTATGATTCATAGAACATGTAACATCTTTTCAGGTGGCCATAATTCCTTGTCTCTTTCCAAGTATTTTGCTTTTTATTTGATTAAAAAACAGAACAGACTCTTCTAAGAGCACAAGGAGAGCCCTGGGGCCTATTATTTTTTATGTGTCAATCTATTAAAGAAGAAAACACATCCTCCCTCCCATCTGTACCTTTGGCTCTTTTTTGCAGTCATATTTCAGGAGCTAAATGGAGACAGACTTGACCAGCATTTGAATAAAAAGCCCAGAGAAAAGTGTTGTAGGAAGTGAGATAAGACTCTGGGGAATAAGTGTCATCCTTCTTAAAATTACACTTTCTTGTAGTGTCAAATAAAGGGCATGGTTCACTTAACATATGGCCATTGTAGAATCTTGAAGATAAAGTAGTTTTCACTGAGGTTTGGATTGTGTAACTTTGCTTTCAAATCTGGTCCTTAGTGTGACTATTGTTTATCTGTGTCTTCTACATTCAAAACCTTGCTACTTCATCTTTTATCTCTCCCCTATGTCTTATATGCAATCAATGATCATATCCAGCTAATTCTACCCTCCACCATTTCTTAAATCTGTCCCTTTCATTGCCACCATTTAGTTAACAGTCCTCATTTCCACCTCCCTGAATTATGGCTAGATGTTAAATTATGACATGGATGCTTACAAATGTTTTTTGACCTCTTTCTCCCTTTCTAATTTGATTAGTCATGCAGTTGCCAGCTTAATTTTTCTCTTAAAAATCTTTTTTTGCATCACCAAAAATTCCCCATTCTCTTCCCAGAAAGCCATCTCATAAAACAAATAACACTTTTTAAATTTTAAGTTAAATTCAAAAAATTTTTTAAAAGAAAAAGAAGCAGAAAAAATCAGCATAATTGAGAAATATATTGAAAAAGTCTAAAACTATGTAATCCACACTCATGGACCTTTCACCATTCCAGAGTTAGTAAAGTAGTTGTATCTTCTCATACCTAATTTTTTTTCCTATAGCTATGCTTATTTGTAATTTTGCAAAATTTACTTTTCCCTTTTTTGATGATTCTTGCCATTTGTTATTGTATTCATCTAGGCCCTATTTACATCACTTAACATTACTTCATTTAGTTCTTTCTGTACTTCTCTATATTCATCCCATTTGCCCTTTTCTACCATAACAGTAATATTTCATTCCATCATTGTTTATCCAGTTCCCAAATTTGAATCTGTTTTGTTTCTATTTCCTTGTGATCACAAAAAGTACCATTTTAAATATTTTGGTATATATGGAGATTTTATTTTTATCAATGATCTCCTAGCCTAGTAGTAGAATATCTGAGCAAAGGGTATAAACTTGTTAATTACTTTATTTGCACTATTCCAAATTTCTTTCCATTGTATTGATTCACAGCTTTACCAACAAGACTATCAATTTCGACAATTCCTCCAACATTAACTCTTTTCCTCTTTTGTCATCTTTGTGAATTTATTGCATGTGAGGTTAAATTTAAATTGTTTCGATGTGCATATATGATTATTACTAATTTTGAGCATTCTTTAAAATAGTTTACAATTGTTAATAATTTGCAATTCTTTTGGGAACTATTTGTTCATATGATTTGACCTCTTAAACTAGTAGAGGATGCTTCTGAATACATATATAGAGTGTGTTTATGTGTGTGTGTGTGCATACATACACAAATCCATCAAAATACAAACTCACAAAACACAAATATCTACATTATAATATATGTATATATCTTAATTATTTATATATCTTGAATAATGAACCCTTAGAGAAATTTGATAGAATGATTTTTTTTTTTTGCAATTGGCTGCTTTCTTCTTATCATAGTACATTAATTTTTTCTTTGCAGAAGCTTTTCAGATTTATGTAATCAAAGTTATCTATTTTATCTTTTATTTGGGTATATGGGATATTCTGGCATGAAGGCTTAACAAGCTCTTTTTAGGGTTACTCATCTACCTTTAGTGTCCACTGTCACTCAGTTCTCACCTGTGTCTCTGTAGCATGTGTATGTAGCAGCCACACCCCAGTAAAAACATCTTGGCAGACAGGCTAACCAGGTTGAGGGTAAGCAATAAACCTCAAACCTGTTGATGTGTTAAGATGATGTCTACTTCCCAGCATGTAAAGACTTTCCCATTAGAATAGATGGAAGAGAACAATTTGGCTGAAGCAGGTTTTGTAGAACACTTAGAGCTTGGTCAAACATGACCAAGTTCTAAGTATTCTGGGCCATCAGCAACAATCCTGATTTTTGTCTTTCGTTATTGTTTAAAGTGACTGACCCAAGGTCACACAGCTAGTAAATATTAACTGAGTCTGGATTTGAACTCAGGTTCTCTTGAGTCCAGAACCAGTGCTCTACCTACTGTCTATCTAGCTGACCCTTTTTGATTATTTTTTTGTTTGTTTGTTTTAAACTTCATTGACTCTGGAAAAAAGAGTGAGGCTTTGTACAACTCTTCCTTACTTAAATCCAATTCACTTGCAAGTCAAGAAATCATTCATGTCATAGGAACTCTTTAAAAACAAAGGTTCATCAACAACAACATCAATCATTGTTTATATTTATTATTTTGTTAATAGATCTCCCCATAACTATGAAAACTATAGCTGCTTCTCTTTTAATTTTTTTTACTATGATCCTTAATATTAAGATTGCATATCTATGGGAATATATTGTGGAATATAATGTTGGCCTGAGTCTAATTTCTCTCACATTGCTTTCCAGATTTCCAATTTCTAATAAGTAAGGAGTTATTCTCTAAGTAATTTATGCTTTCTGCTTTATTGAACACCGGGTTATTGAGTTCCACTGTCACTGACTTTCCCTTGTATAGTCTATTCCATTAATCTAACTCTCTATTTTTAAATCATACAAGTTTTAATGATTGCTGCTTTATAAAATTATATAGTTAGAAGTCTGAAAGTACTATTCCCACCTTTGTTTTTATTATTTCTCTTGTCAACCAAGATCTTTTATTTTTCTAAATGAATTTTGCCATTTTATTGATTTCTATAATGTATCTTTTCATACATATTGATACATAGTATAACATCAAAAATATAAATTAATTTTAGTAATATTATCATTTTTCTTATATTGACTCAGTCCAGATATAAGCAGTAAATTTTTTTTAACTATTTAAGTTGTCCTGTATTTCTTTAAGGAGTACTTTGTAAAATTGAAATTATGCAAGTATTTTGTGTGCTTTGGTAAATTGATCCCCTGGTTTTTTTTGTTTGTTTGTTTGTTTTTGGTTTTTTTGCATCTTGTAATTATTTTAAATGGCATTTCATTTTCTATTATTGTCTTATTTACTCTTGGATTTTGTTATTCTGCTATTTTTGTTGTTCATGTTATCTATCTTTCTTGTATTTTTGTTTTCTGAAGTGATTGAAAAGCAAATAGTACTTTTAGGTTTGATTTTCTTTGAGAGAAGGCTTATAACATCACTTTTTAATTGAACATCTTTTCTTGTTTTTTAAGTTATTTTTTCTGCCCTTTAAAAATTTTTTTTTAATTTTCAAAAAACACACAAACATTGTTTTCAGCATTCACCCTTGCAAAACTTTGTGTTACAAATTTTTATTCTCCCTCCTTTCCTCTCACCCCTTCCCTCAAACAACAAGTAATCCAATATACATTAAATATGTGAAATGCTTCTATACCCATTTCCACAATTATGCTACACACGAAAAATCAGATCAAAAAAGAAAAAAAAATGAGAAAGAAAACAAAAAGCAAGCAAGCAACAACAAAAAGGGTGAAAATTATATATTGTGATCCATACTCAGTCCCCACAATACTCTTTCTGGATGCAGATGGCTTTCTCCATCACAAGATTCTTGGAACTGGCCTGAATTGCCTCATTTTTGAAAAGAGCCACATTCATCAAACCCTGATCATCACATAGTTTTCTTGTTGCTGTATACAATGTTCTCTTGATTCTACTCACTTCTCACTACTCATTACTCACTACTCACTTCACTTAGCACGGAAGTCTCTCCAGAACTTTCTGAAATCATCCTGTTGATCATTTCTTATAGAACAATAATATTTAATAACATACATATACCATAACTTATTCAGCCATTCTCCAACTGATGGGCATTCACTCAGTTTCCAGTTCTTTGCCACCACACAAAAAGGGCTGCCACAAACATTTTTGCACATGTGGATCCTTTTCACTTTTTTATGATCTTTTTGGGACACAGGCCCAGTACAGACACTGCTGGATCAAAGAGTATGCATACTTGGATAGCCTTTTGGGCATATGAACATCTTTTTTATTTATGGTTAAGCTCATATTTGCAAAATTGTTACTTTGGGTTACATCTTACCACTCCTTTGCTCTTTGGAATACATTATTTTATTGCCTCCTGTGGTTTCTGGTGGATACAAAATAATCTTAGATCATTTAAATTTCCTTTCTTTTATACTTGGATATCTTTCTTCTGTTGCCTTGCAGAATTTGTTTTTTATCACTGGACTTATGAAATGGAACTTCTATCTGACAGAGTTTGTAGCATAAGGTTTTATTTTTGTTTTTGTTTTCTGAAAGTGATCTGTAGATTCTTTTGATTGGCTCTATTTTCTGTGTTCAAGAGTTCCAGTTTCCTTGTTTAATTTCCCGCATTGTGATATTCAGTTTCTTTGTGTTGTTATGTTTTTCTGGGAGACCTAAGATCTCCTTAAATTATCTCAATGCATTTTAATTTTTGTTTGTTTGATTGTTATTCATTCCCACACATTGTTTATACTTCTTATTTTGTTAAGGATAGATCTCCCCATAACTATGAAAACTATAGCTGCTTCTCTTTTATTTATTTTTTTTCTTTACTGTGATCCTTAATATTAAGATTGCAGCTCTTGGAATATATTGTGAGTCTAATTTCTCTCACATTGCTCTCCATATTTCCAGTTTCTAATAAGTAAGGAGTTATTCCTAATCAATTATTCTCTTTTTTGTTTCTTTGGTGAAATTTTTCACCATGATATCAGTGTTTTGTTTTGTTTATTTCCCAATTACTTCTGATGTAT
This sequence comes from Antechinus flavipes, assembly GCF_016432865.1. NCBI lineage: Eukaryota > Metazoa > Chordata > Mammalia > Dasyuromorphia > Dasyuridae > Antechinus > Antechinus flavipes. The sequence goes on from NC_067399.1 coordinate 338,052,970, forward strand.
AGATCATAGATTCTGCTTTTGCAATTCTTATTTCTATCTTAAGCTAGTCATAAATATCCTTCTATGGTTCCATATTCTCTTTAGAATTCATAGGGTCCTCTGATTCATTAGGTATTGATTAATTTTCCTTTATTATTTATTTATCAATATCTAGATATATATGTCAAGACAGTTATCTGATCTGTAATCTGTATTTCTTTTTATTATTAATATCTTTTTGTTGGTCTCTTTACTTATATTTAAGGTTTTTATATGTTTTCTTCCTCCTGAGGTGTTTGGTAATTTAAGTATTTTTCCCCCTTGTGTTCCTCTATTATTCATTTTCTGACTTTCATTTGTTCTTTTTCTTGAGGCTGGACCTCAAACTGATCTTGACCTCTTCACACAATAAGCAATTCACATTTCATCAGCTTTATTTTCTGTCCCAAGTGACTTCTGAAAAGGCAGAAATGGCCCCAGCTGGACTTGCAAGCTTAGTTTAAAAAAATACCCACATAATAAATTATCCTGCTCCAGGTTCCTCTGTTCTTCAGGAAGTTCTTCAGCTAAGAATTCTAACAATATTTTTAATAGTATCTCTAACAGTGTTTTCTAACAGTACAGAGATGCTACATTGCAGTCCCAGGCAAAGAAAACTTTTGTCTTTTGATTATTTTTTTCCAGCACTAGGAGAAGAGGGTGGAAAGATAGAGTTGACTCCTGTTGCAAGTCCTTGGGTTGGGTCTTGCAGAGTGTGATGGGCAGTATGAGAAAGGGAGCTAAACCAAGTGTTTGAGATTAGCCTTCTTTCTGATTCACTGCTGCTAGGTGTTATGCTGGATAAGCACTGGGCCTGGCATCAGGAACAACTGAGCTCAGATCAGCCTCAGACACTTATTAGCTGTGTGACCTTGACACCTCCATTCCTTATTTGCCTCCATTCCTCAACTACAAAATGGAGATACACTGGAGAAGAAAACCCTATAGACATTGTTCTCATAGAATCAGAAAGGACTGAACAACAACAAGCTGTTAATTAATCAGGTTTTTACTTCACTGGAATTCTTGATCTCAGAATGTAAAGTCAGTAGAAATTGTTTAATCTGTTGCACATAATTCTTATATTGCAAAGATCTGAGAGACTGAGAGGATTGAAAAAAAATCTAGTCCTCCACTTTTTTGAACATGAGAACCAGAAGCAAAACAGATCTTTTTCATATCTGGTCATGTCCCTCGTCAAAAATCTTCTGTATTTCTACTACCTATCAAATATATTTTAACCCCTTAATCTGGCATTCAAGACCCCTCATAATCTAGCACTATTTTCTCTCTCTCTTTTTTTTTTTTTGAGGCAATTGAGGTCACATAGCTAGTAAATGTTTGAGGCCAGATTTGAACTCATGTTCTCTGACTCAGAGCTGGTACTCTATTGTCCCACCCAATTTTCATTATTCTTTTCAATTTTATCTCTATTTTGTTTCACATTATTTCCTTCCACACACTTTATTATCTACTAAAACTATATTACCTCTGGCTCTGAATGTACCCTTAAGCTTCCCTACCTCTATACCTTTATTAATAGGATTATGAGGTGTTCAGTAGGACTAGCACTTCCATCCAGTATGAGAACTTGCTGAGTTTTTTTTCAAAACTGCTTATCCACTTTTGGTGCTCACCTATCATTCAAATCACACCTGCAGCTCCAAGAAACTATAATTTGCCCAGCAGCCCCATCCATAGTAAACTAAGCAGAGGAGCTAAACTAGGTTGAAGGTTAACTGTGAATTAGGGGGATGCCTATCCCAAGCATATGAAGACTTCCCCCAGTGAAAAGAACATTTTTTCCAATGGTCATAAAGACTGCTAAAGCAGGAATTGTGGAGTGTGTAGACTTTGGTCAGACATGGAAGGCACTAAGATCATCCATTGCAACCTGGACCCTCATCAGTCATCTTGACTTTTGTCTTGCCACTGGACTTCAGTAATTTTGAAAGAGAGGGTAAGAAAACTTTGTGCAACTCTGCCTCATTTAAATCCAATTCATGCATGAATCAAGACATTACCCTATGATGTCATAAGCCCTCTTAATAAATTTAGAACAACAATCTTTATTCACAAAATTCCCTATTCCTGGAATTTTCTCCCACCAAAAGTATACTCTCTTGTTGATTTTTTTTATCTATCACAATAGAATAAACCTATCATTATTGATTTAGGATGGAAGGGACCTTAGATGTTATTATATAGTTAAGCACCCTTAATTTGTAGATGAGGAAACTGAGACCCAGAGCAATTTATTGATTAATCCTTGGTCAAAAAGTGGCAGAGCCAAGATTCAAACCCAAATCCTTCCTCTCCAAAGTCAGAATATTGTCCGCTTTACTTACCACCTCATTATATTTTTTTCTAATTATCCTTGTCTATAAAGACCTTTCTCTATCCAGCATTACATAACAGTTGGTTTTGGAATTTTCTACTGCTTTGATCAAATAACTCCAAATGTACTATAGATATTTGTGAGGGATTTTCTTTTTCCTTTACTAGGCTAAAAAAAAGCTCTGAGAGAGTTTTTTCATGAACTTTTTATCTCCCCTAGCCTAGGATAGTATATCACAGACAATAGATACTTTCACTTTATAAATGTTTTCTGAATAACAAAAGATAGACATATTGTTTTAGCATATACATCTAGATTCAATCTGAATTTGTATTTACATATTCACACATATTTGCTATTTTAGTTAATTGGGTTGAGTTTTCCTTCAATTTCATCTGAAAGATTGCAGCAAATTAATATTACTGGATGAAGAGTGGCCACCTTCTATCTCAGAGGAAGTTGCAGTTCAGTAGTAAAAGAAAGAATTCTAGCGTGTTCCTCATGGAACAGTAGGTTAGTGCTAAATACTTCTGTCCGGTAAAAATCCTGCTTAGGGGAATGGAAACAACTTCTCTGGCATGATAGAAATAAAAATGAGGTAAGATATTAGCATTCCTCAAGGCAAATGCTTTTTCCTATTCCAGGTTTCTATTCTCTTTGTCTCTGGCATTCATGTTTCTATTTTCTTTTCTCTGTCTCTCTCTTTCTCTGTCTTTTTTCCCCTCCTTCTCTCCCTCCCTCCTTTCCTCTCTCTGTCTCTTTGTCTGTCTCTGTCTGTCTGTGTCTCTGTGAATCTCTCTCTGTGTCTCTGTCTCTGTCTCTGTCTCTGTCTCTGTCTCTCTCTCTGTCTCTGTCTCTCTCTCTCTCTCTCTCTCTCTCTCTCTCTCTCTCTCTCTCTCTCTCTCTTTCTCTCTCTCTCTCTCTCTCTCTCTCTCTCTCTCTCTCTCTCTCTCTCTCTCTCTCTCTCTTTATCATTCTCCTGTCTCTTTTTCTGGCTCTCTCTTTCTGTCTCTTTCTCTTTGTTTGTGTCTGTCCATCTGTCTTCTTTCATCTTCCTCTTTTTCTCTCCCTTCCCCTTTTGTAGAGCTTTTCCAACAACTTCATCCTCATCCATAAGCCAAATAAACAAAATATTCCTGTTCTCCTTCCATTCCTTGACAACAGCCAAAAAATAAGCTAGATCCACTCAGCTTAGCATCGTCTAACAGGTCATTGTTCCAATTGCTATTTGGAGAGCACTGGACCAAAAAAAAAAAAAAAAAAAAAAAAAAAAACCCGCAAAACTACAAGGCTTCAGATATAATCCACAGCCTCCTCACTAGCTCTCAGACAAAGCAACCAAACCACCCTTTAGCACAGAAACCCAAGCCTGCTTAGTTTCTGACACTTCTCTCCTTCTCACTAGCTGTTACTATCTGCTCCCTTCCTCATTAGCTAATCCCTCTTAACTGAGCAAGCTTCCTCCTGAACTACGGTTGGCAGGTACTGCCATTAAGAGCCCATATTTTCACAATGAGCATCCACAGGCTGTGCAGCTTCATTTCGAAAGGGCCACCAAACCCTGACAGGCAGAACTGTGGTACATGCTTCATTCTGAGCACAATTGTTCAGGGAAGCATCATGAGCCATATTTTTCTGGATTCATATATACAACTACACAAATCCTCTTGGCCAGCTTGCTAGTACTTTATCCTGGCTACCTCTTGAGCTTAAATGAAGTCTCAGCTAATTTCATCTTGCTTTTGGTTGTCCATTTTTCTCTTTCAGAATCATCCCTATCTTTACTGTTCCCTTTCTCGTCCTTATAGTTATGCTAAGGACCTATGTGAAGAAATGAAACTGAAAAGTCACTAAAAGGTGAGTTTGGGGGTTAAGGATACAGATCTGAGTTGGCCTCTCTGCCCGTAGTCATTTTTTTATCTGCCAGAGACTAATGCTTTTAATTCCATCATTATAGATTAGTCCCGATAAGTAAAGGCATTTCTTCTTATTAAAATAGACGATCCTCTGGGAATATACTAACTTATTAGGCTATTCTCAGTCATAAGCATTTCAGAATGAAATGATTTATTAGCTATTTGCAATAATGACAAACATGTGAGAACAGGATTTGCCAGAGAGAAAGGAAAGTGTGGAATTATAAGATTTTAGAACTAGAAGATATTTTGAAAAGCATCTAACCTAGGTTTCTCAAATTATAGATATAAACTAGTTTGTTTCAACCCGAGTCATTACCATGAAATTTGGTGTACAAGGATGTCAGGCTAGTTCACATACTACTTTGAGTTCTTGGGAGTTTTTGACATGATACCATACCTATTTCCAAAAAAAACAACAACAAAAAAAAAAAAAACTAGAGAACATAGGAATAAATGGAGCTTTTCTTAAAAGTTATGTTTTTATCTATTATATATATATATATGTATTATATATATATATCATCAGCAATCATTATCTATAGTTGGGATAAGCTAGACGTCTTCCTAGTAAGATAAGGGGTGAAACAAGGATGCCCATTATCAACATTATCATTCAATATTGTATTAGAAATTTTAGCTTTAGCAATAAGAAAAGAAAAAGAAATTGAAGGAATTAGAACAGGCAATGATGAAAAAAATTATTACTCTTTGCAGATCATATGATGGTATACATAAAGAATCAATTATTAGTAAAAACAAAATAATAACTTTAGCCAAAAAAAGAGAAATAAATAAGAAAAAAACATAAGAAATTCAATAAGGTTAAATTTTTTATATTTCTATAAGTCAAGAGTATATTTGTAATTCTTAATAACTTTATTACTATAAGAGAAATCAAAAAGAATATATTTAGAAAGAGGTTGTGGATATAAGGTGACTTTGATGGGCTACTACTCCAAATTTATAAAATAAATGGGTGAGAAAGAAAATTTCACTGAAAGAAGGTGGCAGAAGAGTCAATGGGATAAATTATCTCACATAAAAGAAACATGAAATTATTATAATTGAGGGGAAGAGAGAGAGGGAGTTTGGCAGGCCAAGCTAAAACCTTACTCTCATCAAAATTAGCTCAAAGAGAGAATAATATTCACCCTCAGTAAATAAAGAAATGTATTTTACTCTTTAATAAAGAAAAAATTATATAATAGAAGAGGTTGGAGCAAAATCTATTATGTTTCATCTGAAGCAAAGAAAGCAGAAGTAGCAATCATGATTTCAGACAAAACAAAAGCAAAAATAAATCTAATTAAAAGACAAAGTATATTGTACTGAAAAGTACAATATACAATGAAGTCATATCAATACTAAACATACATGTACCAAATGATATCACATCAGAATTCTAAAGAACTGGAGTGAGTTACAAGAGGAAAAAGATAATAAAACTACACCTGTGGAAGACCTCAACTTTCCCCTCTTAGAATTAGATAAATCTAACTAAAAATAAACAAGAAAGAAGTTAAGGAGATAAAAGTCTAGAAAAGTTAGATTTGACAGTGCTCTGGAGAAATGAAATGGGAATAGAAAGGAATACACTTTTTCTCAGCAGTACATAACACCTATACAAAAACTGACCATTTATAAGAACATAAAAGCTCACAATTAAATGCAAAAAGCAAAAATATTAAATGCATGCTTGTCAGGTCATAATGCAATAACTAAATTCAATAAAGGACAATGTAAAGAGAGATTAAAAAGTAATTGAAAATTATATAATCTAATCCAAAAAACAAGTGGGTCAAAAAACAAATCATAGAAATAATTGATCATTTCATTAAAGAAAATGACAACAATGAGACAAAATACCAGAATTTATAAGATGCAATCAAAACAATACTTAGAGGGAAATTTATATAATGATTGCTTATATCAGTAAAGTAGAAAAAAACAGATTAATGAATTGAGCATGAAACAAATATATATAGAAAGAAAAAGAACAAACTTTAAATCCCCAATAAAACACCAAATTGGGAAATACCTACAAAAATATAAATTGCCCAGATTAATAGAAAAGGAAATAAATTATTTAAATAGTCACATTTTAGAAAAAGAAATTGAACAAGCTATTAATTCCCTAAGAAAAAATCTCCAGGACCAGATGGATTTACATGTGAATTCTACCAAACATTTAAAGAACAATTAATTCCAATACTGTGCAAACTATTTGGAAAAATGGGGAAAGAAGGAGCCCTATCAAATTCCTTTTATAACATAGATATGGTGCTGATCCTAAACCAGGTAGGGTGAAAACAGAAAGAAAATTATAGACCAATTTCCTTAATGAATATTGATGCAAAAATCTTAAATAAAATATTAGTAAAGAGATTACAGAAAGTCATCCCCAGAATAATACATCATGACCAAGTAGAATTTTTACCAGGAATGCAGGGCTGGTTCAATATTAGGAAAACTATTAGCATAATTGACTATGTCAATAACCAAACTAACAAAAATCATATGATTATCTCAATAGATGCAGAAAAAGCATTTGATAAAATCCAACATTCATACCTATTAAAAATACCAGAGATTACAGGAATAAATTGATTTTTCCTTAAAATGATCAATAGTATCTATTTAAAACCATCAGCAAACATGTTATGTAATGAGGACAAACTAGAACCATTCCCAGTAAGATCAAAGGTGAAACAAGGTTGCCCACTATCACCATCAATATTCAATGTTGCAATAGAAATGTTATATTTGGCAATAAGAATAAGAGATTAAAGGAATTAGATAAAGTAATGAAGAAACCAATGTTGCAGGATACAAAATAAATCCACATAAATCATCAGCATTTTTATATATTACCAATGAAGTCTAACAGCAAAAGATATAAAAAGGAATCCCATTTAAAATAACTGTTGATAATATATAATATTTGGGAGTCTATATGCCAAGGCAAAGTCAGGAACTATGTGAACACAACTACAAAACACTTTCCATACAAATAAAGCTAGATCTAATCAAGTATAAAAAATATCAAGTGCTCTTGGGTAGGCCAAGTGAATATAATAAAAATGAAAATGCTACCTAAATTAATCTACTTATTTAATGCCATACCAATCAAATTCCCAAGAAATTATTTTACAGATCTAGAAAAAGTAATAACAAAGCTCATCTGAAAGAACAAAAGGCTAAGAATTTCAAGGGAATTTATGAAAAACCCAGACACCAGCTTTTGAGATAAAAACTCACTATTTGACAAAAACTGCTCGGAAAATTGGAAACTATTATGGCAGAAACTAGGGCTTGACCCACAACTAACATCATATACCAAGATAAGATTAAAATGAGTTCATGATTTAGACATAAAGAGTGATATTACATATCTTAGATCTGTGGAGAAGGAAGGAATTTGTGACCAAAGAAGACTTGGAATCCATTATTAAACACAAAATAGATAATTTTGATTATGTTAAGTTAAACCATTTTTGTACAAATAAAATTCATGCCAACAAGATTAGAAGGGAAGCAATAAACTTGGAAAACATTTTTATATTCAAAGGTTCTGATAAAGGCCTCATTTCTAAAATATAGAGAGAATTGACTCAAATTTATAAGAATTCAAGCCATTCTCCAATTGATAAATGGTCACAGGATATGAATAAACAATTTTCCGATGAAATTAAAACCATTTCTAGTCATATGAAAATGAAAATGCTCTAAATCACCATTGATCAGACAAATGCAAATTAAGAGAACTCTCAGGTACTACTACATACATCTCAGATTGGCTAAAATGACAGGAAATGATAATAACAAATGCTAGGGGGGGTAGAGGGGGAACTGGGACACTAATATATTGTTGATGGAGTTGTAAATGATCCAACCATTCTGGAGAGCAATTTAGAACTGTGCCCAAAGGGCTATCAAAATGTGCATACTCTTTGATCCAGTAGTATTTCTACTGGTCTTATATCTCAAAGAGATCTTAAAGAAGAGAAAGAAACCCACATGTGCAAAAATGTTTCTAGCAGCCTTTTTTGTAGTGGCAAGAAACTGGAAACTAAGTGGATGCCCATCAGTTTGGAGAATGGCTGAATAAGTTGTGGTATATTAATGTTAAGGACTATTATTGTTCTATAAAAAGTGATCAGCAGGATGATTTCAGAGAGGCCTGGAGAGACTTACATGAACTTATGCTAAGTGAACAGAACCAGAAGATCATTGTACACAGCAACAAGAAGATTATATGATTATCAATTTTAATGAACATGGCTCTTTTCAACAATGAGATGATCCAGGCCAGTTCCAATGATCTTGTGATGAAGAGAGCTATCTACACCCAGAGAAAGGATTGTGGGAACTGAGTATATATCACAACATAGCACTTTCTCTCTTTTTGTTGTTGTTTGCTGACATTTTATTTTCTTTCTCATTTTTTTTTATTTTGATTTGATTTTTCTTGTGTAGCAAGATAATTGTATAAATATATATGCATATATTGTATTTAACATCCATTTTACCATGTTCAACATACATTGGCTTATTTGACATCTAGGAGAGTGGGGTGGAGGGAAGACAGGGAAAAATTGGAACATAAGGTTTTGCAAGGGTTGATGTTGAAAAAATCCATGCATATATTTTGAAAATTAAAAAGCTTTAATAAATGTTGGAATCCTTACTAACTGCTAACTAATTAGAGTTGATCTAATCTTACAAGAAGATGTTTTGGGCAGAACCTGAAACAAGGTACTAAGTAGAACTAATTAATACAAGGCTTGTGTTCACACCTTTACTCATTGGAGTTCAAGGAGTTCACACCTCCCTTGAAGCTCTTTGGGCCAGAGAACACTATGGGAGAAAACCCATAATCCCTCTCTCTCGTATCCCACAATTCCTCCCTCTTGAATAAAAGAAACAGACAGAGGGTCTGGGTCAGATTTCACTGAGTGAAGAGTGGAGCTGGCTGGAGGCTGAAGAAAGCAGAGGCAGAGGCTGAAGGACCAGACCTTTGGATTTGGTGACATTCGGAGGGAGCTCTTGGAGCCAAGCAGAGAGATAGGCCTCTAAGCTATTCAGATCCATCTGAATTAGATCACAACATTTTGGCGCCCTGAACGTGGGGCTGACAGACCCCCTCAGTGGATTTCAGTGGAAAAGCCTCTGATCCTGATCCAGTGGAAAAGACTCTTCAAGCCAGAAATTAGGGTGAGTGCAACAAAGAAATTTTGTTAGAAGAGTTAAAGTAGAATTTCAGCTAAGATGGGACAGATATTTAGAAAACAGCCTGTTTCTGTTCAAGGAAAATGTTTAGAGAGCATTGTCAAAGTTATGGAAAGCCAAGGTTTAATTATAAGTTTACAGCAAATCACTGAACTTTTACAAACTGTAAAGGACATATGTCCTTGTTTCTCTCTTGATAAGGAATTAGATCTAAATGAATGGAAATTGGTTGGAGAGGATCTTTGTCAATTCTATGATAAAAATGGGCCTAACTCAATAATTAATACATATAATGTAATACAATTGGCTATAAGAATTTATTTAAGTGATAGAATGATGAAAAGGAAAGTACAGGAGGAAGAAGTGCCAACTTTACTAGGTGAAAAGGAGGACGAATCAGATGAGAATGGAGTTAATTACAATTCTGAGCATGATACTTCACAGCAAGAGGAATTAGGTGATTCCACATCTCATGACCCTCCCCCCGCAATTAACCCTTCATGGGTGGAACAAGGGGGAGGGAGAGAGACAGAAACACAGTCAGCTTCTCCTGTAAAGCAGAATTTGACAAGATTAGAAAAAGCATTAATTAAAGCAAAAAATGAAGGAGAAGATATATCTGATTTTATAAATGCATATCCTGTGATTGAAGAGCTCAACTCCTCAGGTCAAAAGAGAGAAAATACACTCCTTTTAATTTGGGAAAAATTAAAGATTTGAAAAAGGGTTGCACTCTTTATGGGGCTACATCATCTTATGTGAAGATGTTACTGGATAATTTGTCTTATGAAATCTTAACCCGAATGACTGGAAATCCATCACTAAAACATGTCTAGAACCGGGACAAAATTTATTGTGGCTTTCAGAGTTTCATGAATTATGTAGGATTCAAGCCCAATGCCATAGGCAAACAGGAGCTATTTTACAAGTTGCTTTTGACCAACTAGCTGGTGAAGATCAGTATGCAGAGAGTTCAGAACAGATTTATTATCACGTAACAGTGTATGAGCAAATTTCTAAGGCTGCAATAAAAGCTTGGAATTCTCTCCCTGGACAGAAAGATGGAAATAATGCTTTCACAAAAATAGAGCAAGGTCCCAATGAACCTTTTGCAGATTTTGTGGGACGTTTACAAACAGCTGTAATAAGAACCATTGGAGACAATGCAGCAACAGAAATAATGACTAGACATCTGGCTAAAGAAAATGCCAATAAGATTTGCAAGAGAATTATATGGGGGCTAGACAAAAATGCTCCTTTAGAAGAGATCATAAGACGCTGTGCCACAGTGGACATAAATGCTTATTATGCCCAAACTATGATGAACATGGAAAGACAAGGTCCTTCTTGGCAAAGGAATTATAGAGAAACTCGTCGATGTTTTCAATGTGGAAAAGTTGGACATTTGAGAGCTCATTGTAGATATGGAGATAGAGTGAGAAGACGGGGTGAGAGAAAACCCAAAACCCCATGTCCAAAATGTAACCGAGGCTTTCACTGGGCCTCTGAATGTAGGATGACTCAGAGAAATGAGAGGCAGGATCCAGCTCCAAAGTATCAATCAAAGGACAGGTGGAGCATAATAGCAGCTGAGGTTACACCCAGAGAGACTTTAGAAATTCAGAACTCTGATGTCATCAACCAACAGAAAAGCAATCAGGATTACAGTTGGGAAGAATACAGGCCTTTTAAGACAACAAGGCAATATCCAGTGCAAACAGCTCCAGTATAATTACCAGATGATGAGGAGAAATCCCAAATTTGGTAAATAGAAGGGAATTAGATTAACTGCTTGGGGAAGAGGATCTGCTTATATTTCCACAGATGGAGAAAGAATCAAATGGCTGACAAGGAGACTGTTAAAAAGACTTTTAAAATCTTCAGGAATCATTGGATTTCCTAACACAAGATGAAACTGTTTTAGTTCTTGAAAAACCAGCAAGAATCATTGGGTTCCCTGAGATGAAAAATTGTTGATGAGACCTTTTGCAGTACTTCAGAGATTACAAGAATTATTAGATTCCTGGCACATGAACTAATGGACAATGGATTGCTTATGGATTATTTCTAGGATTTATGGACATGTGTAAATCTTCAGGTTGATTCATGTTGTTACATTACTACTAGCCTGTGTTATATTGCTATGTGCTTATGTAAATTATGTATAATGCCTCCCATATTGATGGATTTATGTATACCATGTATATCTGTTACAAAGTTCTGGCCCATATTGATGGATTTATGTGTAGCCCCTCAGAAACCCCCTATGTTTTAAAACAAAAGAAAGGGGGAGATGTTGGAATCCTTACTAACTGCTAACTAATTAGAGTTGATCTAATCTTACAAGAAGATGTTTTGGGCAGAACCTGAAACAAGGTACTAAGTAGAACTAATTAATACAAGGCTTGTGTTCACACCTTTACTCATTGGAGTTCAAGGAGTTCACACCTCCCTTGAAGCTCTTTGGGCCAGAGAGCACTATGGGAGAAAACCCATAATCCCTCTCTCTCGTATCCCACAATTCCTCCCTCTTGGATAAAAGAAACAGACAGAGGGTCTCGGTCAGATTTCACTGAGTGAAGAGTGGAGCTGGCTGGAGGCTGAAGAAAGCAGAGGCAGAGGCTGAAGGACCAGACCTTTGGATTTGGTGACATTCGGAGGGAGCTCTTGGAACCAAGCAGAGAGATAGGCCTCTAAGCTATTCAGATCCATCTGAACTAGATCACAACAAATAAAAATAAACACAAATTGGAAATATTGAAACAAAAAAATAGATTAATGGAATTGGAAGAAAACCATTGAAGTAATAAATAAAAGTAGGAGCTAATTTTATGAAAAAATAAAATAGATAAACCATTGATTAATCTGATATTTTTCTTAAAGGGAAAGAAGAAAGTTACTAGTGTCAAAAATGAAAGCAATGAAATTAGCACCAATAAAGAGAAATTTAAGAAAATTGTTTGGATCTACTCTGTTTAATTATATGCCAATAAGTGCCAAAAATTTACAATCTAAATGGAATGGATGAATATCAACAAAAATATAAATTACCTAGATTAACAGAAGAAGAAATAAAATACTTAACTAAGCCAGTCCTAGAAAAAGAAATTCCAAATTCCTTTTATGGAACAAATATGGCAATAAGAAACAAAACAGTGAAAGAAAATTATTGACCAATTTCCATAATGAATATTGATGCAAAGCTTTTAAATAAAATACTAGCAAAGAGATAATGGCAATATATCCCAAGAATAATACATTATAAACAGGTGGGATTTATATCAGGAAAATGCAGGGCAGGTTTAATATTAGGAAAACTACCAGCATAATGAACCATATTAATAACAAAATCAACAGAAATTATGATATGTCAATAGATATTAAAAAAACACCTTTCACAAACTACAATACCTATTCCTATCAAAAATTTTAGAGAATATAGAAATAAATAAAATATTACTTAGAATGATGAATAATACCTATCAGGAACAATCAGCGTGCATTAAATATTATGAGGATAATTAAGAAGTCTTCTCAATAAGATAAGAGGTGAAACAAGGTTACCCATTATTACTACTTGTACTAAAAAAATGTTAGATTTAGCAATAAGAGAGGGGGAAAAATTGAAGGAATTAAAATAGATAATGATAAAAAATGAAAAAATATGATAGGATAATATACATAAAGAATATTAGGGAAACGAAAACTATTTGAAATAATTTTAAAAATTAGCAAAATTGGAGGATAAAAGACAAACCCACAAAAATCATCAACATTTCTATATGTTACCAACAAAGTCCAGCAGCAACAGAAAGAAAGGGAAATTTCCTTTGAAATAACTATAGACAATATAAAACACCTAGGAGTTTACCTGCCAAGACAAACCAAGGAACTATAATGAGCACAATTACAAAACACTTTTCACACAAATAGAGTCAGATTTAAATAATTGCAAAAATATTAAATATTCATGGATAGTACAAGTCAATATCATATGTGACAATTCTACTTATTTACTTATTGCCATACCAATCATGCTATCAAAAAAAATTTATGGAGCTAGAAAAAAATAATAACAAAATTCATCTGGAAGAACAATGCTCAAGCATATCAAGGCAATAGGAAAAATATGAAAGAAGATAGTCTAACCACACCAGATCTCAAACTGTATTATAAAATTATAAGGTAATTATCAAAACAATATGAAATTGGCTAAGAAATAGAATGGTGGATCAATGGAACATATTAGTTACAAATTACATTATAGCAAATGACCATAGTAATCTATTATACAATAAACAAAAAGATGCAAGCTTTTGGACCAAAAACTCATTATTTGACAAAAATGCTGACAAAACTGGAAAACATCTCACACTATATACCAAGATAAAGTCAAAATGGGTACATGATTTACACATAAAAAATTATCACCTGTGCATATCCTTTGATCCAATAATATCACTGCTAGGTCTATATCCCAAAGACATTCAAAAAAAAAAAAAGGGAAATATTTATAGTAGCTCTTTTTGTGGTGACTAAGAATTGAAAATCAAAGGGATGCTTATCAATTGGGGGATGGCTAAACAAGCTGTGGTATATGGTTATAATGGAATTTTATTATGCTGTAAGAAATGACAAGCAGAATAATTTCAGAAAAACCTGGGAAGACTTACATGATTGATACCTGGTGAAGTGAACAGGACCAGGAGAATATTGTAATATTGTAACAGCAATATTGTTTGATGAAAGATTGTGAATGACTTAGCTATTCTCAACAATAAAATTGTTCAAAGCAATGGCAAAGAACTAATGAAGATTACTATTCACCTCGAGAAAGAATTGATATTGATTGTAGATAGAAGCCTGGTAATTTTTAACTTTTTTCTTTTATTCAAGTCTTCTCATACAAAATTACTAATATGGAAATATTTTACATAATTGTATATGTAAGAAAAAAAAGAATAATGAAACATTTCCTCATGATAGAGAAATGAAATTATTGGGGAAGAATTTATATAGGTATAATTCTTATACCTAACAGGAAAACTATATATATATATATAATTTATATAGGTATAAAGGTATAATATATCTTCTATATGTAGATATAATGATATAATCTGCAACTAGGTGGCACAGTGGATAGAATACCAGATCTAGAGTCAGGAAGACATGAATTCAAATCCATTAATTTTATTTTAAAGATTCTATGAAAGAACTAATCATTTTGAAAATTAGTCAAGAAAGCTTAAAAGCAAAATCTTTCCTAGCCTCTACACTCTGCTATTCTTTTATTTGGAGTATTATATAAAAGGACAAAACTCATCCACATGCTTTATCACAAATTATCCTCATTGGACAAAAAGATAAACTATTAGTATCCCCTTTTTACAGGTGTCTATATTGAGAATCAGAGAGTTATAGATTATTAAAAACATTAGTGTTAGAATGGTCATTAGAAATCATTTAATCTCTTCTTAATAAGGGTAAGGAAATTGAGGTATAGAACAATTACCAACATTGGAAAGATCATACAGCTAAAGCCACCCACCTGGATAGAATATCTTTTTCTTCTCAATCCCTAAAGCCCTTTGTCCTTTGTCTATGTTTCATTGTATTATTACTTATTTTGCTAAACATTTCTCCAGTTACATTATAATCTTAATTTTGTGATCACATTCTAGAGTAGTATGGATCCTTGAGCTTCATGCTTAATGCCTCTGATCTAGGATATAACTACATTCATTGTGAAGTTAAAGAAACCAAGGCCAGAGAGGTTATGCTGTAGGCAAAACTCTAAAATCAGTACCCTTTTAGTTTATATTTGATTTTGGGATGAAATGAGGCATTTGTGAGTCACTGAACATTTAACAAAGGAAATTTACTTTCCCCTAATACTAGTACCTTAGTATGAAGGCCTGCCAATCGCTTCTCAGGGCTATTCATCTACCTTTGGTATTTACCTTTCACATAACTCTCACCTGTGGCTATCAAGAAGCTGTAGCATTCTTATTGACCACACTCCAGTAAATAATAAACTAGGTTTATGGTAACTAACAAGACACAAATCTCTCAATGTCTACCCAAGCATGTGAAAACTTCCCCAGTGAAATGGAAAGATGAGAACAATTCATTTCTTTTGTTTAAGTGTTTTATTTTTCTAAATGTAAATAAAGATAGTTTTCAACATCCATTTTTTATTTTTTTTTATTTTATTAAAGCTTTTCATTTACAAAACATATACACAAGTAATTTTTCAACATTGACCCTTGCAAAATCTTCTGTTCCAAATTTTCACCTTCTTCCCCCCACCCTCTCCCCTAGATGGCAAGTAGTCCAATACATGTTAAATTATGTTAAAATATATGTTAAATCCAATATATGCATATATATTTATACAGTTATCTTGCTGTACAAGAAAAAATGGATCAAGAAGGGAAAAAAACCTGAGAAAGAAAACAAAGTGTAAGCAAACAACAGAAGGAGTTAAAATGCTATGTTGTGGTCCATATTCAGTTCCCACAGTCCTCTCTCTAGGTGTAGATCGCTCTCTTCATCACTGAACAATTGGAATGGTTTGAATCAGCTCATTGTTCAACATTCATTTTTGTAAAACTTTTGTGTCCCAAATTTCTCTTCCTCTCTCCCTTAATTCCTTACTCCCCAAGATAGTAAGCAATCTGACATATGTTAAATATGTATAATTCTTTTAAACATATTTCCATATTTGTCATGTTGTATAAGAAAAATCAGATCAAAAGGGAAAAACCATGAAAAAGAAAAAAAAAAACCAAGCACACAAATAACATAAAAAGGTGAAAACATTTTGCTTCAATTTACATTCAGTTTCCATAGTTTTCTCTCTGAATGCAGATGGCAATTTCCATCCCAAGTCTATTGGAACTGTGTTGAATCACCACATTGTTGAGAAGAACTAAGTCCACCACAGTTGGTCATCACATAATATTGTTGCTACTATGTACAATGTTCTCTTGGCTTTTGCTCAGTTCATGTCTTTCCAGACTTTTCTGATATCAGTCTGCTCAACATTTCTTTTTTCCCCAGTTAATTTTTTTATTTTTTTCTAGTTATACATGTACAGTCATTTTCTTAAAACACATTTCTTTACGAATCATGTTGGGAGAGAAAAATCAGAACAAAAGGGAAAAACCACAAGAGAAAGGATAAAACAGAAAAAGAAGGAAACAAGTGTACATAGCATGTGTTGATTTATATTCCACTCCATAGTTTTCTCTCTAGATGCAGATGGTGTTTTCCATTCAAAGTTTATTGGAATTTTCTTAAGTTTTTCACTGTTAGTCATGACACAAACTTGCTGTCTGGTTCTGCTTGTTTCACTCTTGCTCTTCATTTCTTATAGAATAGTATTCCATTACATTCATATACTATAACTTATTCAGCCATTCTCCAACTGATGGACATCCACTCAGTTTCCAGTTTCTTGCCACTACAAGAAGGGTTGCCACAGATATTTTTGCACATGTGGGTCCTTTTCTCTGTTTTATAATCTCTTTGGGATACAGACCCAGTAATGGCACTGCTTTATCAAAAGATATGCACAGTTTTATAGCCTTTGGGGCATAAGAGAACAGTATGTTTCAATAGCTATGAAGGTGGCTTAAAATAGGCTCTGTGAAGCATTTAGACTCCCAGGGGTCCTCAAACTATGGCCCAAGGGCCAGATGCAGCAGCTGAGGACGTTTATCCCCCTCACCCAGGGCTATGAAGTTTCTTTATTTAAAGGCCCACAAAACAAAGTTTTTGTTTTTACTGTAGTCTGGCCCTCCTACAGTCTGAGGGACAGTGAACTGGCCCCCTATTTAAAAAGTTTGAGGATCCCTGATAGAGTTTGGTCAGGCACTGAAGATGCCAGAGTCATCCCATGCATCCCATGCAAAGTCATCCTACCTGTCTTGACTTTTGTCAGTGAGTGGAAGGGAGAGTGAGACTGACAATCTTATATGAATCTGCCTCACTTGAATCCAGTTCACACACAAATCAAGACATCATTACTATTGATCCTCTTCAAAAACCAAAGGACAGGCAATAATAGCTTTGCCTTACTACAAGTACATAGAACAGCTTCTCTGAGTGTAGCCCCCCAAACTCCATCTGGAAACATTCTGGTCAGTGAGTCATCATGTTATAGATATTTATGTAGTCTTGAGAACCCACTAAATCTGAGATCACTATAAGCAGCTGGAACCTTTTATGCCCTCAGACCAGGAAGCTGGGGACAATCAGATTGCTTGGGGAAAGAAAGATGTGTCAAAGACAGGGAAAGTCTGCTGATCCTACCATATGCAGTAAAGATCCCATAAGTCCTTAGAGGTTAAACCAGGATTTGAGTTTAGGTTCTCTAACACATAACTCTAGTTCTTTCTTCCTTTGGCAATATTGTGTATCCCACTATTCAGTGATTGAAAATTAAGTACCTTGTCATGGATTTGGGCAGTTGAATAAATTCAATCTACTATCAGCAATCACATCAATGAAATCTCATTGTGTCTGTTTAATGTGCCTGGCATTGGGTTGTCTGCATGTAAGTGTGTGAATAGAGTCTTGAAATCCATTTCAGTAATGCAGCTGCTTTATCAAGTCTTTTCCCCAGGAAGTGATTTAGCCTAATGATTGTGAACATCAATGATTTCTTCTTAATTGGGACAGCTTTCAGTGTAAATTTCCCCTTAATGGTGGAGATCCATTTGGCAGGTGCCAAGTAGTGCTTAACCAAGTGCTAAATAGGTAGAAAATACTCAATTCTGGCCTTTCCTAGTTAGTTGCCAAATATATTGAGCTTAAATGAGGTCCTGAATGTATGAATTATTTAAAATATTTTTCTAATTACTGAAGAGACCCATTCCAGTTACCAGAGGGCTTGTTATAGCAGGTGTGAAGCTGGGGGACAGTGAAGGCCAGTGAGAGTAACTTTAATGATATTTTTTAACGCCTTTCTACCCTCCCATTCCATTCCCATAGCATCCTCTGCTCCCTCTGCTTTTCTAGCATCTGCCTTTCTAATTAAACTATTACTCTAAACCAGTTGCTATTTTGAACTTATGCATTTATCAGCTCTGTATTTTATCAGCTTACTAGGATAAGTGTTACAAGACAATGTCATATGTATAGGCAATGTTGCTAATCCAAAATGCAGAAAGGAAGAAAATGACACATATTTTAGAAAATGATCCTCATCATGGAAGAGTCAGCTATAAGGTAAAGCAATTTTTTTTTTAAATCCCATAACTTTCATTGTCAAATGCTTAGTATTTTCTTCACAATAGTCCCCATAAGAGATGATGTACTCCTTTAATGCTCAAACTACTTTTGAATGTCTACTTTTGGAATCTCCTTAAGAATATATAATAAATTATTTTGAAATCAATAAAAGGGGAATAAATTCGTGTTCTATGAGGATAAATTTGATTTCAGAAAATAGACAAAAGCAATTTAGAACAACATCTGGTTAATAAGATAAATAATCAAGCCAGTTCATGTCATTTTTGGTTAAGAATCATTATAAAATAATGAGTATGATTTTCCTATGAGGTTCATAAGTCAGCTCTTAAGAAAATCCTCAAGTAAGAGTGCCAAAAATGTTTTAAAAAATAGTAGTCTCACTGAAATAAGTGCACAATATAGACCTCATTACCTCATACCTGTGGTACTACAATGTGCTTCTGGTTGGTCTCCATTCTCAAGTTTCTCCCCTTGCCAGTCAGATAATTCTTTACTCAAATTCACCTTCCTAAAGTATACTAATATATTTGTATATTTTAACTCTTCTCTATATACTTCATAACCTAATGACATGGCCTCCTTGCTTTTCTTCACACAAGACACTACATGTCTTTACTCCAGGCATTTTCATTGGTTGCCCCTTAATGTCTGGAATTCTCTCCTTCCTTATCTCTTATTCTGCTATTACTGGCTTTCCTCAAGTATCAACTAATACCCCCCCTTCTATAAGAAGTCTTTTCTGATAGCCTTTTTTATTAATGACATCCTTTTATTGATTATCTCCAATTTATCTTGTGTGCATATGTATATGTAAACATGGATGGTTGGATGGATGGAGTTTTGTACATAGTTGTTTACAAGATGTCTTCCATATTAAATTTAAGTTCTTAAGAACAGGGACTATTTTTGACTTTTTTTTTGTATTCCTGTAGTGCCATCCATTGCATCCTTGACCATTGCTAGTCACCTTAACTTCTTTCTATTCTCTGCCACTGGACTTTGATGACTCTGAGAGAGAGAATGAGGCTGACGACTTTGTGCAGTTCTGTCTCACTTGAATATAATTCATGTGAAAGTTAAGATATCACCCCCATCCCATAATTTCATTAGTCCTCTTCAAAAATGAAAAACAAATATCAGCAGATGTAGTAATATAATAAGCCCTTAATAAATTTTTGTTGACTGACTGTCCCTTAAGGTAACTAACTGCCTTCTATATAAATTGGGCCTTTCATACCTTTCTAGCCTTCTCCCCCATTACTCTCCAAAACCACACCCCTCCCAAACTAATCTATATAGCTCCCAAATATAAGATGCCTTTGTTTGGTCATTAATGGGATCATAGATTTATCATTGAAAGGAACTTATTTTTAGGATTATGAGATACAGAAAAGTGATGTGTTTTACTGTAGGTCACAGTGGTAGCAAGCAGGAGATTCAAAACTTGAATCCAATTCCAGTTTCAGGGTTCCATCTAATAATGTGTCATATTTACACACACACACACACACACACACACACACACACACACACACACACACCTTTCCTTTTTTATCCAATTCTCTAAATTCTGCTTTTCTTTGTAGACCAGTTCATTTCACCTCCTTCATTAGTTATCAGAGGAATATAGATATGCAGAGATTCAGAGTTGAAGGGATCCTAATGATTGGCTAATTCGGTCCCCTCATTTTACAGAGAAGTAAACTGAGAACCAGAGAGTTTAAGTGACTTTCCTAAGCAAATATCTGAACTTGAATCCCAGGTTTCTATTTATAAATCCTTGTCTATGGACAAGCTGATGCTTTCTTCTCACTTGAAAATCCCTCATATGATCCTTCCATTCCAGGTGCCTGATAGCACTACATCTCACTTCTTTTTTTCCTGGCTATGTTCTTCTCTAATTTTCTCCTCTTATTTTCTTCTTCTTAGGTCTATGCAGCCAGGCTTCAGCTAAAACTACTCTTTCCAAAATAGCCAGTGATCTCTTAATTGCCAAATCAAATGTCCTTTTTTGGCAGGTTTTATCCCTCTTGAATTCTTTGTAACATTTGACACCATTGGTCACCATCTCCTCTTATATACATACTCTCTCCTCTCTGGTTTTTCAACACATTGTTCTTTCTTGCTTCTTTCCCTATCTGTCTGACCATACTTTATCTCATCAAAGTCTTCTTTGCCAAATCTTTATTTATGTCATGCTCATTCACCAGTATTGTCTCCCAAGGATTTGTCTGTGTCTTCTATTTTTTTGTTCTATAAATCTAACTTAATGATATCATAACTTCCAAATTATGTCTATTCTCACTTTTCTGTAAAAGATTCCAAACATACATGCATACATTTTTGTAGGCATGAAAAATATATACAAATGGAAAGCTATACATACATGTATATATCCATGTGTGTATAAATACATACATACAAATATATTTGTGTGTATATAAGTATGTGTGTGTGTGTGTTTGTGTGTGTGTGTGTCCAGCCCCAGTCTTTCCTGAGTTACAGTGCCATATGAACTTGCTGCCTTTTGGATATCTTGAATTGGATATCTCATAGGCATCTCAAATGCAACATCTCCAGAACAGAACTCATCATCTTTCCCCAAAACTCTTCCATCTTCTGAATTATCACTATCACTGTCACATATACCACTATCCCCCCCAGTCACATAGGCTGACAATCTTGATGTTATACTCTATTCTCCACTCTTACATATTCTAAAATCTACCAATAAATCTTGTCATTTCTATTTTTATAACACCTCTTTTATATGTCCCTTTTTATCTTCTTACAGATACCACCCAAATTCATGATATCCTCATATCTCATATGGGTCACTAGAATAATCTTCTAATTGATCTCCCACTCTCAAGTATCTTCCTGCCTCAATCTACTCTTCATTCAACTGCAAAAGTGATTTTCTTAAAATGAAGATCTGATCATGTCATCCCCTGCTGAATTCATTCAAATTGTTTATCATTATCTCTCTCTCTCTCTCTCTCTCTCTCTCTCTCTCTCTCTCTCTCTATATATATATATATATATATATATATATATATATATATATATATATATATATATACACACACACATATATGGATATGGATACATATATGTATATATAAAATATGTATAAAATAAATATAAAAGCCTTTATTTAACATTTAAATCTTTTCTCCTGTCACCACCTTTCCCTTTGTACCTTTTCAGTATGCTTATGCCTATTACCCTCCATATACTTTTCTGATACTGCAGTATTGATCAATTTGCTATTCCTCAAAAATCATGCCCCATCATCTCCTTTCTCCACCCTTTTATATTGGCTATATAAAAGCCTCATTTTACAGAGAAGTAAACTGAGAACCAGAGAGTTCCCAATTTCTTCAAGTCTCAACTCAAACACCACCTTTTATTCCAAGTCATGAGACCTCTCCTTGAGCCTCCTTTTAAAAAAATTTTGTATTTATTTTTAAAAATTTTCATTATATATTATGTTAGTTTTGCTGAATATGTTATTTTTGGCTGCAAGCCTACTTCTTTTGATTGTCAATGTATATTATTTCAGGACCTGTAGTCTTTTTATTATAACTGCTGATAAATCCTATACTACTCTAACTGAGCTCTGGAATGTTTGAATTGTTTGTATTTTTGTTGTTGCTGTTCTTTGTTTCTTACAAAATTTTTCATTTGATCTGGGGGTTTCAAAATTTGGCAATAATATCCCCATGTGTTTTCCCATGGAGGATTTCTTTGAGATGGTAATTGGTGGATTTTTTCCTATTTTTTTTTCTCCTAATGTTCTATCATTCCAGGACAATTTTCTTGGATTATTTTTAGCATTCTTGTATCAAGTTTCTTTTTTACAGCGTTCAGGAAGTCCAATTCAATCTTATGGTATCTCTTCTTGATCAGTTCTCCAAATCTGTTGTTTATCTTTTGTTTCACATTGTCTTCTTTTTTTTTTATTTTTTATATTTTGTTTTGTTATTTCTTAGTTTCTCATAGCTTCACTGGATTCTCTTTGAAAAATTCTAATTTTCAAAGAAATAGGTTTTTTTGAAGACTCTAAATCTCTAGCAGGATGATTTCAGAAAGGCCTGAAAAGACTTACATGGACTGATGCTAAGTGAAGTAAGTAGAACCAAGAGGACATTGTACACAGCAACAACAAGATTATGATCAATTATGGACATGGCTCTTTTCAACAATGAGGTGATTCGGGCCAATTCCAATTTGTGATGGAGAGAGTCATTAGCAACCAGAAAGAGCATTAGGGGAATTGAGTTTGAATCACAACATAGTATTTTCACCATTTTTGTTGTCTGTTTGCTTTTTTTTCTCATTTTTTTTCTTTTTGATCTTCTTATTCTTATTCTTCTTTCTTCTTTTTTGCTGAGGCAATTGGGGTTAAGTGACTTCCCAAGGTTAAAACAGCTAGAAAGTGTTAAGTGTCTGAAGCCAGATTTGAACTCAGGTCCTCCTGATTTCAGGACTGGTACTCTATGCACTGCACCACTTAGCTGCCCTTGACTTGATTTTTCTTGTGCAGCATGATAAATGTGGAAATATATATAGAAGATTTGCACATGTTTAACATATATTAGATTACTTGTTGTCTAAGGGAAAGGGAAGGAAGAGAGGAAAAAAATTGGAACACAAGATTTTGCAAGGGTGAATGTTGAAAACTGCATATATTTTGAAAATAAGCTAAAAAAAATTTTTTTAAGACTCTGGATCTCCTTTTCTACTTGTTTAACTTTTTTTTCCAGAATTTTCTTGTTTTTTTGGGGGACTATTCTTAGTTTTGCCTCAATTTTTTTCATTTGATTTTTTGAGTTCCTTTATAAATTCCTTCAGGCAGGTAGCCACTTAACATTATTCTTGGGAATAGAAGAGACTTTCTTTACTGTTCTCTGAAGATGACCTCAGCTTTTCCTATTCTCAAAGTAAGTTTCTATGGTTGGGTTCTTTCTTTTTCACCTGTTCATTTTTTTTTTTTATTGAGAACTCAATATCCTGTAAGCACAAATGTAAGCACAAATCCTGGGGAAAGGATAGTGCTTATAACTTTATTTCAACTCTCCCCTCTGATTTGAAACCAAAAGCTCCATCCTCCTGCAAATATCTGCAGTTAACAGCTTCCCTGCCCCACTCTCTCTTTTTTAAAAAAAATTTTAATAATTATTTTATTTTGTCTGGTTATCAATGTATATTGGTTTTAATACACATTTCTTTGTGAAACGTGTTGGCAGAGAAAAATCAGAGCAAAAGGGAAAAATCACAAAAGAAAAAAAAACAAAACAGAAAAAAGAAGTGAACTTAGTATGTGTTGATTTACATTCAATCTCCATAGTTCTCTTTCTGAATGTAGATGGTGTTTTCTATCCAAAGTTTATTGGGATTGCTTTGGATCACCAAACCATGGAAAAGAACCAAGTCTTTCAGAGCTGATCATCCCACAATTTTGCTGTTACTGTGTACAATGTATTCCTGGTTCTGCCTCTTTTGCACCTGCTCATAATTTCTTATAAAATAATATTGCATTAAATTCATATACCATAAGTTATTCAGCTTATTCCCCAACTAATAGGCATCCACTCAGTTTCCAGTTCCTTGTCACTACAAAAAAAGGGTTGCTACAAAAATTTTGGTACATGTGGGTCCTTTTCTTTTTTCTGTTTTTTATTTATCTCATGATTTTTCCCTTTTGTTCTGATTTTTCTCTCCCAATATGATTCTGACAGTGGGGCAGGGAAGTTGTTCTCTGCAGCACAGCTGGGCCTGGTGATCCTAATAAGCTGAGATACCCTTGGACTTCCAGACTCAGACAGCTGATTCCCCTCACTCAGGAGGTAAAAGTTTCTGCACTTTGGGTTGCGGATCTCTCCTATAGGACTCCACACTTAACTGTTTCTTTGGAGCTAACCTGAAAGTGTTCATACTTCATAAGGATTAAACCCCTATCCTAGGACCTTTATTTGGAGGACCCCTGTTCTGTCCCAACTCTGATTTGTTTTTCACTGGCTTACATTCACCCTGAAGCACAATTTTGTTCTGTTTTGAGGGACAATCTAGAGAACTTGAAATTTTCTGACTACTCTGCCATCTTCCCAGGACTCACCCTACCTCTACTCTACCATCTTTCCAGAATCCTCTCCCCTCCTTAAACTTCTTTTAGCTATCACCTTCCCACCACTCTCAGCTGAGGACTGTCACCAAAAATAATTTAAGCCATTTCCTAAGTACTCCCTCTTCTCCCTGCTTCACATCACTCACTCCTTTTCCCCACTCTTTCTTCACCTTATCATACATGATAGAAGAAGAGGCCCTTATCTTTTCCAAGGCAAATCTCTCTAACTCATTCTTTAGCAGATTGACCCCATTATCATCCCCACTCTCTAATCTTGTCTTTACTGGTTCTTTCCCTGCTATCCATGAATATGTAACCTTAAGCATCCATTATTTGATCCAATTATCTCTACTAGATCCCCTCCTAAGTCTCTATTCCCTTCTTGTCTAAACTCCTTAAAAAAGTCATCCATACTAGATACCTCCTCTTCAACTACTTTCATTGGTATTTTAACTGTCACTTAATCTGGCTTTCAACCTCATCATTAAACTGAAACTACTCTTTCTACATTTATAAGCGATATCTTAATTGCTAAACCTAAGGGTCCTTCTCTGTTCTCATCTTTTCTCACTTCTTTCCAACCTTTGACATTGTAAATTGTTCAGTCATTTCAATCATATCTGACTCTTCCTGACCCCATTTGGGGATAAAAATGCCATTTCCTTCTCTAGCTCATTATACTGATGAGGAAACTGAGTCAAATAGGGTTAAGTGACTTGCCCAGGATCCCACAACTACTAAGTGTCTGAGGTCAAATTTGACTCAGGAAGATGAGTCTTCTTGACTCTAGGCCAAGAGTACTCCATGCACTGTACTATCTCAATGTTCTCTCCTTTCTAGGTTTCCATGAATCTTGTTTCTCCCCTTCTTAGCTTGACAGAATGCTCTCAGTCTTTGCTTTTTCATCATCTTATTCTTGCCTTCCTACCATGACTATCTCCCAAGGCTCTCTCTTGAGCTTTCTTCTCTTTTTGCTTAAAAACTCTTACTTGGTGATTCCATTAGCTCTCAATTATCTCAATTATTATTTCTATGAAAATGATTTCCAGACCTTTATTATCTACTCCTGATCCTCCATAGTGTGCCTTCGGTACATCAAGACCCTGACATTGGAGCACTGGGATCTCTCATTGAAGACCTGACCTTCTTGAAAAGGTCCTTGACCTATGGTAAGAGAAATGGTAGGAACAAAAAAAAATGAGCTGTCCCACTGACAAGACAGAAATAGAAATAAAATAAGAGGCTTATGTGAAAAGTCTCCTGAGCTCAAAGACCATTTTTTAAAGAGAGATTCTTTGTATTCGCCACAGCACCTAGAGTAGATCCTCAATAAAGATTTATTGATTTGATTTGATTCAAAGGCAGCATAGCCTTTAGCACAGAGGACAATCATCTGTCTTTTGGTAGCAATCAATACAAAAGCTAGAAACAAACCTGGGGGAAGAGAAGATCACATGATTATCAGGATGGTGCAACAGCCTCCTACAATCCAAAAGCTTCAGAAAAAGGAAAATATATCCAATATTCACACACAATGTTTCCCCCTCAAAACTGTGAGAGACAAATACCTGTGATCTCACAGGTTTGTGCTTCAAAGGTTTAGGTAGAGGGTCCCTGCCTTAGCCCTCCTTATCATTGACTTCCCTTGATCCCCTCTTAAGTCTATTTTGTAGTTCAATCATTTTCAACCATGTACAATTTTTCCTGATCCTGGATTTTTTTTGGCAGATACTGAAGTGGTTTGCCATTTTCTTTTTCAGCTCATTTTACAGATGAAGAAACTGAGAGAAAAAAGGGTAAATGACTAAGAATCACACAGTTCAGAAGGGTCTGAAGTCAAATTGAAATCAGAAAGATGAGTTTTCCTGATACTAGGGCTGACAAGAACAGTTTACTGTTGGCTACTCTGCCATCTTGGCTCCATCTCTTCACTTTAGATATGCCAAATTTTGGATGCCCATTGGATATTCCGCAAACCATTAAAAATGTAGGACCTTAATCAATGAATAGGCAATTACTTCAGTCAAACTAAGACCTATTAAAGGTCTTAGGTTAAAAAGACAAGATCTCCCATTGCATCCAGAGCCATCTCCAGTGATCCTGGTCTATATCTGGCCACTAGACTCATATGGTTCCAGAGGAGAAAGTGAAGCAGGTGACCTTGCACAGCCATTTCTCATTTAAATTAAATTCACTTGCATCACCTCTCTGATTCGTGGTCCTCTTTGAGAATGGAGGACAAGACAATAATAACTAGAACTCAGAAAAGTTAATGAGATTGCCAAAAGAATACATGTGAATGGAGATGAGAAACAGCTAGTTGGTGTAGGAAAACTCATCTTCCTGAATTCAAATCTGGTCCCAGGTACTTACTAGTTGTGTGACCTTGAGCAAGTCACTTAACCCGATTTGTCTCAGTTTGCTCAAATGTAAAATGTAAAAAAAAAAAAAAAAAAAAATGTAAAAAGCTGAAGAATCATATAGGGAATCACTAGAGTTTATTGAGTAAGAAAATAATATAGTTACATCTGTAATTAGGAAGATCATTGACATGTAAGAAAAAGCTAGGTTGAAGACGAGAAAAATTTATGGCAGGAAAATCAAAAAGCAACCTATTGCAATAGTCCAGGCATGAAATTATGAGGGCATGAACCAGGGTGATGTCAAAATAAATGAAGGCATAATACTAGCTTAAAGAATGTCAAAGTGAAATAAGAGTTGGTTTTTAAAAAACTGTACTAGACCTGAATGCTATTGAAGACATCAGAGAAAGAGATAATAAAAGAGGAGATACTGAAGATGAATGAGGGAATTATTGATAAGTTAAACTCTGGGAAGAGGCAAGAAGGGATGGAATCAAGGGTATAGATAGAAGAGTTAGTCTTGGCAAACAAAACTATTCCTGCTTTAGAGAGAGTAATAAAAGAAAAAAGGCGAACATATAGAAGAGTTTTGAGATATCAAATGGGGAAGAAAATGCAATAATAGCAAATGGCCTTTAATTTCTCTGAGGTGAATATATTTCCTGAGGAGGTGAATGTGGTGAAAGCATTGGAAATTTGAGACAAGGTTCAGAATAACTGCTGAAATACAGAAAGTATTTCAAGGAAAAATAAAAGGACAAACCAGCCTAGTATGTAAGGGTGAAATACTAAAAAAAAGCCTATGTGGCAAAGTCTTGGTAAATAATATACCTTCCACAATAATATAGACAAGCCATGTAACATCCCTAGGCCACAAATTATTTATCTGTAAAATGAGAGGTTGTTAAATGACCTCTGAGTTAGCTTTTAGCTTTAGATCTGTGATTATAACTATGATGTATATGTGTGTACAAACACACATATGTATGTTTTATTATATATAATATATTATACATAATATATATTATATTATATATAATATATAATATAATACATATACAATAATAATATTATTACGACTACACATATGTGTATGTATAATGTATATATACAAGTACATATAATCCGTATTTTCTTATATACATCTATACACTAATCTATAAATTAATTTAGTTATTCCTCTGCAGAAAGAGCTAAAACTTTCTTCACCTTCTCATTAATATGACTCCTCCATTAATTGTTAACCAACCAGAGCTGATTTTTACCCTCAGAAGCACCCCCTTTTCTAGAGATATTCCAGAGGAAATCAATGATTTCCATGCTGGAGTCTTTGGTTACTAAGAGAACCTTTGATCTCAATTTACTGATTGCTAGCCTATTAATAAATTAACTATTAATTATAGAGAAACTATGTCTCAGACTTTTCATTCATCTCATAGCACCATTGATAGAGAAATGTTAGAGGTACAGCAAAACCAAACAAAAAACATAATGTCTAGATAGTTGCCAGAAAATGGTTCTTTCTCACATCAGTACAGGAATTGCTTAGGGACAGTTTCTTTCCCTTTCAACATGTATGGAGGGGAAGAATGTCTGAAAAATACTTTATTGCTCACTTGTACCTATTTATTTTTCTATTATGCCCCAATTAAATGCTTTGATTTTTTTATTTGATTTGATAAATGTTTGATTTATGATTCCTGTCTGGTCTGTTAATAGAGAGTTTCATTCATGTTTGCATAATGAGGATTGAGCAAAATATCCATGCTGAACTTGAAAAATAAAGCTTTCCAAGTATATGCAGGATCCATTCTTATAAGGTAGTATGATCTCTTCACTTGTTTCCACTTAAGAAAAGAGATTATTGAGAAATTTTGTCAGACCACACATGAATGCATGCATAGAACTATATAAATTAGGTAATTGTCTCAGGAGGGATACCTTATCTAACACATTCAGAACCTGGGGAGTTAAGGAAGCATGAATTTTACTAAGAAGAGTTACAAGTGAGCAAAGTTTCCCTGGGTCTTTCACAAAGGTATATCCAGGAACCCCAAAGAAAGAGTCAAAATGCCCCTGGGATCTGAGAAGCTGACGTCCAATAGGTTGGGTAGTCCTCATATACACCTCCTTGTCCCAAGGAGGTTTCAGGTATATTTGCTAAGGAATAAAACATAGGAGTCATTCAGTTTTCTCATCTCCATCATAATATCCTGGCTTATAATTGTATCTTTTCACATATATTCTTTGAAAACCATCAACAATATGTCTTTTTGTATAAATAAGAAGCATAGTCCCACTAAAATTTGTCCATTTGGATCTGGGTCCAGAGATCAGAATGTTTCTGTATTCCATTTAAGGGTAAGGGTCGATACGTTGTTCAATTCTGTGTCTATACAAGAGGAAATTAGGAAGCTGGTAAGAATGGATCAAATTATGAAAGGTAGTCAGATTTGATAAGATAAGACCCTATACCAGACTAGATGGAATGTTTTGGGGAATTGTAGCTTTAAGGCACTAATTGTATCTTAATATGGCACACATGGAAGGACAGAATCCTTCGCATTTTGAGAAAATATTAATATAAATTTAACTACTTGTGGAAATGCTAAGCAGATGCTAAGTAGTGCTGCAAACATTCCCTGATGGGTAACATACCCAAAGCAGAGTGTTCCTCTCTGGACCATGAATTATTCCATATGATTTAAGCCTCTATAAGCTGCTGGCATCAACAGTTATATATAGCAACCATCTGAACAACTGGTACCTCTCTGTTACTATTGGTAACAGCTCATCTCTCAGGGAAGAAAAGGAGACATGTTCACCCCAAAATATGGATTAGGGAATGATGTATCTTTAGCAACAAAAGCAGATGAGATTGGTGTTGAAGATGAACGTAGAGAGGAAGTGAGGAAGATTGTAAAGTAGACTGAAGACAAGAGAAGAAGGAATGCATGAGAGTGAAATGACTTCAGAAACAGAGGGATGTGTATCAAACTACCAACAATTGGGGCTTGCCTATGCTCTCACTAGTTTGCAATTCAGAAAAAATCCCTAGAAAACAGAGTAGATCCTTTCTGGATAACCCATGGGTTTGTAGAATAACTGGTTTAGAGGATTACAGTATTAAAGACTTCAGAGATCATCTCGTCTTATCCTAATCCAACATAGAAAACATTCCTTATACATGATCATCCATTCTGTTTATATGCCTTTAGTTACAGGAAACTCAGAAAACTTCAGTGGAGCCATTCCAATTTTAATTGAGCTCTACTTATTAGGCAATTTTTGCTTATATTGAGTTGAAGTCCAGGGCAGGCAGGAACACAGTAGAATCATGAGACGATCTTGGGACTTGGACTGAGGAATGAACACAAATCCTATCTCAGACATTTGCTTGGAAAAGTCATTTAATTTCTGATTGCCTCAGTGTCCTCATCTGTGAAATGGGAATAATAAAAATATCTATCTCTCATGGTTGTTGTTAAAGATAAAATGAAATATTTATAGAGTGATTTACTTCAGAATTCATTGGTTCCATTTCTATCATTGCTGGTAAAAAAAGAATACTTCCAATGATTTTTTTCCCCATGACAAACCTTAAAGATATAAATGCTACTATACTCCTCTTAAGGATTTCCTATGACAAATACCCCAAGTTGATTAAATTATTCCTCACAAGGTTTGCATGCCATCATTATTTTGGTTGTCCTTCTTGTCTGTTCTCTAGTTTGGTTACACATATCAAAACCATGGTGCCTGAACTGGAAACAGAACTCTAACCTCCAAAAATCTTTGGGCTTTTAAAGCTTTTCATCACTTTGTCCCTTTCTACCTTTCCAGGGTTCTTACATCTTACCTTTCCCCATATTTGGAGACCCAGTAACATTGACTTCCTGCATGTTCATTGCACAAAATCTCCCATCTCCCAACCCTTGTGTCATTCATTGTTTTTTCACTCCACTTTCATATCCCTTGTTTTAAACAGGCTCAAAAGAAGGATCTACTATTGTAGCCTCAGATTCCATTAGCTTTTTGAGTTATTATTACATTAAATTGTTGATTTGTAATCCATTGAAAATGTATAGAACTTTCCATTAAGCTATTTTCTAGATATTTTTCCCAGTCTATATTTGTGTATTTATTTTTTAAACTTAAGTTCATAACTTTGGATATGATATTAATACATTTCATTTTAATAACTTTAGCTCACCAGTCAAGCTGGTTGACTTTTTTTAATCCCAAACCTATCATCCCTATAATGGGTGTCTGTCAGTTTCATGAAAATTGAGTAATCATGCTAACTATTCCTTCATTCAAGTTCTTGATAAAAAATGGTGAACAGAGCAGGACACAAGACAAAGCCTTGAAGTCACTTCATTATAGTTCTCTTCAGGTTTGCATAAATCCATTAATAAATATTCTTTGGCTCTGGTCACTCTATCAGTTCCAAACTTCTTCAATTAAACCATCATCTTTCTACATTTCATTTTAATTTTATTTTTTAATTATTAATTTGACAAATATCAAAATGAATAGTTCAATGCACAAGTACTAGAGAAACATATATTGAAAATGTGAATTTCTATTATGAAGTTTGTTTATTAAAGTGATAGTAACAAAACTGGCCTACTTGTTTGTGTCCCCTTCTAATTTCCTTCTACTCTCAATATATTTTTTAAAAAATTTTACACATATTTTTCTTTTATACCACTACCTACTAACTCTCTCCCAATAACAACTTCATCCTAAGCTAATTCAAACTCTCCCTTGTAACAAATAAGCATATTTCATGATCTTTGCTGCAAAGACCTTACCTATTTCTAACTTTCTTATTACTGTCAAATAATTCAATTAGGGAGAAATAGAACACATTTGATTTGCTGCATTAGGAGCCCAATTGAGATCAGATATAAAATTTTATAAAAATGTATAAATTTATAAAATTTAACTGAGTTTAGATCAGATAAAATGGTTTAATGATTCCTTCCAATTCTGTTCAGCAGCATATGAAGAAAACCAAAAGAGGCAAATAGTGGGAGTAAGATAAGATTGAGTCTTGACAATATACAATTAGCAATGAGACAAAGAGGGAAGAGAATCAAGGATAGAAGATAAAGTACATTTATGATGGTTCACCAAGGAGTTCAAATTTTAAAAAAGAAAGAAGAGTATAGTTAGTACAGAACAGGCACAACAGTCTTGGAAATAAATGAGAAATGAAAAAAATGGGGGTCGTAATGATAAAAAGTGATTCATAAAAAATAGGAAAAGATGGTATGATTTAAAAATTCTAATCAGTAAAAGCATTTTCAGAATTCATGAACATGAAAATAGATCATTTGTGAATGATAACAAACAAAATTTCATCATTAGTATTTTCCTTTATATAAT